>NC_138516.1:8205892-8576442 GCF_964252035.2 Podarcis erhardii | reverse complement strand
AAACGCTCCCATTTCAAACACCTCATTGTCCTTGCCTTGTGACTTGGTGGAGCGGGAGGAGAAGGAGTTGCAGGGGGAGACTGTGTCAGTGGGGGGGAGAAATGTTGCTCATGGATGCGAGCTCCTGACCCCCCCCCCCGAGATCCTGCTTTAAAGAGATGGTCCTCCTTTGCAACGCAGCACAATTCAAATGCAACACAGCGCAACTCAACAAACCAATAGCATTGGAGACATTGGTCAGACCCTAAGCGTACAGTGGTGCCTCGCAAGACGAAATTAATCCGTTCCGCGATTCTCTTCGTCTAGCGGTTTCTTCGTCTTGCGAAGCATCCCTATTAGCGGATTAGCGCTATAACCGGCTTTTAGCGGCTTATCAGCTTAGCGGATAAGCGGATAAGCGGCTTAGCGGCTTAGAAAAAGGGGGGGGAGGAAAAAAAACCCGCAGGAACTCGCAAGACATTTTCGTCTTGCGAAGCAAGCCCATAGGGAAATTCGTTTTGCGAAGCACCTCCAAAATGGAAAACCCTTTCGTCTAGCGGGTTTTCCGTCTTGCGAGGCGTTCGTCTTGCAGGGCACCACTGTATAAGCAAGCTCTTTTTTCCAAGGGGCGGAGGGCTGACGAAGCCCCGGTGTGTTCTTTTATATTATGCTGGAAGCCGCCCAGAGTGGCTGGGGCAAACCACTCAGGTGGGTGTGGTACAAGTAGTTTGTTGTTGTTGAGTCAGATGGGTGGGGTACGAGTAGTTGTGTTTTTTTTTTGCTGCTGCTGTTGAGTCAGAAGTGAGGGGTACAAGTAGTTGGTTGTTGTTGTTGTTGAGTCAGATGGGCAGGGTACAAGTAGGTGGTGGTGGTTGTTGTGTACAAGTAGTAGTTGTTGTTCTTTTGTTGTTGTTGTGTCATATGGGCAGGGTACAAGTAGGTGGTGGTTGTTGTTGTGTACAAGTAGTAGTTGTTGTTCTTTTGTTGTTGTGTCAGATGGGCAGGGTACAAGTAGGTGGTGGTGGTTGTGTACAAGTAGTAGTTGTTGTTCTTTTGTTGTTGTTGTGTCATATGGGCAGGGTACAAGTAGGTGGTGGTTGTTGTTGTGTACAAGTAGTAGTTGTTCTTCTTTTGTTGTTGTTGTGTCATATGGGCAGGGTACAAGTAGTTTGTTGTTCCCTTTCCAGTTCCTGTTCCCGTTCCCGTTCCCGTTCCTCTTCCTGTTCTTGTCGAGTCAGATGGGCGGGGTACAAGTAGCCCCTTCTTTTTCTTCTTCTTCTTCTTCATTGGGCTACTTGCTATGAAGGCTATGCTATGCCTTTGCAGACAGAGGCAGCAATGAATCTGAATAAAGGTAAAAATACCGTATTTTTTGCCCTATAGGACGCACTTTTTCCCCTCCAAAAATGAAGGGGAAATGTGTGTGCGTCCTATGGGGCGAATGCAGGCTTTCGCTGAAGCCTGGAGAGCGAGAGGCGTCAGTGTGCACCAACCCCTCTCGCTCTCCAGGCTTCAGAAAGCTATTCGCAATCCTTGCGTGCCCACAAGGTCTTTTCCAGGGAGTCTTCTCTTCTCCTGAGGTGGCCAAAGTCTTGGAGCCTCAGCTTCAGGATCTGTCCTTCCAGTGAGCACTCAGGGCTGATTTCCTTCAGAATGGAGAGGTTGGATCTTCTTGCAGTCCATGGGACTCTCAAGAGTCTCCTCCAGCACCAGTATTCAAAAGCATCCATTCTTCGGCGATCAGCCTTCTTTATGGTCCAGCTCTCACTTCCATACATCACTACTGGGAAAACCAGAGCTTTTACTATACGGACCTTTGTTGGCAAGGTGATGTCTCTGCTTTTTAAGATGCTGTCTAGGTTTGCCATCACTTTTTTCCGAAGGAGCAGTCGTCTTTTAATTTTGTGACTGCTGTCACCATCTGCGGTGATCATGGAGCCCAAGAAAGTAAAATCTCTCACTGCCTCCATTTCTTCCCAAGCTCCTCTTAGCTTCGCCTATTTAATTTTTGACCCACATCCAAAAACAGAGATTCTACGAACATCTCTAGATTCATACAGCAGAGGGGGGAATTGCTATGTCTGTGTCTCCCCCCTTTATTATCCTTTTTTTCAAAACTTTCTTGAAGTGTTTTAATATTTGTTTCACCTTATAAATCAACCCACCCCTGACTGGCTTGTAAAAAGAAAGAGAGAGAGAAACCAGGATTTATGAGCCCAGCTGTAACGGCACCGAGATGAACTTAGCTGTTGGTGACCGGACTGTTTTAATGTTTTTCTAATGATGGCACCACCGGGGTGATTTGGTTTAAAGCAAAGAGATCGGCTCCGGCTATAAATCTTCCCTCCAAATGGGCACGGCTGGTTTGGGAACATGTGGAAGGAATAGGAATAAGAGCCTGGTGGGGCCGGCTGAATCCAGACCGAAACGGATTGAATTCAGAAAGGATGTCTGGCTTTCGACTTAGCGCTGGTTTTTCCCTGACGGGAGCCGGTGAAAAAACCGAGACTCGAGGCCGGTGCGAGGCAGGTAATCCAGTTTCAGACAAGTCTGCTGCCATCTCGGCTTCAACTATCCTTCAAGATCCCGGATGAAGGGTTTGTGGGGGTCTATGGATGCCGGCCAGTTTTCCCACTTCGATAGAAAGAAAATTGCCGGATATTCCCTCCTTCTGCTTTAGAGAGGAGGTAGTGGTGGGATATCTCTCTTCATGTCGCAAGAGGCCTGTTTTCAACTTCATTGCGATTCCCCGAGCAATGGAAGGATGTGAAAACGCAACCCTGAAAGTTTAAACCCAAGCTGCTTGTTAGCTCAGGTCTAAGCTCCTGGAGCTTGCAGGACGTTAGAGCTGAGCTATCTAATGGCTCAGGTTTGGCAAGCTTCCTTGGGTTAATTCCCCATTAGTTGTTTCACAAGAGTCCTTTGTTAGCAAGTTAAGCAGGGCCCAGGGAAGTATGTGTGTATCTATATCGTATCATCTGCGATTTTGATCTAATCTCAGGTCTAAAGTGTAGCAGTGTGAAGAGAATGCAGAAAGGAATTGTGCTGGGCCTGTTCCTTTCTGTTTCCTTCTCACACTGCCTTCCTCACCTCCAGGTAGAAAATCAGAAGAGCAGCGTGGCTGGATCAGCCCCTCCCTGACAACACAGACACACCACCACCAACCCCAAAGAATTACCGTATTTTTTGCTCTATAAGACTCACTTTTTCCCTCCTAAAAAGTAAGGGGAAATGTGTGTGTGTCTTATGGAGCAAATGCAGGCTGCGCAGCTATCCCAGAAGCCAGAACAGCAAGAGGGATTGCTGCTTTCGCTGCGCAGCAATCCCTCTTGCTGTTCTGGCCTCTGGAATTCAGAATATTTTTTTTCTTGTTTTCCTCCTCCAAAAACTAGGTGCGTCTTGTGGTCTGGTGCATCTTATAGAGTGGAAAATATGGTATATTTGGGATCCCCACTTTGAGGGAGTTGGGTATGTTTTGTTGTTGTTGTTGTTTAGTCGTTTAGTGGTGTCCGCCTCTTTGTGACGCCCTGGACCAGAGCATGCCAGGCCCTCCTGTCTTCCACTGCCTCCCGCAGTTTGGTCAAACTCATGCTGGTCCCTTCGAGAACACTGTCCCACCATCTCATCCTCTGTCGTCCCCTTCTCCTTGTGCCCTCCATCTTTCCCAACATCAGGGTCTTTTCCAGGGAGTCTTCTCTTCTCCTGAGGTGGCCAAAGTCTTGGAGCCTCAGCTTCAGAATCTGTCCTTCCAGTGAGCACTCAGGGCTGATTTCCTTCCGAATGAGAGGTTTGATCTTCTTGCAGTCCATGGGACTCTCAAGAGTCTCCTCCAGCACCATAATTCAAAAACATCCATTCTTCGGCCATCAGCCTGGGTATGTTTAGCCTGGAGAAAAGAAGAGTGATGAGGGGTGATTGGAAAGCCATCTTCAACTACAGTGGTACCTTGGTTCTCAAACTTAATCCATTCCGGGAGCCCGTCCGACTCCCGAAACCGTTCGAAAACCAAGCCTGCGGGAGCTTCCTGCACTCAAGCGGAAGACATGTCGGACGTTCAGCTTCCAAAAAACTTCCGTAGTCCAAACTGGAACACACATTTCTGGGTTTACGGCGTTTGGGAGCCAGTTTGTTCGGGAGCCAAGTCATTTGGGAGACCAAGGTTTGACTGTATCTGAAAGACTGTCAATGCAGCAGGCTTGTTTTCTCCTCTTCTAGAGGGTAGAGGATCCAGTGGATTCAAATGACAAGAAAGGAGATGCCAGCTCAGCACAGCATGAGACTTCATCTCAGGGCTGTGGGTTCGAGCTCCATGTTGGGCAAAAGGATTCTTGCATCGCAGGGGGTTGAACTAGATCAAGCATGTCCAACAGGTTGATCACTATCTACTGGTCGATTGCAGAATGTCCCTGGTTGATCCTGGTCAATCTTGGGACCCTTTCAAAAAAGAAAAAGGCTCAACAAATTTGGCTCTCTCTAAAAAAGCTCCAAACCTCTAACAGTGCCAGTTTTTTTATTACAGTGGTACCTCGGGTTAAGGGGACGCGGGTGGCGCTGTGGGTTAAACCACAGAGCCTAGGACTTGCTGATCAGAAGGTCAGCGGTTCGAATCCCCACGACGGGGTTAGCTCCCGTTGCTCGGTCCCTGCTCCTGCCAACCTAGCAGTTCGAAAGCACACCAGTGCAAGTAGATAAATAGGTACCGCTCCGGCGGGAAGGTAAACGGTGTTTCCGTGCACTGCTCTGTTTCGCCAGAAGCGGCTTAGTCCTGCTGGCCACATAACCCAGAAGCTGTACGCTGGCTCCCTCGGCCACTAAAGCGAGATGAGCGCCGCAGCCCCAGAGTCGGCCACGGCTGGACCTAATGGTCAGGGGTCCCTTTACCTTTAACTTTACCTCGGGTTAAGAACTTAATTTGTTCTGGAGTTCCATTCTTAACCTGAAACTGGTCTTAACTTGAAGTACCACCTTAGCTAATGGGGCCTCCCATTGTAGCCGCGCTGCCAGAACACAATTTCTGTTCTCATCCTGAAGCAAAGTTCTTAACCCGAGGTACTATTTCTGGGTTAGCGGAGTCTGTAACCTGAAG
The DNA here is from genome assembly GCF_964252035.2 of Podarcis erhardii. Lineage (NCBI taxonomy): Eukaryota > Metazoa > Chordata > Lepidosauria > Squamata > Lacertidae > Podarcis > Podarcis erhardii. Next base: position 8,571,377 of record NC_138516.1, on the reverse strand, counting down.
CGTCTGTAACCTGAGGTACCACTGTAGCTGTAGTTTCCTTGCCCTCCTCCACTGTGAATTTATCTCATCCACTTTTAAAACCATCCACATTGGGCGGCTTGAGTCTCGGGATGGGGCAGTAACCCTGGGGGATTTCGACAAGGAACTCTGAGGACGCTATCAAAAACAGGCCCTCCTTAAATCCTTCTCTTCCCTTCCCCCCCCCCTGCAAAAAACCCAGGCAGTTTCCAGCTTCCGTGGTGTGACTCGCTGAGCAACTTGAAAGTAATCCGATTGGGATCTGTGAGCCAGAGCCGCTTTCGCACTGCGTTGGGGGGAAATGGGGCGTTCAGCAAACAATTAAAAAGCCATTGTGTGCCAGAGCTGGCGGAAATTGCAGACTCCCTGCCTCCCCCCCCCCTGAACAGGTGTAAGTGAGCATAATTCTCCAGGGGTCACTCCCATTATGTCAAGCTACTCTCTGAGAAACCCCTTTTTGACTTTTCCACCGGATGCGAGGAAAATTTGTTGGGTCTGCATTCTAAAGAGAACCGAGCTAATCTTCCCATCCCGGATTAGGGAGCAGTTTGGAATGCTCTTTATCGGTCTGCTGCAGAATTCTGCAAGGCATACCACGAGCACCCGCAAAAAGAAAAGAAAAAATACATACAGGAGATCTGTATACCGTATTTTTCACCCTATAGGGCACACCGTCCCATAAGGCGCACCTAGTTTTTTTGGGGGGGGGGGGAGGGAAATAAAGGGGAAAAAAATTATTTCCGCCCCAGGCGCAGGGCTGGGGCGGGAGAAGCCCAAACTTCCCCTGACCCCAGCCCCCAGAACAGGCAACTCTCTGCAAAGCATGGGAGCCCACTGCCGGGCTCCCGCGCTTTGCGGAGAGCTGCGCGAAGCCTGGAGAGCGAGAGGGGTCAGTGCGCACCGACCCCTCTCGCTCTCCATGCTTTAGCGAAAGCCTGCATTCGCTCCATAGGACGCACACACATTTCCACTTCATTTTTGGAGGGGGAAAAGTGCGTCCTATAGGGCGGAAAATACGGTATTTGCGTGCACGAATTCGTGAGGAGAAAATGCAAATAAATGCACAGCTTCCTGCAAAAATTCCTTGCAGAAATGTGCCTATTAGACAAAATCACGTTCAACGGTTTGTATGTTGAGAGGAAAGGGAGTGCAACTCATGTGGAAATGCAGAAAACATTTTTTAAAGGGGCGACTTGAGAAAAATGGACAGATCTATCTAACCCTGATAGTGGGTGGCGCTGTGGGTTAAACCACAGAGCCTAGGACTTGCCGATCAGAAGGTCGGCAGTTCGAATCCCCGCAATGACGGGGTGAGCTCCCAACGCTCGGTCCCTGCTCCTGCCAACCTAGCAGTTCGAAAGAGCACCTCAAAGTGCAAGTAGATAAATAGGTACTGCTCTGGCAGGAAGGTAAACGGCGTTTCCATGTGCTGCTCTGGTTCACCAGAAGCGGCTTAGTCCTGCTGGCCACATAACCCGGAAGCTGTACACCAGCTCCCTCGGCCAGTAAAGCAAGATGAGCGCCGCAACCCCAGAGTCGGCCACCACTGGACCTAATGGTCAGGGGTCCTTTACCTTTATATCCTAAAACCTGGTAACATACCTCTTGAGCATGCACAGAGCATCTTCTCCACACCCCATCCATAGGTGCAGCCAATTAGTCCCGGCTGGAGAGGGATGCGAGTTCGAGGTTCTCCTCCTCGCCCCCTAAACCAATCTGGACCGGTCTCCCGACGTCGGCTGTCTCCTGGGGAGGAGGGGAAAGGGAGGGCAGGAGAACACCCAAAGACAACATGAGGCATGTTTTTATAGCTGTTAGTCGATGGGACTTTATGATACGGCAGCTGAGCAATTGCTGGCTATTTTCAGGATCAATGCGGCGTGATTGAGGAACCGGCTGTTTGTCCTACCGACGGCTCCGCAAACTGCAGTTGTGGGCTCCGAGCACCGGTGTGCACATGTGCTTTTAAAAAACAAAATAAAACAGAGGGAGGGGATATCAGGAAAGGTCATAATTCGGCGGTAGAGACGTCTGGCGCAGAGAAAACTCGCAGTCCAACCCCTGCCATCTTCACTTGTATTAAGTTGCGAGGCAGCGTGGTGTAGTGGTTAGAGTTTTGGACTGCCAGGACCTGGGAGAGACCGGGGTTCGAATAAGTCAAAAGCTCACTGGGTGACAAAGGGACACTGGTGCTGCTGTGGGTTAAACCACAGAGCCTAGGACTTGCCGATCAGAAGGTCAGCGGTTCTAATCCCTGCGACGGGGTGAGCTCCCGTTGCTCAGTCGCTGCTCCTGCCCACCTAGCAGTTCGAAAGCACGTCAAAGTGCAAGTAGATAAATAGGTACCACTCCGGCAGGAAGGTAAACGGCGTTTCCATGCGCTGCTCTGGTTTCGCCCGAAGCGGCTTAGTCCTGCTGGCCACATGACCCGGAAGCTGGACGCCGGCTCCCTCGGCCAGTAAAGCGAGATGAGCGCCGCAACCCCAGAGTCGGCCACGACTGAACCTAATGGTCAGGGGTCCCTTTACCCTTTACCTTTACACTGCGTGACCCTGATCTGGTCCCATTGCCTCTCAGCCTAAGCAATATCACAGGTATGTTGTAGAGATTAACTGAAGAGAGGGAGAACCACATGCAAACCACTCCATACTCCTGGGGCAGGGGGAAGAGGTGGGATATAAAAATGCAGAAAAACTACGTAAATAATAAAAGGAATGGTTCTTAGGTGATGGGAAATGCCTGCCTGTGCTGGAGTTTGGGAAGTGATGCTACCAGTCAGAGCATGCAGCCCTGGGTTAAATGGAGAAATAGTTTGACCCGGTTTAAGGCAGCTTTTTAAAGAAGAGCTCTGCTGGGTCAGATGAGAAGGGGTTGCCATCCCAGCGCCCACAGGAGCCATCATGCCCATGTCAGACTTCAGTGGCACCCCTTCCCCGCACAGGGGCCAACTGCGTTGAGCTTTTTAAAATAATAGCCACCGCCACCCCTGGAAAATTAGCCAGTGCTAATTTCTCCCAATAAACGACATTTTTAAAATGTGCAAAAGGCTTTTCTCTGTTCTCTGAGTAACCACAAGCTCCTCTGACTCTCCCACTATACAGTGGTACCTCGGGTTAAGAACTTCATTCGTTCTGGAGGTCCGTTCTTAACCTGAAACTGTTCTTAACCTGAAGCACCACTTTAGCTAATGGGGCCTCCCGCTGGTGCCGTGCCGCCGGAGCACAATTTCTGTTCTCATCCTGAAGCAAAGTTCTTAACCTGAAGCAATATTTCTGGGTCGGCGGAGTCTGTAACCTGAAGAATATGTAACCTGAAGCGTATGTAACCCGAGGTACCACTGTATAAACCGTAGCGTTCCGTGATACTGGTAACCAGGGAACAGGGAAGGGGAACCTAGTTTTTGTGGAGTCGGGATCCCGGTCGATGGATGGGTCAAATATTGTTAATTGATGGCCTGTTACTTGCCTGCAATCAAATAATTGTCAAATATAAGATGAGGCTTTGTGTAGGTGTCAGCTTAGCTCAGAAACAAGTGAGGGTTTTTTATTTGGGGTGGTTTCCTCTCCCCCCCCCCTTTGCATTTTGTGCTACTTTGGGGAGCTGGAAGAGGAGCTTGTAGATTTAATTAAAAGCCCCCCACTCATTTCTGCCATGCCGTGGCAATTGAACAGATCAGTTCTTTAAACCATTACACTGCTATTCCGAAGTATCCTTGGCTGAACCACACGGGGGCCAAAGGCTCAGAACCCAGCCAGAATTGAGCCCATTTAAAAAATATCTGCGCTGGAATTTTTGTGGGAAACTCTGGGCTCACCCAGACTCTCGTTGACTGCAGAAAGCGACTTTCCGAACCCTCCATTAATTCTCCGTTGTCCTCCAAATCTTTGCCTTCCAACGCTATAGGTAAAGGTAAAGGGACCCCTGACCATTAGGTCCAGTGGTGGCCGACTCTGGGGTTGTGGCGCTCATCTCGCTATATTAGCCGAGGGAGCCGGCATACAGCTTCCAGGTCATGTGGGCAGCATGACTAAGCCACTTCTGGCGAACCAGAGCAGCGCACGGAAACACTGTTTACCTTCCCACCGGAGTGGTACCTATTTATCTACTTGCACTTTGACGTGCTTTCGAACTGCTAGGTGGGCAGGAGCAGGGACTGAGCAACGGGAGCTCACCCCATCACGGGGATTTGAACCGCCGACCTTCTGATTGGCAAGTCCTAGGCTCTGTGGTTTAACCCACAGCACCACCCGCGCCCCTTCCAACACTATAACCCTCTCTCAATTCAGATTTCCTCCTACAGCCCCAAAAAGAGAGGGCAGGAGGAGAAAATCCATATTTATAAAGTTTAATATGTTTGCATTTATACTCCGTGCCATTCCTCTAGAGAGCTCCAGGGGTCTCCCTGTTTTATCCTCACAATGACAGCCCTGTGAAGTAGGCTGAAAGAAATACGGTGGATGACCCATGATCACCCAGGGGGCTTCATGGCTGAGCGGGAAGATATGAGAATTTCGTATGGATGGTGGAGAAATTAATGGCGGCCCAGGGAGATTACTGTCCACTTTAAAAGGCAGCATCGCTGAGGCCCTCTCTCTCGTCCAGTGCAATGAACCGGACTTTTAATGCCCGCTAGATTGCGCTTCATTTAAAGCAAAATTGGGCAATTGCCCAGTTGCCCAGTTGAGAGCCACAATGACTGTGAAACATGGACCACTTATAAACGGCATCTCCAAGTCATTGAACGATTCCATCAACGGTGTCTCCGGAAATTTTTTACACATCACTTGGGAAGACAGGTGAACTAATGCCAGTGTACTGGACAATCACCTGTGTCAAAGCGATGATTCTTCAACATCAACTTCGTTGGACCGGTCATGTTGTGCGGATGCCTGATTATTGTCTTCCAAAGCAACTGTCCTATTCTGAACTTTAAAATGGAAAGCGTAATGCTGGTGGTCAACAAAAGAGCTTTAAAGACTCTCTTGAGACAAATCTTTAAAAATGTAGTATAATCACCAACAACTGGGAAACACTGGCCTGCGAGCGCTCCAGTTGGAGAACAGCCTTTACCAAAGGTGTCGTGGGCTTTGAAGACACTCGAACTCAGGACAAAAGGGAGAAACGTGCTAAGAGGAAGGTACGCTTGGCAAATCCACACTGGGGTCAACTCCCACCCGGAAACCAATGTCCTCACTGTGGAAGGACGTGGGCATCTAGAATTGGCCTCCACAGTCATTTACGGACTCACTGTTAAGACCGTGTTCATGGAAGACAATCTTACTCGGCTATGAGGAATTGCCAAAGAAGAAGACTCTACAATTCCATGATTCGATGTGGGACAGCAGAACACCCCACTTCCACTGAAAAATAGAAGAGGCCTGGTTTGTTTTTCCATGGGAGGCGGGTGGCAACCGCTCTATAGTAACACCTCCCAGCCCATTAGGAAAGGGGGACGTTTCCTCTCCTTCGATTGAAGCCACATGCACTCTCCGACAGAATGGCTGCGCTCTTCCTCATCTCCTCCAGCCGCCGTAGTCCATTATGATAAGTCCTCCAGCTCCCCACCATTCGAGAAGCATAGCTTGATCAGAACCAGGAGGTGCGGGGCGGTGGGAAAACCCGGTATCTTTACGAGAGGGGGGGGTGTATGTGTGTGTGTACAGGCTGAGAAAGAGAGGCCCCAAAGCAGAACAGCGGAGAGGGCGAATGTTGCCGAGGACAGCAAGGGTTTCAGCGACGAGCAGACAGATTTGCAAGCCGGGGCGGTGGTCAAACGGTCTCCCCCCCTCCCAGCCCCCAAACAGCACTCAGGGTTAGCAATGTGTGCCCTGTCAAAGACTGTAAAGGACCCTGACCAATTGGGGGGTGGGGAAGCCATATTGAGTTCGTTTGAACCCTTTTAGCTCTCACGAGATTTCCCTCCTTGGGCAGGGCAATCTGCCAAAGCCTGGGATACCGATAATCCAGATTATTGAGAAATCCCATCTTCTTCTTCTTTTACTTTTCCGGGCAGGGAGGGGCACCCATGGATATGCAGAGGTGGGGGTGGGGAGTGACCCCAGAGCATCGCATCTGACCTGACAGGTATCTTTGGCGCAATTATTCGGAACGCCTTGGAAAGTGACGGGGGGAGAGGATTAAGGGAGAGGGGGTCATGGGGGTGGGATTATCCGTGCTGCCCTCCTGCCTCCCCCCACCCCACTCCCAAGGGAGCCCAACACAGCGCTGTGCCAACGCAGAGAACCTCGGATGAGTGATGCACACACACACACACAGACACCCGTCCTCGCCAGTCGGCCCCGGCCGCGGCAAAGGTGGGCAGCCGGCCGTGACTTCCGAACTTCCCTCCTGCCCCGCCCCACCCCCAAATCCCCGTTTTCATCCAAAGAAGCTTAACGGCCCCCTCCCTCTCTCCAGACCTCCACAGCCAATGGAGCAGGTCGCTATTGTCCCAGGATAAAAAGGCCAGGGGACGGTGGTGCGAGACGGCGGGGGATCAAACCTGCCTAGGCCAACTCTCGGGGGTCTCTCCTTCCACTGTGGAATCTATCCCCCCCCCGACGGCCCCCCAGAAGAGGCCTCCGATCCCTGCTCTCCTGACGCTGCCGTTACAAAGACCGGGGGGTGGGGCAAGGGGAAGTATCAGTTAGCGTTGGACGTGAGCCCAGAAAACCGCGACCGGCTTGAAGGCAGCCGTGAAATATTTGGAGAGGGTGGCCAGCTACGGCAGGGCTGAGTTGCAGTTAAGAAGAGCCACAGAGCCCTGCTGGATTAACGTCCCATCGAGCCCAGTATCCTGTTCTCATAGGGGGTGGCCAGATGTCCGAGGGGAGCCCCCTAGCAGGATCCAAGCACGAGAGCCCTCTCCCCAAGCCCTCACTCTCCCAGCTACAAAGGGACTCCTGTGGCAGTGAGACCTTGGACCATCGGCTGTGGTGAGGGCTGTGGTGAGGATAGAGTGGTGCATGCTCTAGTTATCTCCCGCTTGGACTACTGCAATGCGCTCTACATGGGGCTACCTTTGAAGGTGACCTGGAAACTACAACTAATCCAGAATGCGGCAGCTAGACTGGGGGCGGCCGCCAAGACCACATAACACCGGTCTTGAAAGACCTACACTGGCTCCCAGGACCTTTCTGAGCACAATTCAAAGTGTTGGTGCTGACCTTTAAAGCCCTGAACAGCCTCAGTCCAGTATACCTGAAGGAGCGTCTCCACCCCCATCGGTCAGCCCGGACACTGAGATCCAGCACCGAGGGCCTTCTGGCGGTTCCTTCACTGTGAGAAGCCAAGTTACAGGGAACCAGGCAGAGGGCCTTCTTGGTGGTGGCGCCTGCCCTGTGGAACGCCCTCCCATCAGATGTCAAAGAGATAAACAACTACCTGACATTCAGAAGACATCTGAAGGCAGCCCTGTTCAGGGAAGTTTTTAATGTGTGACATTTTAGTGTATTTTCGGAAACCCAGCCAGATGGGCGGGGTACAAATAATAAATTATTATTATTATCCCCTCCTGTGGTTTCCTGGTATTTGCTGCCTCCGACTTCCGAAGCAGCTTCTGCGGTTCATTTCCATCCACAGACTTCTCCGTTAAACCTTCTAAGGATGCAAACCACAGCCTGCAGGATGAAGCCAAAGGGAGCCCATCTCCTCCTCTATCCTCCTGTTCTCACAGTGGCCAACCAGATGCCTTCGAACAGGACCCAAGCGCAAGAGCAACTCTCCCCTCCTGCGATTTTCAGGAACTGGGATTCAGGAGCCACAGCTTCTTCTTCTTTGGCGATCCCTCGTAGCCGAGTAAAATTGTCTTCCATGAAAACGGTCTTCACAGTGAGTCCGTAAGTGACTGTGGAGGCCAATTCTGGATCCCCACGTCCTTCCACAGTGGGGAAATTGGTTCCCAGGCAGGAGTTGATCCCGGTGAGGGTTTGCCAAGCGTGCCTTCCTCTTAGCACGTTTCTCCCTTGCGTCCTGAGTTCGAGTGTCTTCAAAGCCCAAGACACCTTTGGGAAAGGCTGTTCTCCAACTGGAGCGCTCGCAGGCCAGTGTTTCCCAGTTGTTGGTGTTTATACTACATTTCTTTAGATTTGCCTTGAGAGAGTCTTTAAACCTCTTTTGTTGACCACCAGCATTACGCTTTCCGTTTTCAAGTTCGGAATAGAGGAGTTGCTTTGGAAGACAATCATCAGGCATCTGCACAACATGACCAGTCCAACAAAGTTGATGTTGAAGAATCATTGCTTCGACACTGGTAGGAAGGGACCCCAAGGATTGTCCAACCCAGCCCCCTGCAGTGCAGAACTCACAGCTGAAGAACCCTGACATGTAGCCACCCAGCCTCTGTTATAAACCCCCAAGGTCCTTCCAAGGTCTTCTGTTCCGCTGTCAAAGGGCTCTTATTGCCAAAAGGTTCTTCTGAATGTTGAGTCAGAATCTCCCTTCTTGTCGTTTGATTCCAGCAGTTCAGGTGCTGCTCTCTGGGGCAGCAGAAAACACGCTTAATCCATGTTCCATGGGGCAGCCCTTTAGATGAGAGAGAGAGAGAGAGAGAGAGAGAGAGAGAGAGAGAGAGAGAAATAGATAGATGATAGATGATAGATAGATAGATGATAGATAGATGATAGAGATGATAGATAGATAGATAGATAGATAGATAGATAGATAGATGATAGATAGATAGATAGATAGATAGATAGATAGATAGATAGACAGACAGAAAAATAGATAGATGATAGATAGATGATAGATAGATGATAGATAGATGATAGATGATAGATAGATAGATAGATAGATAGAGATGATAGTTAGATAGATAGATAGATAGATAGATAGATAGACAGAAAAATAGATAGATGATAGATAGATAGACAGACAGAAAAATAGATAGATGATAGATAGATGATAGATGATAGATAGATAGATAGATAGATAGATAGATAGATAGATAGATAAATAGAAAAATAGATAGATGATAGATAGATAGATAGACAGAAAAATAGATAGATGATAGATAGATGATAGATAGATAGATAGATAGATAGATAGATAGATAGATAGACAGACAGACAGACAGACAGAAAAATAGATAGATGATAGATGATAGATAGATGATAGATGATAGATAGATGATAGATGATAGATAGATGATAAATAGATAGATAGATAGATAGATAGATAGATAGATAGATAGATAGATATAATTTATTACTTACCATATTTTCTGCTCTATAAGATGCACCAGACCATAAGACGCACCTAGTTTTTGGAGGAGGAAAACAAGAAAAAAAATATTCTGAATCCCAGAAGCCAGAACAGCAAGAGGGATCGATGCGCAGTGAAAGCAGCAATCCCTCTTGCTGTTCTGGCTTCTGGCATAGCTGCGCAGCCTGCATTCACTCCATAAGACGCACACACATTTCCCCTTACTTTTTAGGAGGGAAAAAGTGAGTCTTATAGAGCAGAAAATACAGTATACCCTGCCCATTTGGCTGGGCCTCCCCAGCCACTCTGGGCAGCTCCCAACAGAATATTAAAATCCCAACAAAACATCAAACATTAAAAACTTCCCTAAACAGGGCTGCCTTCAGATGCCTTCCAAAAGTCAGGTAGTTTTTTATTTTCTTGACATCTGATGGGAGGGTGTTCCACAGGGCGGGTGCCACCACTGAGAAGGCCCTCTGCTAAATGCTGATGGGACTCCAACACCCATCATCCCTAGCTACCAGGACCAGTGGTCAGGAATGATGGGAATTGTCATCCCGCAACATCTGGGGACCTGAGTTTGAGAAAGGTGGATTTAGGGGCCGTGAGAACTCTGGCCAGATGACCCCACCTCAAGTCCTGTCAGGGTAATCTGGGTCACAGGACCATCCCCAGTCCTGTTGATGGTTCACAAGGACGTTTCGAAATGTAACTTTGCCTGTGAACAGTCTGTGCTGAACGGCACACATCGGACACCTGTAAGGAGCTCACCTGAAATCTGTATCATGTGCTCTATTTAAGAAAATGTACACATATTTGCTTGCGTTGCGAATTGTCCATGGGGGTGGGAAGGGAAGCTAAGTGGGGGTTCGGAAGTCCTCCCCTCTACCAATCTAACTCAGTCTGCTTGTCCTCTAGCCCAGGATCTGGGATTAGGGCTGACCCAAATATTATTTTGAGGCCGAAAATGGTGATGGGGGAGCACAGATAATTCCCAGAAAGTCAGCTGAGAGCGAGGGCAACACTTCCTAGATTATCTGCAAAAGTGAACCAAGCCCCTCACGTATCATATGACCCAGAGGGGGTTGTCACCAATGCTCTGTAGCCCCATGAGTCCAGCTTCTCTGAGGGCAATTGTGGAGAGCAGTTAGATTTTCAGAAGCAGTGTGTGTTTTTACCAAACTACCGAAGGCTTTTCACCAAAGCCAGACTAAACGTCTTTCCTTCTGCAGTGTTGAGAGGAGTTCCCTACCAGGACAGACTTTGCTCGTGTGCTCAAGACATCGACACCATAAAACATATTTTGTTGCATTGTGCAAAATATGAGCAGGCCAGGGCTGAACTGATACTACCCTTGCTGGTACCTTTCCCGGGAAAATCAGAGGCTAAGTATGTCAGGTTCCTACTGGAAGACAGGACAAATGCTAGAATGTTAGCCGTGGCAAAGTTTTTATCGGTGGTTGCAAGAACAAATGAGCCCTATATTTTAAACAAAATGCTTGTCTAACTTGGAGGTAGGCTGTATGAATTGTGTATTGATTTGTAATGATTTGTTGGGTCTCTGGACCGTAATAAAGATTGATTGATTGATTGATTTTCTGACCGAAAAGGTCCTGACAAGCACTGAGTTTCCGGACTTGAGCCCTGCCTGTTTTCAAACTCATCCGTGCGGTCTTAGGGACTAGAACCTTGGGGTCTTGTTTTTATTCTTAAAGAATGGCAGATTCCAGACTCGCAAAGCGGGATTGTGGGCCGTACGGCGGCACCGGGTCGCCTGAGCACGAAAACTCTTGCAAAAGCTCCGTGTGTGCTCTCTGCAAATTCCCTTCTCTCTCCAGTTTCCCATGTACCCTTCAGGCTGTCTAAGAGTTGCAGCTGCTCTGTCGTTCCTCTTCTCTTTCTCTCTCTCTCTCTCTTTCTCTGTTTAAACTCCCTTCTTCTACTTGAAGAGAAGTGTGCGAGAGAGGGGGGAAGGGGGGGTGTCGTCGGGAGGGGGGGAGACGCATTTTAACCTTCTGCCTGGAACCAATTAAAAAGGTCTTTCCGCAGAGACGAAAGTACTCTGCCACCTTTGTATACGGAGCGAGCGGGAGGAAGAAAAAGGGAAAAAGGGAGCTTTTGAAGCCAGAGAAGAGCTCTATCCGTTGGGATACCTCCAGGCCTTTCAAAGCTAGGTTTAGCTTCACCCCCCTTTCTTTTTTCCCCTTTTTTCTAAAAAAAAAAATTATTTTGGGTTTTTAAATAGCCAAATTAAAGGGCCCCCCGCCTGCTGGCTTTGCAAGTTTGCAAACTTAGAAGATTAGCCGTGCAGGCCAGGGGAAAACCACAGGGAAAAGCGATAGAGGAGTCACAGAGGGTGGAATCATCAGATCTGGGCCAAATTCAGGCAAGGACTATCATCACCCTGTCGAAGGAGACAGAGGCATGGGGCATATAGGAATTGCAGGGTAGCAAACCAATGTCACCTAAAATATATATTTTTTAAGTGGGGTCGGCAGAGGAAAAGATTTTATGTGGGGATGTGAAGGAAATTTGGTTCACCTTTAAAGGGGAACCTACCTGATCTGCAGTTCCCAAAAATGTATGCGGATTGGAACACAGCCAATCTTCGGAATTCGCCTTTCTCCGAATTTTCGCAATGCAGTCCTCCAGCCAAGGAACCCGCACACACAAAATTCATGTGTGCATTCGTGAAAATAACGTGCAAAAATGGCAATGCATTATCACTTTGCAAAAACGTGTACGTCAGGCCAAATTGCGTACAAATATGTGCGTGTGCTGCGAGATTCACGCTTTTTTCCTTTTCTTTTAATGGAAACTAATGTGGATAATTGAATGTAAAGTTGGAAACATGGAGAACTGTAATTGACAGATTCTCCCGTTCCTCGCTGTGGAGGGTGTTCCACAGAACAGGCGCCACTACATTAGTAACAAACAAAAACAATAACCTCCTCACAGTAAGATCAAACACAAAAAGATTTATTCCTATTTATTAATTTTTTAAAAAATATCACTGGTCATTTAAAAAAAGCCTGAGTGTTTCACAACGACAGCACATATGAAACCATATAAAAAAGTCAAATTAGCTATTTTGGAAAAATGCATTCTTCATTGCCTGATGGAACAGGGACGTTTTCGGGCGGCATTTAAAAGTTGAAACTGAGGATGACGAACCTGGTAAAGTGTGAGCGACAAGACCAAGTCTGCAATGTCACAATGATTACTTCCTCTGTGCTCCATCCTCATAGCGACCCTGAGAGAGGGATTGTCAGCCAATTGGCTCCCAGTACGTTTCCAAGCACCATTCAAAGTGTTGGTGCTGACCTTGGGAGCCCTAAACAGCCTTGGCCCGGTAGACCTGAAGGAGCGTCTCCACCCCCATTTTCCAGCCTGGACACTGAGGTCCAGCGCCGAGGGCCTTCTGGCAGTTCCCTCCCTGCGAGAAGTAAGGTTACAGGGAACCAGGCACAGGGCCTTCTCAGTGGTGGCGCCCGCCCTGTGGAACGCCCTCCCGTCAGATGTCAAGGAAATAAACAACCATCTGATGTCTTCTAAGACATCTGAATGCAGCCCCGGATAGGGGATTTTTTAATGTTTGATATTTTATCGTGTTTTTAATATCCTGTTGGGAGCCGCCCAGAGTGGCTGGGGAAACCCAGCCAGATGGGCAGGGTAAATTATTATTATTATGAGCTTCACAGCTGAATTGGGATTTGAATGTTGGTCTTTCTGTGCAATGTCGGTCTTTCTGTGTTGGTCTTTCTGTGCAACTGGTCTTTCATTGTCCAATGCCAGCTCAGCCTGCCTGAACCCACACTTCTGGGACTGGAGAGAGCCGTGGGTTTCCGTTGCCTCCACCCCACCAACTTCCACCATCGTTGTGATTCCATTGCATTCCTGCATTGCAGGGGGTTGGTCTGGATGACCTTTGGGACCCCCTTCTGCGATTCCAGGATTCCATGCCAGGTCTGCGGGAAGGGAAACTGAGTCGACCCCGAGCAAAACCCTTTCTCAGGCGGGCTCCCCTTCGCTGCCTTGCCCGCCGGCAAATCTCCTTGAACTCCGGGACGGACGACTGGCTGCCTTCAAAGATGTTATTGATGTCCCTTTTGTGGGGTGGGGGGCTGCCACCCGCTTGGCGCCCCCATGCCGCCTTTTTTCAGAGCCCCGTGAAAAGGGACAATGGGGAGGAAGGATTTAAGGTGCCTTCTCGGCCCAGATCCGAATCTCAAAACGTTCGGCAGAGTGATGGGGCTGGAATCCGAGAAAGGGACGACAGGACTTCTTTATCTCTTTGCAGATGTCCGGGCGATGGAGGGGATTCCATGCTGAGAAAAGGCCTGCCACTTCCCCCACCCCCGGAGCCCGACCCCTTTTTAAGCCACCTCCGTCCCTTCGCTCCCCTCTCTCAAAATATTGCCCATTTTCCTACAGTATAATTTCGGAAGGCGGGCGCCCGTGAATTATGCATGAGCCCCTCGCTGTTTTTTGTGGCTGCTGGGGGGGGTTCCGGGCCGACCACGTCCCGGGGAATGGCCCCCTCCGCCCCCACACTTGAAATCCAGCCTATTGTGTGCGCGGTGGATGGAATTTCAATATATATAAAATATAGGGTATGCCGGTGCACTGCCTGTGGGGGGGGCCATACCCCCATAGAGACCTTGCCTGCTCCCTGGTTGCCCCCTCCCTTCGCTGCTGAAATCGGGCTTGAAAGAAACGTTTTTATTGTAACCAACAGGGAAGGCTGCAGTGTGTGCTTGGTGTGGTTTTTTTTTTGGGGGGGGGTTGAAACACCTCCACAGCAGTCCCTCCAGTTTCTAAAAAGGTTGGCTTTCCTCAATACAGTGGTACCTTGGGTTACAGACGCTTCAGGTTACAGACTCTGCTAACCCAGAAATATTACCTTGGGTTAAGAACTTTGCTTCAGGATGAGAACAGAAATCGCGCAGCGGCAGCGGGAGGCCCCATTAGCTAAAGTGGTGCTTCAGGTTAAGAACAGTTTCAGGTTAAGAACGGACCTCCAGAACGAATTAAGTTCTTAACCCGAGGTACCACTGTATACATCTTTGTGGGACCCTGATTAGAGACAGCCGGATTGGTCCAGTTTGCTTCTCTCCGTTTTTCCTTATTTTTTTAAAGTCGTCCTCGTGAAAATTCACCAGCCTTTCAATGCAATTTTTTTGTAAATGTGCACTTTTCGCGTACACATTTCTGCACGCAGTTTCTCTCGGCTAAAAAAATGCATTTCGGTGTGTTGTTTTCCGCTAGCATCTTCTTCATCCTCACATGCGCTTTCACCTAAAGTACACATGTTGGGTTGGTTGGAGAAGCACGTTGCAAAATTCAGATGAGTGTGAATTTCAATGGCACGTTGCATTTCGCTTTGGGAAAGTATGGATTTTATAGATTCGGCTTAAAATGCGTACTGAATCAAATCTCTCTTCCATCACTAATCCTGCTAAGGCTGCGGGTCAAAAGGGGCTTCAGCCCTCGGGAAGACGGATACGGCACTGGGTGAGGCAGGACTAGCCCAGGGTTCAGCAGAAGATGTTTTGGGATTGAACTGCAGCTTTCTCACTGACCTACAAGGGAATCTGGGTTGCATCCAGATTGCACCCACTGAATTGAAGGACACCCCGGGCTGGAATATTTCAGTCTGGAGAGCATGGGACTCTTAATCTCAGGGTTGTGGGTTCAAGCCCCACGTTGGGCAAAAGATTCCTGGATTTCAGGGGGTTGGACTAGATGACCCTTCCAATTCTATGATTCTGTTTATTTTCCCTTCTCCGCCTCCAGTTGAGCTCTCCAGCCTCGAAAAAAGGAATTGAGAACAAAACTGCCATTACCATTGATGCCTTTATGCAAATCCGTGGTGCAACCACATTTGGAATTCTGCGTACGGAATTTTGCATCGCCTCACCTCAAAAAGAATATTGGGAAGATTTTAGAAAAGGACCGCTTCTTAGTTTAGAGCAGTGGTTCTCAGCATGTGAGCCGTGACACCCTGGGGTGCCTTGAAGGATGGTCAGGGGTGCTGTGGGCAACCCTGGCCTCTGTTCCTCTTTCATTCTCTCCCTCCTTGGCTGCCCTCTTGCATCTCTGCCTCCCAAAGGCTTGCAGCAGCCCTGGCTACAAGCTCCCCATGTAAATGGTGCCTCTGGGGCTGGCATGGGGGTGCTGGGTGCCAGGAGCTGAGGTGGCCTTGGAGTAAACAAGCAAGGCGAGGCAGCACAGCAAGCCAGTCCGCCAGCCCTTGCTGTTCGGAACGGGCAAACAAGTCCCAGGCCCCTGTGGGGCAGTGTGAGGAAGCACCTCTCTTTAGGGTGGTTGGGGGGCAGCTCAGAGACCAGCGGCTGCCCGGAGGACTCCCCAGCAGAGAGGAGAGGCTGAGGCAACAACCCACAAGGGAGGGGGTTCAATAAAGGTGTGAGGGGCTGCCAGCTTTGCAGGCAAGGGGGGGGGGACATAACTGGGCTCCTGAGCCCCACAGGAGTGCCACAGAAAGAATGTAGTTGGTCAAGGTAAGGTAAAAAGGTAAGGTAAAGGACCCCTGGATGGTTAAGTCCAGTCAAAGGTGCTTATGGGGTTGTGGCGTTCATCTCGCTTTCAGGCTGAGGGAGCCAGCGTTTCTCTGTAGACAGCTTTCCGGGCCATGTGGCCAGCAGGACTAAACCACTTCTGGTGCAACGGAACACTGTGACAGAAACCAGAGCGCTTGGAAACACTGTTTACCTTCCCGCCGCAGTGGTACCTATTTATCTCCTTGTGCTGGCATGCTTTCGAACTGCTAGGTTGGCAGGAGCTGGGACAGAGCAACAGGAGCTCACCCCGTCACGGGGATCCGAACCACCGACCTTCTGATCGGCAAGTCCTAGGCTCTGTGGTTTAACCCAATTATAAATGTCATTAATTAATTGGAATAATGGAATGGGCTCTATCTCTCCCTGCCCCTCTCCAACCCACACCCAGCCTGCCAAGAAGGGGGCAATGGAAATCAAGAGCACAGTTGAACGGTGCAAGAAAAGGCAGGCAGATAGTCCTGCAATTGCACATCTAGCTTTGTTACAGCCCAAAGTGCATTGGCACTGCTAATCATTGCAAATACTTGAAATTCGCTTTCACAACTGTTCCGGACCCGTACCACCTGGCTGTGGACTGGGCTTCAGGTTTTTTTTCCATTTGCTTTCAGACCAATGGATTTTCTGTCTCTGTGTCTGCCTGCCTTTCTTAAAATTGGTACAGCGGTTGATTTAAAAAACAAAAACAAACCTCTCCCAATAAAGTCGTACCTTGGAATTCGTTCCAGAAGTCCATTCGAGTTCCAAAGCTTTTGGAAACCAAAGCACGGCTCCTGATTGGCTGCAGGAAGAACCTGCAACCAATCGGAAGCCGCTGAAGCCACGACGGACATTCGGCTTCCAAAAGAATGCTCGCAAACCGGAACAATCACTTCTGTGTTTGCGGCGTTCGGGAGCCAAAACGTTCGACTTGCAAGGCGTTCAGGATCCAAGGCGTGACTGTATAGGATAGGGGGCACCTGGCTTGGCAGCAGGATGTGTGCAAAGGGGTCTCAGTAGACCAGAAGATTACCGTGAGTCAAGAGCGAGATACAGCAGCAAAAAAAGCAAATGCAATTCTAGAGTGCGTTGACAGAAGTCTAGTGCCCAGATCGAGGGAAGGAATAAAAAGGTAAAAGGTAAAGGGACCCCTGACCGTTAGGTCCAGTCGTGGCCGACTCTGGGGTTGCGGTGCTCATCTCACTTTACTGGCTGAGGGAGCTGGCGTATAGCTTCCGGGTCATGTGGCCAGCAGGACTAAGCCGCTTCTGGCGAACCAGAGCAGCGCATGGAAATGCCGTTTACCTTTCCGCCAGAGCGGTACCTATTTATCTACTTGCACTTTGACGTGCTTTCGAACTGCTAGGTTGGCAGGAGCAGGGACAGATCAACGGGAGCTCACCCCGTCGTTGCAGGGATTCGAACCACCAACCTTCTGATTGGCAAGTCCTAGGCTCTGTGGTTTAACCCACAGCGCCACCCGCGTCCCTTAAGGGAAGGAATAGTATCACTCTATTCTGCCCTGGTCAAACCCCACCTGGCGTCCTGTGTCCAATTCTGGGCACTGCAATTTAAGAAGGATGTTGTCAAGCTGGAAGCTGTGCAGAGAAGGGTGACCAAGATGATCAAGGCTCTGGAAGCCAAACCTGATGAGGAACGGTTGAAGGAGCTTGGTATGTTTAGCCTGGGAAAGAGGAGACTGAGAGGAGATAGGAGAGCCATCTTCAAATATCTAAAGGGCTGTCAGAGGTCTCTCCTGCCCCCTACCTGCGGATGCTGTTGGGGTCGGGCCCAGGACCTTGTGCTCTGCCCCTGAGCTTCTGCCTGTTCCCAAAATACAACCTGACAAGACAGAAGTACTGTTTTGGGGGGACAGGGGGCGGGCGGGTGTGGGGGATTCCCTGGTCCTGAATGGGGTAACTGTGCCCCAGAAGGACCAGGTGCGCAGCCTGGGAGTCATTCTGGACTCACAGCTGTCCATGGAGGCGCAGGTCGATTCTGTGTCCAGGGCGGCTGTCTACCAGCTCCACCTGGTACACAGGCTAAGACACTCCCTGCCCGCAAACTGTCTGGCCAGAGTGGTGCATGCTCTGGTTATCTCCCGCTTGGACTACTGCCATGCGCTCACCCTGGGGCTGCCTTTGAAGGTGACCCGGAAACTGCAATTAATCCAGAATGCAGCAGCTAGACTGGTGACTGGGAGTGGCCACCAACACCGGTTCTGAGAGATCTGCATTGGCTCCCAGTATGTTTCCGAGCACAATTCAAAGTGTTGGTGCTGACCTTTAAAGCCCTAAATGGCCTCGATCCTGTATACCTGAAGGAGCGTCTCCACACCCATCGTTTAGCCCGGACACTGAGATCGTTTAGCCCGGACACTGGCAGTTCCCTCATTTCAAGAAGTGAGATTACAGGGAACCAGGCAGAGGGCCTTCTCGGTAGTGGCGCCCGCCCTGTGGAACACCCTCCCATCAGATGTGAAGGAAATAAGTAGCTATCCTATCTTTAAAAGACATCTGAAGGCAGCCCTGTTCAGGGAAGTTTTTAACATTTAACGCTGTATTGTTTTTAATACTTGATTGGGAGCCGCCCAGAGTGGCTGGGGAAACTCAGCCAGATGGGCGGGGTATAAATAACAAATTATTATTATTATTATTATTATTATTATTATTATTATTACCTGCAAGAAGCTTCTTTGTGCTGAGTCAGACCTTTGGTGTCTCCCAGCCCTAACTGGGGGTGCTGGGAATTGAAACTGGGCTCTCCTGCAAGCAAGGCCAATCGACAGTCCTTACCCTGGAGTAAGTTTCTAGTCCTCAGGTTTCCGAACAATGGCCTGATTTAAGCAGGAACATAGGAGCTGCCTCAAGATCATCTAGCTAGCCTAACAACAACAACAACATATTTATACCCCGCCCATCTGGCTGAGTTTCCCCAGCCACTCTGGGCGGCTTCCAATCAAGTGTTAAAAACAATACAGATGGAGCAAGCTTGCTTTCTCCAGCTCCGGAGGGCAGGACCCGAACCCGTGACTTCAAGTTACGAGAAAGGAGATTCCAACCAAACACTAGGAAGCGGGTGAAAGCTGTCCGACAGTGGAGTGGACTTTCCTTCCTTATTGTTGTTGTTGAGTCATTTAGTCGTGTCCGCCTCTTTGTGACCCCCTGGACCAGAGCACGCCAGGCCCTCCTGTCTTCCACTGCCTCCCGCAGTTTGGTCAAACTCAGGCTGGTAGCTTCGAGAACACTGTCCCACCATCTCGTCCTCCGTCATCCCCTTCTCCTTGTGCCCTCCATCTTTCCCAACATCAGGGTCTTTTCCAGGGAGTCTTCTCTGCTTATGAGGTGGCCAAAGTCTTGGAGCCTCAGCTTCCGGATCTGTCCTTCCAGTGAGCACTCAGGGCTGATTTCCTTCAGAGTGGAGAGGTTGGATCTTCTTGCAGTCCATGGGACTCTCAAGAGTCTCCTCCAGCACCAGAATTCAAAAGCATCCATTCTTCGGCGACCAGCCTTCTTTATGGTCCAGCTCTCACTTCCATACATCACTACTGGGAAAACCAGAGCTTTTACTATACGGACCTTTGTTGGCAAGGTGATGTCTCTAATGTCTCTAGACGGCATCTTAAAAAGTAAAGACAAAAAAAAAGTAGTTCCCCCCCCCTTCCTTGGAGGTTTTTAAACCAAGATTGGAGGTTCATCTGCCAGGGATCTGTTAGCGGAGGTTCCTGCATTGCACGGGGTTGGACCAGATGACCTTTGGGGTGCCTTCAAACTCTGCAGCTTTATGATTCTATGATTCCTTGCACCGCACACACAACTCTTCCCCGCTTTTCTCATCTCTCGCTGTCAAGGGCACCAGATACCTCCCGGGACCGCAAGGAAGAGACCTCCTCGCTCTGTTGCCTTCCAGACCCGCCACTTAAACTTGTTCCAGGAGTCAGAGGCCTGACTTTAATTGTTTTCCCGTTCTATCGATCCCTGCCCTCTTTTTTCCCCCTTCTCCTCCTCCTCTGAATCAATGGGCCTTTTCAATTTGGGGACAGAGGAAAGGGTGGAGGTTGGCTAAAGAATTACTTTTTCTTCTTCTTTTTTTTAACGAAGAGAGCGAAAGGGGTGGTGGTGGTGGGTGGAAATATCCCTCCAGTCTTTGAAAGATTTCTGATATCGATCAGCCGGGAGAGAGAAGCAGCAACCTTGTCGGAGATCAATTAACCAAATCATTAGCCGTGGTCAAAGAGGAGAAATATAAGTCTTGTTTGCGCCACGGACAAAGTGAAGAGGGAAGGGGGTTCGCAGTGGCTCTCCTACTCAGGAGAAAGCCTTGCTGAGTCTGGTGGGGCTGACCCCCAAGTAGGGAGAAAGGTCTGCCCAGTTCCCAAACCAATATCCCAACCGAAATTACATATGTACCGTATTTTTTGCTCTATAGGACACACTTTTCCCCCTTCAAGTGGGGCTTCTTTAGCCCCACGCGCGCTCTCCCGGCTGGAGAGGTGACGCGCGGCTATGGCCGGAGCCTCTTTAGCCATGCGCCACCTCTCCAGCTGTGAGAGCGCATGCGGGGCTAAAGAAGCCATAGCCCCGCGACCCTCTCCCGGCTGGAGAGGTGACACGCGACTATGGCAGCAGCCTCTCCGCTGCGCCTTTCTGCTGCTCCCTGACCTGCTCTTTGGGGCTGGTGGTGGGCTTCCCCCCGCCAGCCCCAAAGAGCAAGTCTGAAAGGAACCTGAAGCCTGGAGAGCGAGAGGGGTCAGTGCGCACCGACCCCTCTCGCTCTGCAGGCTTCCAAGGTAGCTGCCTGAAGGCGACTGAACGCACCTTAAACGGCACCTTGTTTTAGAGCGGGGAAACAAGAGGGGGAAAATTCTCCCCCTCTCTGCGCAGAGCTTCCTGCCACTTCGCTGAAGGGGCGCTGGGCAGAGAGGGGGAGAATTTTTTTTCTTGTTCTCCCCCCTCTAAAACAAGGTGCGTCCTATGGTCCAGTGCGTCCTATGGTGCGAAAAATACGGTATTTATTTATTACCTGCATATGGGATCCTTGAGACCCCAAGGGGCTCCAAGTGTCATGCCCAGCTCTCTCCTCGCCCCTTGGTTATCTCACAACAACCCTGTGAGGTAGGCAAGGCTGAGAGACTCTGGCCCCCGGGGTCGCCCCACGTGCTTCATCGCTGGGTGGGTGGGACAGATTCGAACTCTGATCTCCCAGGTCCTTAGCCTGATACTCTAACCCAGGCATAGGCAAACTCTGGCCCTCCAGATGTTTGGGACTACAATTCCCATCATCCCTAGCTAACAGGACCAGTGGGTCAGGGATGATGGGAATCGTAGTCCCAAACATCTGGAGGGCCGGAGTTTGCCTGTGCCTGCTCTAACCACTACGCCAGCACTGGCTCTCAAACTCCTCCAAACAAGACCCGCGTTTCTGTGCCGTTTTCTCCGATATACGCATTTCCCCTTGTTTTGCAAAGCCGTTTCTCGTAATATAATGCATCTTTGACGTGCTATTTGCACTCATACATACTTTTGGGGGGGGGTTGGGGAGCAGACTTGACCCCGGTTTTAGCGTTTCTGTACACACAAGGAATGGCACAGCAAATTCGGATGAGTGCGAATTCCGAAGGACGGCCTCGTTCTTGATGGCAAATTCTTTTGGGAAGGGCAGATTTGATAAATCAGTGCCAGACTGAATTACCTGCTCCTCCCTATAACATGCACAGAGTTAGATTCCTTAATAATCACGGGGCGAGAAAAACGAACACGCCTATCTAGAAGGGCGGTGCTCCCAATTAAGGCTTACTTCCCCTCCCTCCATCCCTATCCACGTCACTCCTATGTCTTGTAATCTGAGTTTGTACCCTCTGCACTTTCTGTTCTGACACTTTCTGAGCTCTCTGAGGTTTTGCAGAAAGGGGGGGTTAATGCTGTGCTGAGACTGTGAATCTGTTAATATAATAATAATTTATTATTTATACCCCACCCATCTGGCTAAGTTTCCCCAGCCACTCTGGGCGCCTTCCAATCGAGAGTTAAAAACAATACAGCATTAACCCTCTCTCTGCTAATGTTTCTTCTGCTAGCTGTTCCCCGTCCAGTATTTCCCAGCTTCTGCCTTCTGAACTGTGCCCCTCTGCAAACCACTCTTCCAAATCTATACTGCCCTCCTGCTTCCTGGGAAGATTCAGGATCAGGAAGAAGGGGTGGCTTCCACCAATCTTCCTCCGTGCAGCCCTCCTCAGAACGGTCCCTGACATCTGGCCAGATGCTGTAGCCATCACTGAAAGCAGGCTAGGCCTCTTGAGGAGCCTTCATGGAAGAGGCGCAGTGTCTTCGGAAGAACCTAGAACCGCAAAGCCAGATCATTTGGTATACACTGTGCGTCTGTAAAAGCCTTGCTGAAATGGGCGGGTGATCTGAAGGAAACGGCATGCACCTCCGCTCCAGAATTGCAGCCCCAAATTCTCTCCGGGAAACTACCATATTTTTTGCTTTATAAGACTCACTTTTTCCCTCCTAAAAAGTAAGGGGAATTGTGTGTGCGTCTTATGGAGCGAATGCAGGCTGCGCAGCTATCCCAGAAGCCAGAACAGCAAGAGGGATTGCTGCTTTCGCTGCGCAGCGATCCCTCTTGCTGTTCTGGCTTCTGAGATTCAGAATATTTTTTTTCTTGTTTTCCTCCTCCAAAAACTAGGTGCGTCTTGTGGTCTGGTGCATCTTATAGAGCGAAAAATACTGTAATTTGGGATGAGTGGGATGCGAGTGGAATTTTGTAATGATTAAGGAGAGGGCCACAGATCCGCTCTGCATGCAGATACAGTGGTGCCTCACAAGACGAAAATAATCCATTCCGCGAGTCTCTTCGTCTAGCAGTTTTTTCGTCTTGTGAAGCATCCCTATTAGCGGCTTAGTGGATTAGCGCTATTAGCGGCTTAGCGGCTAAGCGGCTATTAGCGGCTTAGTAGCTTAGAAAAAGGGGGGGAGGGAAAAAACTCGCAAGACTCGCAAGACATTTTCATCTTGCGAAGCAAGCCCATAGGGAAATTTGTGTTGCGAAGCGCCTCGAATAACGGAAAACCCTTTTGTCTAGCAGATTTTTCGTCTTGCGAGGCGTTCGTCTTGCGGGGCACCACTGTAGCATCTTTAAGTAGGACTGGGAATATCCCTGCCTGAAACGATGGTGAGCAGCTGCCAGTCAGTGTAAACTGTATTGGGCAAGGGGGGATCCATGGCCTGGCTTGGTAGAAAGCCATTTCCGGCTCTTGGGTATCAGTTCAAGTCAGAACCATGAGGAACAGAAGCTTAATTTTAAGTGACAGGAGATAGCTTAGCGGTAGAGCAGGAAGAAGTCCCTGGGTCCAGTAACCAATGGCATCTTCAGGTAGCGATGGGAGAGAGACTTCCTGTCTGAAACCCTGTAATCATAGAATCATAGAATTGCAGAGTTGGAAGGGACTTCAAGGGTGGTGTTGTGGTCTAAACCACTGAGCCTCTTGGGCTTGCCGATCGGAAGCTCGGCGGTTCGAATCCCCGCAATGACGGGGTGAGCTCCCGTTGCTCGGTCCCTGCTCCTACCAACCTAGCAGTTCGAAAGCACGCCAGTGCAAGTAGATAAATAGGTACCGCTCTGGCGGGAAGGGAAACACCATTTCCGTGCACTGTCACAGTGTCCCATTGCACCAAAAGCAGTTTAGTCCTGCTGGCCACATGACCCAGGAAACTCTCTGTGGATAAACGCCGGCTCCCTCGGCCTGAAAATGAGATGAGCGCCACAACCCCATAGTCGCCTTTGACTGGACTTAACTGTCTAGGGGTCCTTTCCCTTACAAGGGTCATCTAATCCAACCCCCTGCAGTACAGGAATATTGTTGTCTGACACAGGGCTCGAACCCACGACCCTGGGATTGAGATGAGTCCTTGTTGCCCATCAGCATGGGCAAGACTGAAACCAGATGAACCAAAGGGTGGGGTGAGGTAGGCTCCCATGATCCCCAGGCAGGAACACGTAAATTCGCCTCCTGCTCTTGAAGAATTTGCATTAAACCCAGGGGTCAGCAAACATTTTCAGCAGGGGGCCAGTCCACTGTCCCTCAGACCTTGTGGGGGGCTGGACTATATTTTGAGGGGCGGGGATGAACGAATTCCTATGCCCCACAAATAACCCAGAGATGCATTTTAATTAAAAGCACACATTCTACTCATGTAAAAACACGCTGATTCCCGGACTGTCCGCGAGCCAGATTGAGAAGGCGATTGGGCCGGATCTGGGCCCCGGGCCATAGTTTGTCTGCCCATGCATTAAACAAACAGGCCCGCCTCTTCCTTTGATTCTGCGCTTCCCTTCCATGCGGGAAATCCGGCGCAGAAGCCTGCCAGGCTTTGATTCCCTCCTCCTCCTCCTTGAACCGGATCTCACAAACCTTAAGCCTGCCCCGGGAAAGAGAAACTGGGGCACTCCGGCAAAGCCGTCCCGGAGACGAGCGAAACAAATTACCTGCCTCTCCCCTCTTGCCTCCTCTCTGTTTAAGCCCGGTTAATAGCAAAGTGTCCCCTGGTTTTAAGCCCAAATGGCATTTCCACCCCCCTCCTCCTCTCGGAGTTACAATAACTGAGCTATTACCCGCCCTATTGATGCTCACTCCGTGCCGAACGGACTGGCTCATCCCAAGCCGGCCGGCGAAAGCTCCTTCAGTCAATATCAGTTCTATTTTTCATTACTCCCTGGAAATGTGGCGCTTGGAAGCTCATCCGTCATTCAATTACACCCCGGTCTAGGCCTATCATACACGTGTCATAAAGTTCCTCAGATCTGAACCGCTGTTAATTTTCTGCGCCGTCCCGAGGGGGTGCCCGGGACGTGATCGGAAAGTAACGAGGCAAGCGGAGGGCATGATGGGTAAGGGGGAGGCAACTGGGGAATTGAGCGGCACTCGGGCTGGAGTGGTACACACACAGAGAGAGAGAAAGAGAGAGACTGCGTGCGGAGGAAAAACTCGGCTCCAAACCAAAGCGCCGTTTGTTGCTGTCACCGTCTCTTCACCTCTGCGAATTCGCCGCGTCAACACGACGGATGGGATCGCTTTAGGCCAGCCACGGGCACCCGTTTGCGCCACTTTGTTGTTGTTTAGTCGTTTAGTGGTGTCCGCCTCTTCGTGACCCCCTGGACCAGAGCACGCCAGGCACTCCTGTCTTCCACTGCCTCCCGCAGTTTGATCAAACTCATGCTGGTCGCTTCGAGAACACTGTCCCACCACCTCGTCCTCTGTCGTCCCCTTCTCCTTGTGCCCTCCATCTTTCCCAACATCGGGGTCTTTTCCAGGGAGTCTTCTCTTCTCATGAGGTGGCCAAAGTCTTGGAGCCTCAGCTTCACAATCTGTCCTTCCAGTGAGCACTCAGGGCTGATTTCCTTCAGAATGGATACATTTGCTCTTCTTGCAGTCCATGGGACTCTCAAGAGTCTCCTCCAGCACCAGAATTCAAAAGCATCCATTCTTTGGCGATCAGCCTTCTTTATGGTCCAGCTCCCACTTCCATACATCACTACTGGGAAAACCATGGCTTTAACTATACGGACCTTTGTTGGCAAGGTGATGTCTCTGCTTTTTAAAACGCTGTCTAGATTTGCCATCGCCTTTCTCCCAAGGAGCAGGCGTCTTTTAATTTCGTGACTGCTGTCACCATCTGCAGTGATCATGGAGCCCAAGAAAAAAAAATTGAACAAATTCCTATGCCCCACAAATAACCCAGAGATGTATTTTAAATCAAAGGACACATTCTACTCAAGTAAAAACACACTGATTCCTGGACTGTCCGCAGACTGGATTTCAAAGGCGATTGGGCCAGATCCGGCCCAAGGGCCTTAGGTTGCCTACCCCTGCATAAGATATTGCTGTCAGCCACTCATTGGTTCCGGAACCTTCTCTTTGCTCAATGCAAGTTAGAAAAAGAAACATTCCAGGTCAGGGAACCTGGAAGGGGATTGCGTGGTTGGGACCAGGAATTAGGCCTCTGTTGCCATGCCGACCTACCCCAAGCCCTGGAGCAACCAGGTGTTAGCCATGAGTGACTCGTGCCCATTCATTTCAATGGGTCTACTCTGAGAAGTACTTAGTTGGAAGAGGGCCAGCGGCTGCTTAGAGAAGTATGAATTTCAAAGAATAGCCAAGTTGTCTCCGTTCGAGAAGTCTGACTTAGGCAGTTTCTCTTCAAAATGCAAACAACACTGAATTTTCTCTTCCTGCAGCCACCGCCTCTCCAGCAGGCCTGGTTGTTTCCAGGGCTGGATTTCGGTTTGATGAGGCCCTAAGCTACTGAAGGTAATGGGGCCCTTTCTATGTCCAGCTGTCCTTTGTCAACAACAAATTGTCGCTGGTTTTTTGTGTTGCATATATTTGTTGTTGTTTAGTTGTGTCCGCCTCTTCGTGACCCCCTGGACCAGAGCACGCCAGGCACTCCTGTCTTCCACTGCCTCCTGCAGTTTGGTCAAACTCATGCTGGTAGCTTCGAGAACACTGTCCAACCATCTCGTCCTCTGTCGTCCCCTTCTCCTTGTGCCCTCCATCTTTCTCAACATCAGGGTCTTTTCCAGGGAGTCTTCTCTTCTCCTGAGGTGGCCAAAGTCTTGGAGCCTCAGCTTCAGGATCTGTCCTTCCAGTGAGCACTCAGGGCTGATTTCCTTCAGAATGGAGAGGTTGAATATATGCTATATGCTAATTTATGGACCTAATAAGTATCTCAAGCCATTTGCACATGTTGCCCTGCAACCAGTCCATGCAGAATGCAGGCACCCTATATATAGAAAGGAGCAAACCAGTGATATTTTAGGGAGCAGGCGAGCAGGCGGGGCCCATGACTTACATCACAGGAGCCTACACAACACAAAACACTGTTGCTGTATGTAGGTTTTATTTTGTTTTTTATCATACATTTTGGAAATGTACATCCAGGTTGTTTTTTCCCTTTAAATTTTTTGGGGGGCCCCCAAGAGAGTGGGGCCCTAAGCTAGAGCTTGTTTAGCTTATACGTAAATCTGGCACTGGTGGTTTCATACCCAAGAATGCTATTCATATCGCTCTGACCTCCTGCAGCAGCTAACTTGGACTTGAAGTGCCGCTTTTTGACTGCAGATCATCAGCCAGCTTGAGAGAGAGAGAGAGAGAGAGATTGCTTAAAAGGCTGCAATTGAAATCTGGGGCCGCGCCGTTCCACCCAGGATCCAGCACTGCGGACCCCTGAGGCATAATGGCAGCCTATTGGAAAAGTGCGAGTGAACTTAAATGGATTTTCTCTGTTAACAAAGACCCATCATCCAGTTATATATCTCCTCCCGCCGTGGAGCGGATGCAAAGGCAGTGGTCTGTCTGTCTGGGCTGCTTTAAATAACGCAGGGCACCAGATGGAGCAAAAGGGCAGGGGGGAATCCGAGATATATCAGCTGGTATCAAAAGATGCTTTGCTCACCGCTTACGGGAGATGGCTGGAAGAACATGGGCCATGTATACCTGAGCTCATCTCTCTCTCTCAAGTCTGTGAGTGTTGCTGAATTAAGAAGTGTTAGGAGAATCAAGAACAAAAGAAAGAGCATTTTTTTTAAAAAAAGAAATTTGCATGTCGATATTTTAACAGAATGAGTTTTACGCACAAGTAGTCCCACCAAAATGAGTGGCCCAAATTTAGCCATTCATCTGGCCCAGAGAATCTCAGTGATTCCATACACCTGGAAAACAAAGTGGATAAATCTCGTTTGGATAAATCTCTGATAAATCTTACCAATCTTGCAGTTCCCTGTGTTCCGGACAGATTGCAAGGGTCGTGATCCAAGGGAGACAGTAGCTCAGGTGATGTCCTTGCACATTCTACTCATGTAAAAACACACTGATTCCCGGACCGTTTGCGGGCCGGATTGAGAAGACAATTGGGCTGGATTCGGCCCCCAGGCCTTAGGTTGCCTACCCTTGCTTTAGGAATGGCTGGTCAGTGATTTGGCTGTGGGTCAGAAGGCAGGAGCAAGAAGTTCAGGACCACGGACAGCAGCCTGGGAGCTGAGAGCAGGAGGAAGATCAGGGGCCAGCAAACTTTTTCAGCAGGGGGCCGGTCCACTGTCCCTCAGACCTTGTGGGGGGCCAGACTATATTGGGGGGGGAGGAACGAATTCCTATGCCCCACAAATAACCCAGAGATGCATTTTAAATGAAAGGACACATTCTACTCATGTAAAAACACACATAGTGCCACTGTATTCTGCTCTGGTCAGACCTCACCTGGAGTACTGTGCCCAGTTCTGGGCACCGCAGTTCAAGAAGGACACTGACAAACTGGAACGTGTCCAGAGGAGGGCAACCAAAATGGTCAAAGGCCTGGAAACGATGCCTTAGGAGGAACGGCTAAGGGAGCTGGGCATGTTTAGCCTGGAGAAGAGGAGGTTAAGGGGTGATATGATAGCCATGTTCAAATATATAAAAGGATGTCACATAGAGGAGGGAGAAAGGTTGTTTTCTGCTGCTCCAGAGAAGCGGACACGGAGCAATGGTTCCAAACTACAAGAAAGAAGATTCCACCTAAACATTAGGAAGAACTTCCTGACAGTAAGAGCAGTTCGACAGTGGAATTTGCTGCCAAGGAGTGTGGTGGAGTCTCCTTCTTTGGAGGTCTTTAAGCAGAGGCTTGACAACCATATGTCAGGAGTGCTCTGATGGTGTTTCCTGCTTGGCAGGGGGTTGGACTCGATGGCCCTTGTGGTCTCTTCCAACTCTATGATTCTATTCTATGATTCTATGATTCCCGGATCATCCGCGGGGTGGATTTAGAAGGCGATTGGGCCGGATCTGGCCCCCGGGCTTTAGTTTGCCTACACAAGAGGAAGCACTAGGCTCACGGCAATTGCCAAAAGCTTTACAGCAAGGATGGCCACCATGGTTAGTCAAAATGTAGTCATCATGACTACAGCACCCGTCACCATCCCTGAACCTTGGCCACGCTTGCTGTGTGGCTGGTGGAAGGAACCCTGACAGATCTTCTTTTTGGTCATTATTATTGTTGTTGTTATTGTTATTGTTATTGTTATTGTTATTACAGTGGTGCCTCGCAAAACGAAATTAATCCGTTCCGCGAGTCTCTTCATCTTGCGGTTTTTTTGTCTTGCGAAGCACGGCTATTAGCGGCTTAGCGGCTTTAAGAAAAAGGAAACAAACTCGCAAGAACTCACAAGACGTTTCGTCTCCGAAGCAAGCCCATAGGGAAATTCGTCTTGCGGAACGACTCAAAAAACGGAAAACTCTTTCGTCTTGCCCGTTTTTCGTCTTGCGAGGCATTCGTCTTGCGAGGTACCACTGTATTTTATAATGCATATATAAAGCAGGGGAGAACAGTTGAAACGTCAGATGAAAATTAAAATATAAAAACAAAACTATAAAACAGGCACATAAGAATTAGCACAGTTGCACAAAGATTAAAATGATGAAGTAAAGAATATTAGTGCTATCCGATTGTCAAGTCTAGTTCCAGATTTGCTAGGCTTGTGAAGGGGATTGTCTTGAAAACCATGGCCCTGTTGCATATGTAAAAAAGGAGTGACAAGCATATTAAAAGAGCCTGCAGGTTCTAGACTTTGTCCAAATCTCAAATTATGCACAATTCTCTCCATTGTAGCTCTTTCCCAAAGTGACTGGTACCATGCGTTCAGTGTAAGATTTTCATTTGGGGGTATTTCCCATTGAGTTGCAGTTACTATTTGAGCTGCCAAGTTCATATATAATTCCATTTCTTTTGGCAATATTTCTACGTTGATGTCATCAGAAATATTCAGCGATGTTAGTTATGCAAAAGAAGCAACGGATTCTTTTGTAATACAGTGGTACCTCAAGTTACATATGCTTCAGGTTACATATGCTTCAGGTTACAGACTCCGCTAACCCAGAAATAGTGCTTCAGGTTAAGAACTTTGCTTCAGGATGAGAACAGAAGTTGGGCTCTGGCGTCGCGGCGGCAGCAGGAGGCCCCATTAGCTAAAGTGGTGCTTCAGGTTAAGAACAGTTTCAGGTTAAGTATGGACCTCTGGAACGAATTAAGTACTGAGGTACCACTGTACTGATAATTTCGGTCGAAATCCAATTCCGAAAATCTCGCACCAACTCACATCCCTACCATAAATGATGATATGTACCAAATTGCACATATGAATCTCCTGAAGGGAACCTCTCCCACTCTTGCTGTTCTGTGTGTGTGTTGGAAGGAGTGACAGACTGGATTGATCATTACCTGGGAAAATAATTAATTGCTGGGCAGGAGAAGACCAGCCCTCCGTCTCCACCTCTCTAGGGACCCTGTCAGAGAGGGAGCTCAGCACCCCACCCCACTCGCGCGGCTTGATTTCATGATGGATAGTGTCTGCTTGAGTTCTATGGTCCATCAGCCAAGGGGCTGAGTTGGGGTGTGCTTGTGGGACAGAGCAACTAGGAGTCGCCCTTATGGGTGGAAAACTCCCATGGAGGCTGATAGCTAGGACTGAATATCCAGAGAGTCACACCACTAAATGAGAAAGGAGGGGAAACCTAAGGAGCTCACTTTACCACCAAGTCAGACGATTGGTCCATCTCATTCAAGGGATGCAGGTGGTGCTGTGGTCTAAACCACTGAGCCTCTTGGGCTTGCTGATCAGAAGGTTGGCGGTTCGAATCCCCGCAACCGAGTGAGCTCCCATTGCTCCGTCCCAGCTCCTGCCAAC
Source organism: Podarcis erhardii (assembly GCF_964252035.2). Classification (NCBI taxonomy): domain Eukaryota; kingdom Metazoa; phylum Chordata; class Lepidosauria; order Squamata; family Lacertidae; genus Podarcis; species Podarcis erhardii. The sequence continues at coordinate 8,540,886 of NC_138516.1, read as the reverse complement.
CTAGCAGTTCGAAAGCACACCAGTGCAAGTAGATAAATAGGTACCACTGCGGCAGGAAGGTAGACAGCGTTTCCATACACTCTGGTTTCTGTCATGCGCCAGAAGCGGTTTAGTCCTGCTGGCCACATGACCCGGAAAGCTGTCTGCGGACAAACGCCGGCTCCCTCGGCCTGAACGCGAGATGAGCGCCGCAACCCCGTAGTTGCCTTTGACTGGACTTAATCGTCCAGGGGTCCTTTGCCTTTGCCTAACAAGGGTCAGCCAGTCCAACCCCCTGCAGTACAGGAATATTGTTGTCTGACACGGGGCTCGAACCCACAACCCTGGGATTGAGATGAGTCCTTGTTGCCCATCAGCATGGGCAAGACGGAAACTTAGGTAGAATCAGGTAGCTGGAAGGGGTATTGAGGTGATGAAGGATCTGGAGTTGGGGATATTTAGCCCAGAGAAGAAACACAGCTCTCCGTGTATCTGAAGGGCCGTTACATGGAAGACGGAGCGAGCTTCTCCGGAGGGTAGGACCCAAACCATTGGATTCAAGTTGCAAGAAAGCAGATTCTGGTTCAGCATCACTTTCTGGCGGTTCTTTGGCAGTGGAACGGACTTGCTTGGAAGGTGGTGGAGTTTCCTTCCTGGGAGGTTTTTAAACAGAGATGATGACACCAAACTGGGAGGGGTGGCTAACACCCCAGAGGACAGGATCACACTTCAAAACAACCTCGACAGATTAGAGAACTGGGCCAAAACAAACAAGATGAATTTTAACAGGGAGAAATGTAAAGTATTGCACTTGGGCAAAAAAAATGAGAGGCACAAATACAAGGTGGGTGACACCTGGCTTGAGAGCAGTACATGTGAAAAGGATCTAGGAGTCTTGGATGACCACAAACTTGACATGAGCCAACAGTGTGACGTGGCAGCTAAAAAAGCCAATGCAATTCTGGGCTGCATCAATAGGAGTATAGCATCTAGATCAAGGGAAGTAATAGTGCCACTGTATTCTGCTCTGGTCAGACCTCACCTGGAGTACTGTGTCCAGTTCTGGGCACCACAGTTCAAGAAGGACACTGACAAACTGGAACGGGTCCAGAGGAGGGCAACCAAAATGGTCAAAGGCCTGGAAACGATGCCTTATGAAGAACGGCTAAGGGAGCTGGGCATGTTTAGCCTGGAGAAGAGGAGGTTAAGGGGTGATATGATAGCCATGTTCAAATATAGAAAAGGATGTCACATAGAGGAGGGAGAAAGGTTGTTTTCTGCTGCTCCAGAGAAGCGGACACGGAGCAATGGTTCCAAACTACAAGAAAGAAGATTCCACCTAAACATTGGGAAGAACTTCCTGACAGTAAGAGCTGTTCGACAGTGGAATTTGCTGCCCAGGAGTGTGGTGGAGTCTCCTTCTTTGGAGGTCTTTAAGCAGAGGCTTGACAACCATATGTCAGGAGTGCTCTGATGGTGTTTCCTGCTTGGCAGGGGGTTGGACTCGATGGCCCTTGTGGTCTCTTCCAACTCTAGGATTCTATGATCTGTTAGGGATTCTTTAGGTGTGGTTCCTGCATTGCAGTGGGTTCCTTCCAGCTAAGCAGTTCTGTGATTGTAACCCAGGCTTCCTCAGCCTCGGCCTGCCAGATGTTTTTGGCCTACAACTCCCATGATCCCTAGCTAGCAGGGCCAGTGGTCAGGGATAATGGGAATTGTAGTCTCAAAATATTGGGAGGGCCGAGGTTGAGGAAGCCTGTTCTAACCCCTGCCCAATGCAGTACACAAAAGCCCTGACAGAGCTAGTAGTAGTAGTAATAATAATAATAATGATATATTTATACCCCGCCCATCTGGCTGGGTTTCTCCAGCCACTCTGGGCAGCTCCCAACAAAATATTAATAAAAAAGCAACATCAAAATTAAAAGCTTCCCTAAACAGGGCTGCCTTCAGATGTCCTCTAAATGTCAGATAGTTGTTTATTTCCTTGGCATCTGATGGGTGTTCCACAGGGCGGGTGCCACCACCGAGAAGGCCCTCTGCCTGGTTCCCTATAACCTCACTTTTCGCAGGGAGGGAATCCCCAGAAGGCTCTCGGAGTTGGACCTCAGTGTCCGGGCTGGACGATGGGGGTGGAGACGCTCCTTCAGAGATACTGGGCCATTTTGAATTGTGCTCACTCTGAATTGCGCTCAGAAAGGTCCTGGGAGCCAATGCAGATCTCTCAGGACCAGTGTTATATGGTCTCGGCGGCCGCTCCCAGACCCCAGTCTGGCGGCCGCATTCTGGATTAGTTGCAGTTTCTGGGTCACCTTCCAAGGTAGCCCCACGGAGAGTGCATGGCAGTAGTCCAAGCGGGAGATAACAAGAGCATGCACCACTCTGGCGAGACAGTCTGTGGGAAGGGAGGGTCTCAGTCACTTAGGGCTTTGAAGGTCAGCAACAACACTTTGAATGGTGCTCGGAATTATGTATGCACTTTTCAAGGTGACCAAGAGGGCAGTGAATCAGAGAGAGGCTCAGAGTCTTTGTGGGCACCTGGGTGAGTCCTGAATGCCACCCTTACTTTACCCCCTTACATGCCCACTCGACCTCTTCGATCTGTGGAACAAGTTTCGAAACCCTCACTTTGGAACTCCTTGCCAATTGACACCAGGCAGGCCCCTTCACTTGTATCCTTTTCGCTACCTGCTGAAAACATTTCCATTTAGCCAAGCCTATCTCGATTTGTAAGGGACGTGGGTGGCGATATTGGTTAAACCACAGAGCCTAGGACTTGCCGATCAGAAGGTCGGCGGTTTGAATCCCAACGACGGGGTGAGCTCCCGTTGCTCGGTCCCTGCTCCTGCCAACCTAGCAGTTCGAAAGCACATCAAAGCGCAAGTAGATCAATAGGTACCGCTCTGGCGAGAAGGTAAATGGTGTTTCCGTGTGCAGCTCTGGTTCGCCAGAAGCGGCTTAGTCTTGCTGGCCACATGACCCGGAAGCTGTACGCCGGCTCCCTTGGCCTATAGAGCGAGATGAGCGCCGCAACCCCAGAGTCGGCCACAACTGGACCTAATGGTCAGGGGTCCCTTTACCTTTATCTCGATGTGTAAACATGTATCTGCATTTCGTTTTTTCTTAGCTGTTGTAGATTTCAGGTACTTTTTCCAGGCCCGTGTTTAACTTGGGGGAAAAAAAGTTTTAGTTTGTATTTCTGTAAACGGCTTGGAGGTTTTCCTACGATGGAGCCAACCCGGCCTCTTCCCCTCTTGGGGAAACCTGTCCCACAGCTCAGCAGCCTCTACCTCCTGCACCACCCCACAACCTTCCAGCCACCCCCGTCTTAAAAAGCAGAGCGTCTCACCAGGTTCGACATTCCCTGCTCACTTCGACCTGTTCATCAATTCATCTTTTAACTCCCATTGACTTAAACCCGGAGAACCAAAGCGATCTTCCAGGCCTCAGAGCCCTCATTTCGTTTTATTTTTTATTTTGCGCCGAGGAGATTATCGGTGTGATTGCAGAGCTCCGGGTTCCTTTCTTGCGCGCCGTTCCCTGCTGATCAAATTACGGAGGAATGCTTTTGACAGCAGATTTGGAAAGAAGAGGAAGGTGGGGCGGGATGGGGGAAGAGAGAGAGAGAGGGGGGGAAAATAATATATCAAAAAATACATATATCTCCCATTGTTTGTGTCTTAGATTTCCTTTGAATTACGGCTTTACGAGTTGACACAATTATCTGCGGCCCCCGCCCCGCCCGCCCCCTCTTCCTGAGCGCGGTGCCCAAGTGTGACCAAGCGCGGCCCCCCAACCCGGCTTCGGAACAGATATCAATAATAATGATGATGGCTGATAATGAGAAACGCGTACCCACGCCAAGCAGACGAAAACGATTTTTTAAAAACTAAAAACTAGGAATGTGGAATCCCCCCCGCGCGCGAGAATTGGTGCTGATGACTTGACTGCGCCACCCGTAATGGGAGCGGTTTGCCCATATCGCATCCTCCAACACGGACTTATTCCGAGAGCAAATAATTTACTCCAGGGAGAGAGAGAGAGAGGGAAAGAGACGCAAATTGAATTTATCTCTCGCTTGCCAGATAAGTAGGGGTTGGGGGGGGGTGCGGAAATCAAGTTGCATCAAATCTCTGCAAATCGACGCCTTCTCTCGCCTTTTGTACACTCGTTTTAGAAGTGTGTATTTTGTCCATTTCTGAAAGCTTTGCTACAGCCTTTGACTCCCTCCCTCCCTTCCTTCTTTCCTAAATGGGTTACCATTCAGTTCAGTTCCTAAGCTTATTGTTCCAGCCAAAGGCCATGACAAATCTGTAAGGTAAAGGTAAAGGGACCCCTGGCCATTAGGTCCAGTCGTGGCCGACTCTGGGGTTGTGGCGCTCATCTTGCTCTATAGGCCAAGGGAGCCGGCGTACAGCTTCCGGGTCATGTGGCCAGCATAGCTAAGCCGCTTCTGGCGAACCAGAGTAGTGCACGGAAACGCCGTTTACCTTCCCGCCAGAGCAGTACCTATTTATCTACTTGCACTTTGACGTGCTTTCGAACTGCTAGGTGGGCAGGAGCAGGGACCGAGCAACGGGAGCTCACCCCGTCATTGCGGGGATTTGAACCGCCGACCTTCTGATCGGCAAGTTCTAGGCTCTGTGGTTTAATCTGTAGCAATACTTAAAAAAAAAAAAAAATACAGAATGTACATCCGTAATACCTTCGTACCTCGGAAGCCAAACGGAATCCATTCCGGAAGTCCATTCGACTTCCAAAATGTTCGGAAACCAAGGTGTGGCTTCCAATTGGCTGCAGGAAGCTCACTTCCGGGTTTGTGGCGTCTGGGAGCCAAAATGTTTGAGTCGCAAGGCGTTCGTCAACTGAGGTATGACTGTGTATCCCAAAACATCTGTGATGTATGAGAGAAGATGATTGTTATAGTTCTTTCTGTGTATAGTGGAACCTCGGGTTAAGTACTTAATGCGTTCCGGAGGTCCGTTCTTAACCTGAAACTGTTCTAAACCTGAAGCACCACTTTAGCTAATGGGGCCTCCTGCTGCCGCCGTGCAATTTCTGTTCTCATCCTGAAGCAAAGTTCTTAACCCGAGGTAATATTTCTGGGTTAGCGGAGTCTGTAACCTGAAGCGTCTGTAAGCTGAGGTACCACTGTATTGTCTTAAAAGTAGCTTTAAACACACACACACACAAACATCTCTATCTCACCTTTCCTCTGAGGCAACGGAGGTAGAATACCTGGCTCTCCTATTTTATCCTCACAACAGCTCTGCGAGGTGGGCTGTGCTGCTGGTGATGAGCCCAGGGTCATAGGGCTGCTGAATTGGACGGGGCCTTGTCTCGTGCAACCCCCCCCCCCCCCCGTGCAATGCACAATCCAACTAAACCACCCCTGGCAGGTGGGCCACCCAACCTCAGCTTCAGAAAGAGTTCACTGCCTCCCAAGGTCTTATGTTCCCGTTGCCCAGCTGCTCTTCCTGCTAGGAAGCTCCTCCCAATGTATTTGTACTACCAACCTTACTGTGTGCTTGTGAAACATGGACCACTTATAAATGCCATCTCCAGCTCCTCTGAGGATTCCATCAATGGTGTCTCCTTTACACATCACTTGGGAAGACAGGCAAACTAATATCAGTGTACTGGAAGAAGCAAAGATCACCAGTGTGGAAGCGATGATTCTTCAACATCAACTTCGTTGGACTGGTCATGTTGTGCAGATGCCTGATTATCGTCTTCCAAAGCAACTGCTCTACTCCAAACTTTAAAATGGAAAGCGTAATGCTGGTGGTCAACAAAACAGGTTCAAAGACTCTCTCAAGGCAAATCTTAAAAAATGTAGTATGAACACCGGCAACTGGGAAACACTGGCCTGTGAGCGCTCCAGTTGGAGAACAGCCTTTACCAAAAGTGTCTTGGGCTTTGAAGATGCTCGAACTCAGGACGCAAGGGAGAAACGTGCTAAGAGGAAGGCACTCTTGGCAAACCCTCACCAGGATCAACTCCCATGCGGAAACCTATGTCCCCACTGTGGAAGGACGTGGGGATCCAGAATTGGCCTCCACACTATTAAGACTGTGTTTATGGAAGACAATTTTGCTCGGCTACGAGGGATCGCCAAAGAAGAAGGAGAAATGTTTAGCCAAAATCTGGTTCCCTACAATTTCCGCTTTGCTGACCTATAGTATTATGGCCATGGTCTATAGTATTAAAGCCATGGTTTTCCCAGTAGTGATGTATGGAAGTGAGAGCTGGACCATAAAGAAGGCTGATCGCCGAAGAATGGATGCTTTTGAATTCTGGTGCTGGAGGAGACTCTTGAGAGTCCCATGGAGTACAAGAAGATCCAACCTCTCCATTCTGAAGGAAATCAGCCCTGAGTGCTCACTGGAAGGACAGATCCTGAAGCTGAGACTCCAAGACTTTGGCCACCTCATGAGAAGAGAAGATTCCCTGGGAAAGACCCTGATGTTGGGAAAGATGGAGGGCACAAGGAGAAGGGGACAGCAGAGGATGAGATGGTTGGACAGTGTTCTCGAAGCTACCAGCATGAGTTTGACCAAACTGCGGGAGGCAGTGGAAGACAGGAGTGCCTGGCATGCTCTGGTCCAGGGGGTCACGAAGAGCCGGACACGACTAAACGACTAAACAACAACAAGTATTACGGCCGGCTGAAGATGGCTACTAGCCACAAAGTTCTGTGCGTCCACGGTCAGAGGCAGCAGTGCTTCTGAGTCCCAGTTGCTGGAAACTGCAGAAGGGGAGATGGATCTTGTGTTCGAATCCTGATTGCGGTAATGTATCTGGGTGGCTGCAGTGAGACCAGGAGGCTGGACTAGACGGGCCCCTTTGGGCCTGATCCAGCAGGCTCTTCTTATCTTCTTATGATTTGAACCCAAGTCTCTGCATTTCAAGACCATCAAGATAATGCCAACATTACCAATGGAGACAGGGCATGCAGTTCGATAGCCCAAGAGACAGTGATGGCCATCAACTCAAATGCTTTAAAAAGACGTCCAGACAGATTCATGGAGCCTGGAGTCCTGTGCCCAGTTCTGGGCACCATGATTTTTTAAAAAATGAATTTTATTAGTATTTTTCCACACAACAACAACACCACGAAAGGTATCAAAAGATAACAATACACAACACACACAAATCAACATTCGAAAACTGAAAAAGACAAAAACACACACACACAAAAAAAATCCATATCTTACAAGTTAATATTATAAACACTAAAACAACAACAAGACATTGACTTTCACCAATCCCACAGCACCTCCTTTATCTCTCATTCTGTCTTCCTGTTTTCCTCTTTTCTTTATCCTCTCTATCCTAACATCTAGATATAAATCCTTCTTTCATATCCTTTCACTTCGCAAGGTTATTCCAGACTCAGCCAGATTTCTGCCCTTGAACCTTGGCTTTTGAGATATTCATTTAGGCACTCCCACTCTTTTTTTACTTCACTTTTTGGTTTTTGTCTTCTTATATCTGTCAGTTTGGGCACCATGATTTAAGAAGGATGTTGACAAGCTGGAGGGCAGCTAAGATGATACAGGGTCTGGAAACCAAGCCGGACGAGGAACGGTTGAAGAAGCTGAGTCTGTTTAGGGCAGGCATAGGCAAACTTGGCCCTCCAGATGTTTTGAGACTACAATTCCCATCGGAAGCCGCACCTTGGTTTCCGAATGTTTTGGAAGTCGTACAGACTTCCGGAACGGATTCCATTTGGCTTCCAAGGTACGACTGTGTCTCTTTTTCTTTTTCTTTAAATGATACACTAATTGATTGCGGGGAGGGCGGACCTCTAAGTGGCTTACGGAAAAAATAAAACCATAAAATGGTTAGTGAAAACAACTCAAACAGCTATCCCAAACCTTTTAATAAAAAATTAAAACCACCAGCAAACTAAAAGCTCACCAGCATTCTAGATATTTTGGTAAAGGTAACAGTAAAGGGACCCCTGACCATTAGGTCCAGTGGTGGCCGTCTCTGGGGTTGCGGCGCTCTTCTCGCTTTACTGGCCGAGGGAGCCGGCGTACAGCTTCCGGGTCATGTGGCCAGCAGGACTAAGCCGCTTCTGGCGAACCAGAGCAGCGCACGGAAACGCCATTTCCCTTCCCGCTGGAGCGGTACCTATTTATCTACTTGCACTTTGACGTGCTTTCGAACTGCTAGGTGGGCAGGAGCAGGGACCGAGCAACGGGAGCTCACCCCGTCATTGCGGGGATTCGAACCGCCGACCTTCTGATCGGCAAGTCCTGGGCTCTGGGGTTTAACCCACAGCACCACCCGCATCCCAGATATCTTGGTAGGCTTTGTCTAAACAAACTGCTGGAAGGTGGAAAGTGAAGTCTGCCTGGCGCCAGTAGGCGCTGCCGCACTAAAAGATCTGAGGTCCTACAAATGTGTGGCACCCGTAGCAGTGCCAGTTCTGCAGATCAAGCGGCCGAGGGGGTGAGGCGATCTCACAGGTATACTGGTCCCAAGTCAATGAGGGCTTTGCGTACTAACAGCAACGTCTTGAACTTGGTCTGGTAGCAAATTGGCAACCGGCACACACCTCTGAGCACAGGTGCTGTAATCTGACAAGGCCTCACCCCCGTCAGCAATCGTGCTGCAGCATTCTGCACCAGCTGCAGCTTCTGGCTCAGTTGCAAGGGAAGTGTGCTGGTCCCGGGGAGGGGGGGTTACCATGCGGAGTGGTCCATGTCCGGTCTGAGGCTGAAGTCCAAGGCAGGGAGTCGGGCGTGGTCAGGAACTCTGGCAGAGAACAGGACAGGGGGCCGGCAGGAACAGGTAACCAATGATGTTGCTCCTGCAACCTGGGACTGGGTGGGCTGGCCTTCATCTCCTCTGAGGCATAGGGTGGCCCCGGCCCACAGGTGACCCGCCTCTCCTGGCCTGGAGGTGAGCACTCCTCCTGTGGGAACTTAGTTCCCTCCGCCTCTCTGCCCTGAGCCTCTGCAGCTCAGGAGAGGCTGGAGGGTTACTGGACCCAGAGGCAACCTCACCTTCCTCTGACGGGGCTGAGAGTGGAGCACCTGCAGGCAATGGGTCCTCCATCACCTCAGGACCCAGAGCAGACTCACCTGAGGATCCAGCACAGGTGAGGGGTCTTCAGATTCAAGCCCCTGCCCCGGCTCAGCCGGCCCTGGAGGCGGGGACTTCTTTGCAGGCTGGGATTCCTCAGGTTCAGCCTCTGAATCAGATTCCCAGGCCATCACAGGAAGCCCCACAGAGCGCATATTGCAGTAGTCCAGTCTTGAAGTAACCAGTGCATGAACTTCTATGGCCAAGTTCTGCTGCTATCATTTCTGAACAACTGGCATTCAGCTCTGTTGTTTTCGCGTGTGTGTGTGTGTATGTGTGTTTATGTAGATAATAGAATTTTAAAGTTGCAAGGAACCACGAGGGTCATCTAATCCAAGCCCCTGCAATGCAGGAAACTTTTGCCCAACGTGGGGCTCAAACCCGCAATCCGGAGATTAAGAGTCTCCTGTTCTCTCTATATATTCACATATTGTTGTTTTATGGCCTTTGCCTTGATTTATAACTGTTTTATACTTGGTTACATTCTGCTTTGGAAGGCTTTCAGCTGACAAGCAAAATATCAGGCCGAGTTAATTCATTATCATTGTCGCCTATGTTAGTGCAAAGTTAAGGGACAGGGGTGGCACTGTGGTCTAACCACTGAGCCTCTTGGGCTTGCCGATCAGAAGGTCGGCAGTTTGAATCCCTGTGATGGGCTGAGCTCCCATTGCTCTGTCCCAGCTCCTGCCAACATAGCAGTTCGAAAGCACACCAGTGCAAGTAGATAAATAGGTACCGCTGCGGCGGGAAGGTAAACGGCGTTTCCGTGCGCTCTGGTTTCCGTCAGTGTCCCGTTGCGCCAGAAGCGGTTTAGTCCTACTGGCCACATGACCCGGAAAGCTGTCTGCGGACAAACACCGGCTCCCTGGGCCTGAAAGCGAGATGAGCGCCGCAACCCCAAAGTCGCCTTTGACTGGACTTAACCGTCCAGGGGTCCTCCACCTTTTGAGGAGATTTCACCCCTCCCATACCCAAGAATCTCCTGATGATCTCCTGAGGTCTCTGCTGACTCTACAGAGAGGAGGAGCAATGTACTGCTCTCTACTTAATTAGTCAAGTGAGTGAGTCAGTCTCTGAGTGAGTGAGAGAGAGTCAGTCAGTGTGTTGGAGAGAGAGTGAGTGCAAGAGATCGTGTTTAGAGATAAGGTTGCTGCTAAGAGCAGCTGCAGACTCTCAGTGTAGCATTGATTTATGCTCAGAATATTTAGCTCTGTATATAGTTTTGTATTATAGCTGTAGTGACAGAATAAAAGGAAGATACTCTACAGAGCTGCTCTCCGAGTGGTTTATACTCTGCAAGACTCTGCAAAACGCTGCTGCTCAACGACTGGTTCTCCCAACGACACCTTTACCTTTACCTTTACCTTAGTCCAGAGTTAGACCCGTTGAAATGAAGGCAGCTAAATGAGTCCTGCCCGTTCATTTCAATGGCTGCACTCTGAATATGTCTAACTTGCCGTAACTGACTCCTGTGGGTCGTCTCTGGGTAGGACTAAGACTGGCAATGCCCCAGCTGATATCCACAAGTACCAGCTTGTCAGTGGCAAGTCACCTTTGGCAGGGAGGAAAACCTGCCCTGCTCCTCTTGCCCGCAGGACAGGATTGATTGATTGATGTAGGCTGGGTCGAACTGGGAGGTGGGGGGTGGCGGGGATGAGGCAGGACCCCCAATTTCCCGACCTCTTTTCCTTCCTTGTCGACTTTAACCTGCCAGTTTGCAAACATGCCACCCGTCGCCCGGGAGGATAGCAAAGGTCTCTTTTATGTGCAAATGAACACGAGAGGCGCGTCCCCCCCCCCTTTCCCCGCTCTGCGCACTTTTTCTTTTTCCTTTTTTTTTCCAAGAGGGGGGAGAGAAATCTTTGACAGAGAATGTGCTCTGTTTACATAACTCAGGGCCTTGGTCCTCTGGAGATGGGCTCTGACAGAGTTGGCAGGAGATGTTAGGAAAGATCTTACATTTACTGATCTTTGTTTAGCCAGCGGCGTTGAGAGCCAGCCTGGGGAACAGAGGGTGTGTGGAGGTTGGGGGGGGCAACTTGGCTCTTGGCTCTAATGTGTTGGGGGGAGGAGGAGGGGGGAGATACCGTGGGGAACCGAGTGAGGGGAAATGAAGCCACATGCCCCCCAACACCCCACCCCACAGACCCGCCGCCGGAGGAAAATGCACATTTGCGCTGACCATTGTCGGGTTTTGCAAAACGCCCCCAAACCCTCTCCTTTAGGTTTGGCCGCCTTATTTATTTATGGAAATGTTGGCTGTTGCAGCCCTTTCTGACACGAAGCCAATGAGCTTACTGTCTAAAAATAGATACAGAGGAAGTCTGGCAGGGAGGAGGAAGTTGGGGACGGACTGTTATAAGAGGGGGCCCTTTCCATTCTGTGTCCTCGTGATCCCCTGATAGTTGGCACTTGGGAACAAGGAGCAAAATTGACCGGCCCTGTATTGGAAAACACTGCAGGGTTTGGGCTGCGATGGGACCTCCAGGTGCGATTGGCTGACTTGCTGTGACATCACAGAGAATAAGGCCTTTTTGGCAGGAGCGTCAGCAAATGTTTTCAGCAAGGGACTGGTCCACTGTCCCTCAGACCTTGTGGGGGACCAGGACCAGACTATATTTTGAAGGGGGGGGGAATGAACAAATTCCGATGCCCCACAAATAACCCAGAGATGCATTTTAAATAAAAGGACACATTCTACTCATGTAAAAACACACTGATTCCCAGACCATCCGCGGGCTGGATTTAGAAGGCGATTGGGCCGGATCCGGCCCCCGGACCTTAGTTTGCCTACCCATATGTGGTGATTTCTTTTTTAAAAAAATAATAATTTTTTATTAGATTTTTCCTTTACAAATTAGTCCACACAACCATGTTTCAAATTTCCAGTTTTTGTACTTCCACCAGCTCCTCCATCAATCATCCATTTTTCCTATCTTCACGCATTTTCTATATATAATATTGCCGATTAATATTATCCTTTCATCTCTGTTTCTTTTTTACAATACACCTTAAACTATCACAAAACCTCTTTAAACCCACTAGCGTTGCCTGTTCATCACATATGTTTTTCAGATAATCCGTAAACTTTCCCCAGTCCTCGATGAACTTGTGATCCCTCTGATATCTGATTTTCCCAGTCATTTTATCCAATTCTGCATAGTCCATAAGTTTCATTCTCCACTCTTCAAGGGTCGGTAGTTCTTATGTGGTGATTTCAGTTTTAACGTCATCATGAACTAGCGATGGGTCACACTCTGATCCAAGGTGGGTCACAGATTAAGAGCAGGAAAAGATTTAAGATCCCTCTGCTAAAGGATTTGCTTGCAATGGAGCTTCCTGCTGCGATTGGTTGACTTGCTGTGACATCACAGACAGCATGGCCCCCCTTTTTGGCAGGCGGAAAGGCGCTTACGTTCTTATGACTGAAGCGTCCCTTTCCAGTCACCTGGCAGCGGTTCTGAGTCACCATAGGCGAATAAGTGAGCGGCTACTGAAAAGCAGTAGTGATGTATGGAAGTGAGAGCTGGACCATAAAGAAGGCTGATCGCCGAAGAATGGATGCTTTTGAATTCTGGTGCTGGAGGAGACTCTTGAGAGTCCCATGGACTGCAAGAAGATCCAACCTCTCCATTCTGAAGGAAATCAGCCCTGAGTGCTCACTGGAAGGACAGATCCTGAAGCTGAGGCTCCAAGACTTTGGCCACCTCATGAGAAGAGAAGACTCCCTGGAAAAGACCCTGATGTTGGGAAAGATGGAGGGCACAAGGAGAAGGGGACGACGGAGGACGAGATGGTGGGACAGTGTTCTCGAAGCTACCAGCATGAGTTTGACCCAACTGCGGGAGGCAGTGGAAGACAGGAGTGCCTGGCGTGCTCTGGTCCAGGGGGTCACGAAGTGTCGGACACGACTAAAAGACTAAACAACAACATCATTGAAAAGCAAAATTTCCCCCCTGCTTGCTAAATCACCTTACGTTTCTGCAAGCTACGATTTTCAGGAGGCTGCTGAAGGAAAAAATGACATAACGCCCAACGGAGCCAGGCTTGCGGGTTTCATCAAGAGCCTCGCCCCCCCCCCAGCCCTTAACTGGAGTGCAGGGTGACCAAACGCTACTCATTGGCATTCTGCAAACCTTTGGGTGGCCCGGCCTTCCTGTGGCTGCCAATCAGCTGCAGACGGCAGGCAGCTGGAGTCAGTGCCCCGGCCTCCATGCCGCCCCGCTAGCTTCCTTGTTCTCCCCTGCCGAGCGGACAGGTGGCCGGCGTGCCGCCTGCCCCGGGAGGCCATGGAAACCTTGCCACGTGGAATCCGGCGACTCCCACCAAGCTCTCTGCGGTTTCTAGGTATTGCAGCCGGGAGATTGGCACGGAGTTGTTAACACAGCCGGGGGGCTTGCGATGCCTGAGCTGTTACAGGCGCAGGCCGTATGCTAGCAAATGATGTCGGTCTCCAAATCAATCTCCCCTCGCATTCTGGACACACACACAACCCCAAAGATGTTGTCTGGACCTCAGCGTCCATCAGCCCCAGCCAGCTCGGCCAGGGATGCTGGGAGATGTGGTTTAGGAACATTCGTTTTAATACAGTGGTACCTTCCGTTGCTCGGTCCCTGCTCCTGCCACATTTCATTTCAACAGCGACATTTCAACAGGTCTACTCTTCAGTTAGGGACGCGGGTGGCACTGTGGTCTAAACCACAGAGCCTAGGGCTTGCCGATCAGAAGGCTGGCGGTTCGAATCCCCGTGATGACGGGGTGAGCTCCCGTTCCTTGGTCCCTGCTCCAGCCAACCTAGCAGTTCGAAAGCACGTCAAAGTGCAAGTAGATAAATAGGTACCGCTCCGACGGGAAGGTAAACGGCGTTTCCGTGCGCTGCTCTGGTTCGCCAGAAGCGGCTTAGTCCTGCTGGCCACATGACCCGGAAGCTGTACGCCGGTTCCCTCGGCCAATAAAGCAAGATGAGCGCCGCAACTCCAGAGTCGGTCACGACTGGACCTAATGGTCAGGGGTCCCTTTACCTTTATCTTATCTTGGTTCTCGGACTTAATCCGTTCCAGGAGTCCATTCCTGCAGCGAATCGGAAGACGTTCGGCTTCTGAAAAACGTTCGCAAACCGGAACGCTCCCTCCCGAGTTTGCGGCATTCAGGAGCCGATTTGTTTGGGAACCAAGGCGTTTATGAGATCCAAGGTATGACTGTACTATTTGATGCCCTACATCAGGGGTGTCCAACTTCCAAGAGACTGCGATCTACTCCCACTGTAAATAAACTGGCAGTGATCTACTCATTGGATTGACCTGAGTTGTTGAGCTTTTTGGGGGGGGGGGGAGAATGGCCTAAGTGGTTGAGCATTTTTTAGGGGGAGAGACCGGAGTTATATATTTATATTTTTACTCCATGCCTACTTACTCTCCCCCCCCTTTAATGCTGGTTTATTGCTTTGTACATTACAGTGTGGACTTGGTGCTTACTAAAGATTGTGAGTTGCTTTGAGGAGGGACTTTCTCAGGAGAGCCGGACATGTTTTTAAAGATAGAGTCGGTTTGTCTCAATCAACTGGTGATGTTTCCTGCAAGGAACTCGAGGCGGCATGTGTGGTCCTCCCCTCCCCCTCCCACAATCTGCCCCCCCTCCCACAACAACCCTATGGGGTAGGTTAGAGGCGAGAGACTGGGACTGGCCCCCAAGTTTCAAAAATGTTACAGAAGTGAAAAAGAAAAAGAAAATAAAAAAATTACAAAATACAAAAAAATAAAAACAATTAAAAACATTTCAATCTTTCCATGTCTTGTCTTTCATTTACTTGTTTCCCAGACCTCCTCACACCTCCCTTTTTTGTATTCTAATTCAATTAGCAATTTCGGCAAAATCCTTTCCATTTTTGCTTTTATCTTAGTAATTTATTTAACATATTGTAACTTTACATTCTCACCTATTCATAATCCAATTTTACCTAATTCTATAACATTACTGCTAAAACCACATAACTTCATTCCCGCATCCTTTTAACATTCCTTAATTTTACAGTGTTTCTGTAAATAGTCTTTAAATTTCTTCCAATCTTCTTCTGCCAACTCTTCTCCCTGGTCTCGGATTCTGCCAGTCATTTCCGCCAGTTCCATGTACCTTCATCTGCCCAATACACTGTTACCATCAATGTCTCTCCATATCGGTGAAAGATGGAGATGGAAGGAGGAATTCCATCCACCTTCGGCTTCCTGTTTCTAGGCCTGAAGGTTGTGCCGCCTTCACAACTCGACCCTTTCCCGCGAGGAAACCATCAGAGATGGAAACTTTGCAGGTTTGAAATGCACCTGACAAAATCACAGTATCCCCCGCCCCAGCCCCGAAGTGCTACGTCCGGCACAGATGTCAGTGTGGGTTAGAGAAATGACCGGCTGCGTTAACATGTGCCCGCTTAGGACGTCTCATTAGCGGCGATTATTGATTAGTCTCAGCGTTAGGCTAACGAGCTCCCGTGTTAATGAGGGCGGAACGGTGCAAATTGCAGCATCGAGCACGAGTCCCAGGGAAGGCCGGCGGCTCGCACCTCCGAGAGGGTCGGCTGCTCAGCCTGAGAAGGAGTGGAAATAAAACATCCCTTTTCGTTTCTCTCTCTCATCTCCATCACTGCTCTCTGAGCTGTCACCCGCCCACATTTTAGCATGCAATTTTTCCCTCGATATGCACTGGTTCGTATCCCACGTTAAATCTTACTCAGAGTAGACCCGTCGAAATTGATGGGCGTAATTTGCGGGGGGTGGGGCGGGTGATTTCAACAGGTCTTGGATAGAACATGCAAGTTTGCATACAACTTCATTCTCCCCACTGCCCCGGCATAATTTTTCTGAACATAATGCGCGCTCTCTCTCTCTCTGTTTGTGTGTGTGTTAATTTCACAAACAATTGCGATTTTGCACACTCTTTCCCCATATACAGTCATACCTCGAGTTGTATGTGCTTCGGGTTGAGCGCATTCGAGTTGCGCTTTGCGGCAACCCGGAAGTAACGGAGCATGTTACTTCCGGTTTTCGCCACTCGCGCATGCGCAGATGCTCAAAATGACATCATGCGCAGAAGCGGCGAAATGCGGCAGACACGCCGTCACGTCTTGCGTTCCATTCGGGATGCGAATGGGGCTCCGAAAAGGATCCCGTTTGCAACCCGAGGTACCACTGTACACGAATATCTGCTCATAGTTTTCGGTTGGAGAATTGCACCGCAAAATGGAGGGGGGGGTCCCAGGGTCGGCAGCTGTGTGTTCTTTTGGGAAGGGCTGGTTTAGGTAGATGGGCATTAAAACGTGAGCCAGATTTATATGCTTTTTTTCTTAGCATTTTCCTATTAGGTATTTTCCCGGGTAGATCTCATGTCTTGAGACGGTATCAAATCAGTTGGAGTCAGTGCCGGATTTATGTATAAGCTAAACAAGCTATAGCTTAGGGCTCCACTCTCTTGGCCCCCCCCCCAAAAAAAAATTTAAAGGAAAAAAACCTGGACGTACATTTGCGAAATAGAAGATAAAAAACAAATAAAATAAAACCTACGTACAGCAACAGTGTTTTTGTTGTGTAGACTCCTATGATGTAAGTCATGGGCCCCGCCTGCTAGCCTGCTCCCTAAAATATCCCTGGTTTGCTCCTTTCTATATATAGGGTGCCTACATTCTGCATGGACTGGTTATATGGCAACATGTGCAAGTGGCTTGAGATACCTATTAGGTCCATAAATTACCACATAGCATAGATTCAACACTAAAAACAGTGACCATTTGTTATTGACAAAGGACAGCTGGACATATAAAGGGCCCCATTACCTTCAGTAGCTGAGGGCCTCATCAAACCTAAATCCAGCCCTGGTTGGAGTCCCAAACATGCTAGCAGGGGCAACAGTGACAGATCGGCTTAGGGTCAGTTTCGGGAAATGGATCACTCTTGCTCCATTGCCCCCCACAACCCGAAATTTGCTATAATGTTCCTGCAGGAACTCCTTAAATATTTCCCATAGAATTTGCTAAGGTGTTGCTCTATTTGCCTTGCTAAAAATACACAGAGTGAGTGAGGGCCCTGGATTTGGGGTTGGGTAATGGCCAAATGGAACGTCCGTGTTTGACCTGGCAGTGTGGTGTAGTGGTTAGTGTGTTGGACAGGGGGAGACCGGGGTTCGGCTCCTCCTGCTCAGCCACGAAGCACACTGCGTGACCTTGGGGGGGCAGTCGCTGAACTTCCCACGCCCTCCCTACCTCACAGGGTTGTTGTGATAAAATAATGGGAGAACCAGATACGCGGCGCTGTATTAAAATAATACATTACCAACACCTTCGTGCCCTTTCGATGATTCTCGCCCCGTATCTGAGGCTCAGCAAACTCGACGCCACCAAGGCAATTTCCGGAACCTGATAAGAAGTCAAGAATTGCAAAAAATAGGGTCCCGGATGCCTCCCCCCCCCCCCGCCGTTTGCGGTAGGGGGGGGGGAGGAGCAGTCAGCCGTTCCTCCATCTAAGTGCTCTCAAGACAACGTGCTTATCTGATAAGATGTGCCCTCAACCGTACATATTAATTTGGAGTTAGAATTATGATGGCAAAGCTGGGGGGGGGGAATGGCCCCGAGCGCAGAAGTCAGGCAGCCGGCCAAAGTGAAACTCCCTCGCCGTTTCTGAAAGGCACCTTTTTCTTCAGCTAGCCCCGGGGCCAGGCTGAGATTTTCCGTCGATGTGCAGAATTGGAAGGGTCCTGCAGTCCAACCCCAGTGATGCAGAAATCACAGGTGCTTGGAGGTGGGGGGGTTAAGGATGGGGGTCCCCTTGACCTTCTGTGTTCAGAAATTGGTCTGATTGGACAGTCACTTCTGTGTGGGCGAGGGACTGGCCTCCTTGCCCACCTGGCCTCAAGGCAGTGGTGTAGCAAGGTTAGGTGGTACCCCGTAAAGAAAATTTCTTGTCACCGCCCCCCACACATTGAAATTTATTTATTTATTGCTTGCAAAAATGGCCTGACTTTATTCCATTTCTTGTGCAGAGCCAAAGTTGTTGAGCTTTTGGGGGGGAGAGCTGTAGTCTAAACCACAGAGCCTACGGCTTGCCGATCAGAAGGTCGGCGGTTCGAATCCCCGTGACGGGGTGAGCTCCCGTTGCTCAGTCCCTGCTCCTGCCAACCTAGCAGTTTGAAAGCACGTCAAAGTGCAAGTAGATGAATAGGTACTGCTCCGGCGGGAAGGTAAACGGCGTTTCCGTGCGCTGCTCTGGTTTGCCAGAAGCGGCTTAGTCCTGCTGGCCACATGACCCGGGAAAAACGGTCTGCGGACAAACGCAGGCTCCCATAGCCTGTAAAGCGAGATGAGCATCGCAACCCCAGAGTTGTTTGTGACTGGACTTAACTGTCAGGGATCCTTTACCTTAACCTTTTAAAGTTGTTGAGCTTTCTGGGGGAGATGGCGTGCCTCATTTTGCCGCCACATTTTAAAAGGGTGTGGGCTGTTGATCAGGTCAACCAAAGGTTAAAAAGGAATGTTTTTGCCTGGCACCTAAAGGTGTGTAATGAAGGCACCAGGTGAACTTCCCTGGGGAGAGCGTTCCACAGACAGGGAGCCACCGCAGAGAAGGCCCCGTTCTTGTGTTGCCACCCTCTGGACCTCTTGAGGAGGAGGCACACAAAGGAGGGCCTCAGAAGATGATCTCAGGGTCCGGGTGGGTACATATGGAAAGAGGCGGTCCTTGGGGTACTGCGGTCCTGAGCTGTTTAAGGCTTTATAGGCAAAACCAGCACTTTGAATTTGGCCCGGAAACTAATTGGTTTAGACACCCCCCCTTTTTTTTCTTCTACACCAGGTTAGGTGGGGGGTTGCTGGAAGAGTGTCATTGGACCATTGCCACACTCTTTCTGGATTGTGAAGGGCAGCGGGCAAGGAGAGAGTTGCGAAGTGGAAAAAGCTAGTTCCCTTGCCAAGCGAGGAGTATGCCAGGCCGACCCTTCCAGCAAGCCAGGTTAGGGAGGGCAGACACAAACCCTGCCATCACTCAGCTGGCACCTGCCATTTTGTTTTCCCCCAGAATCCACTGGGGCACCACCATGCCATGAGGTCACCTTGTTCTGAGGGATTATCCTGTGATAGGGAATACAGTCATCACCATCAAACGCCACCCGTGTCCCTTAGAGATATTTGGCCACTAACTTGGTGAGCTCCTGATCATTCCTCAGTAATAGAAAATGTACGACCTCCAACTCTGGTTTCCATTTGGGGATACAGAAATTGTTGATGGAGATCAGCTTATAGTTTACACTTGAAAACCATATGTATAAGGGTTTCCACCAGGTGGTCTTCACATGGGCCTGTTCTTTCTCCTTACACCCTGCCTGAGAACCTTCCCCAAAGGAAGTTTGAATTAAACCTGGCCAGCGAAAATGCCCTTCTTTCTTGAGGGTTAAGCAGAAATTCAAGGTACCATATTTTTCGCTCTATAAGATGCACCAGACCACAAGACGCACCTAGTTTTTGGAGGAGGAAAACAAGGAAAAAAAATTCTGAATCTCAGAATCCAGAACAGCAAGAGGGATCGCTGCGCAGCGAAAGCAGCAATCCCTCTTGCTGTTCTGGCTTCTGGGATAGCTGCGCAGCCTGCATTCGCCCCATAAGACGCACACACATTTCCCCTTACTTTTTAGGAGGGAAAAAGTGAGTCATATAGAGTAAAAAATACGGTAATTGTGATTAGTTTTGTGTGCCCAAGAAAGTTGAAAATAAAGAGGGGGACATGTTTTCTCTGCTGCTGCTGTTAGTTCTTGGCGTTCAGTATCCCACAGCCTAGTTTTTATTATAGCCTTGGCAGATGGTAGGGACATCGATCGCAAAAGTTCCACTGACAGGGGAATACAGTGGAACCTCAGTTCTCGAACGTCTCCGTTGATGAAACCCGAACGCCAAAAACCCGGCAGTAACTGCTTTGGTCTTCGAGCGATTTTCGGAAGCCGAACATGCTACCCTGAGATCAAGAATCCCATCCTCTAATGACCTGAGTCAGCCCTGAGTGCTCCTTCCAGTGAGCACTCAGGGCTGATTTCTTTAACCTCTCCATTCTGAAGAAAATGAGCCCTGAGTGCTCCCTGGAAGGACAGATCCTGAAGCTGAGGCTCCAAGACTTTGGCCACCTCAGGAGAAGAGAAGACTCCCTGGAAAAGACCCTGACGTTGGGAAAGATGGAGGGCGCAAGGAGAAGGGGATGACGGAGGACGAGATGGTGGGACAGTGTTCTCGAAGCGACCAGCATGAGTTTGACCAAACGGCAGGAGGCAGTGGAAGACAGGAGGGCCTGGCGTGCTCTGGTCCAGGGAGTCACAAAGAGGCAGACACGACTAAACGACTAAACAACAACAATGACGGAGCTGTTCAAGCATCCTTATATTTGGGGCGGCAAATGCCCCCACCAATTTGTGGGGTGTGTGGCGGCTGCAACGTATCTGGTTCCTCCTCCCAGGTTTGGGAGGGGTGAGGCGATAGAAGCCCCCCTGAGCCCCCCGGCTCTTGTCTACGGTGATTCCCCAAAGCTGAGCTGTCAGGAGCCATCCTCTTTGCCACCGCGAATCTCCCAGCTGCCAGCGCGAGGCCTGTCAAGTTGCATTAAGGCTACGCCAGCTTCCCTTTCTATAGGGGTCCATCAGACGCATTATGGATAAGTGTAATCGAGGTGCAGAATATGAAGGCAAGGATCAGAGTTGCAGAGCGGAGATAAATATTGATATTAAGGTTGTCAGAGCTGGCGGGGTGACGCTCCACGCCGGACGGGAAATCGCCTGGCCTTGTCTTTCAGGCTTCCACCCCCACCACCGGCCCATCTGTCGAAACGTCACCCAAATGGATATCTGCTCACACACACACACACACACAACCACACAGAGAAACACACAGGCTGCTTCTCCTGTTACACTCCTGGCTGGAATTTATGTCTTGAATCTCTGGCTTTATCCTGGAGCTCCCCCAGGGTGGACCACCTTTGCTTGTGGGAGAAAACGTTGGGCTCTAAATAAGACTTGAAACGTGGAGCCTTCCGGAAAATCGGTATAGTGGTACCTTGGTTCTCAAACTTAATCCATTCCGGAAGTCGGTTCCAAAACCAAAACGTTCCAAAACCAAGGTGCGCTTTCCCATAAGTGCTGCAGCGGGAAGGTAAACGGCGTTTCCGTGCGCTCTGGTTTCCGTCACGGTGTCCCGTTGCGCCAGTAGCGGTTTAGTCCTGCTGGCCACATGACCCGGAAAGCTGACTGCGGACAAACAATAATCTTCAGTCTCTGACTGGCAACTTCTGCGTTCCTGTGGACTATTTTGGCTGAAAAAACCTTCTGAAAAAATCTCCTGGAAACATTGTCGCTGAAGAAGCCCAATGGGCGAAACAAGGGTGTATCCTCAGAACTGGTCTATCATCAGCTGCCTTATTGTTACTAAGTATGTTATGCTCTCAAGACACAGAACTATGCAGAAGGCAAGTTCATTTGTTACACTTTTAAGACACAGAGGGATGCAGAAGGAAGATACAGTGGTACCTTGGGTTACATACGCTTCAGGTTACAGACTCCGGCAACCCAGAAATATTACCTCGGGTTAAGAACTTTGCTTCAGGATAAGAACAGAAATAGTGCAGTGGTGATGCGGCGGCAGCAGGAGGCCCCATTAGCTAAAGTGGTGCTTCAGGTTAAGAACAGTTTCAGGTTAAGAACGGACCTCCGGAATGAATTAAGTACTTAACCCGAGGAAATCGGTTGTCGGAAATCAAGCCTTTATCAGGAGAAACTGGCAACTCTCCCAGGCACCCGGCATGATTCCCTGTTGACCTCCCTGGCTGCATTCCCCAGCAAGATCCAGGCGAGGTCTCGATAGGCAATCCTTCTCAGCGTGAGAAGAACACACCCCTCTTTCCCCCCCTCCCCCTGGGCAGGGGAAAGAGATAGACAGAAACGTATTTACATGCCTTTATTTCTGTCTTTGCAGCATTACAAAAAACATGACTGCTCTCTTCAAACTCCAGCAGTCTAGAGACAAAAACTACCTGCACTTCCTGGACAGGAATAAACAGAAGAACTCATATTACACTCTGAGCTAATTCCGGTGCTTCGCACTGTGAATTGACTGTCCCTCTGTTTCCCACGGGCAGTCCCAACATTCCCATCATGTTTACTTTTCAAGCTAGCACTTTGCAGCTGCATTGCATCCATATCGTAACAGGTACCACTGTATCAGTTTGAAATGGCATTGCCGACAAGAACTGTACATTGTAATCGTTGGACTTGACTACCCTTGGACTTCGCGACAATAATAACATATAGAAGGTTAATAGTAATATGATATGTTATTGCCATCAGGAACTGTGCTTTGCCATTTTTTGATATGACGATTACAGTTTTATTATATATAATGTTAGATTACTTTACAGCCAGTTACGTGTGTGTTGTGGTAGGCTTAAGGTAAAGGGACCCCTGACCATTAGGTCTAGTCGTGGCCGACTCTGGGGTTGCGGCGCTCATCTCGCTTTACTGGCCAAGGGAGCCGGTGTACAGCTTCCGGGTCGTGTGGCCAGCATGAAGAAGCCACTTCTGGCGAACCAGAGCAGCGCACGGAAACGCAGTTTACCTTCCCACCAGAGCGGTACCTATTTATCTACTTGCACTTTGACGTGCTTTTGAAAATAGCCATCATGCCTAGTGGCTATTAAAGGTAAAGGTAAAGGGACCCCTGACCATTAGGTCCAGTCGTGGCCGACTCTGGGGTTGCAGCGCTCATCTCGCTTTACTGGCCGAGGGAGCCGGCGTCCAGCTTCCGGATCATGTGGCCAGCAGGACTAAGCCGCTTCTGGCGAACCAGAGCAGCACACGGAAACGCCGTTGACCTTCCCGCCGGAGCGGTACCTATTTATCTACTTGCACTTTGATGTGCTTTCAAATTGCTAGGTTGGCAGGAGCAGGGACCGAGCAACGGGAGCTCACTCCGTCATGGGGCTTCGAACCGCCGACCTTCTGATCGGCAAGTCCTAGGCTCTGTGGTTTAACCAATAGCGCCACCCACACCCCTTAGAAATGTGCTAAGTAGGAGCATTCGAACCAGGGCCCCCCAGAGCCTAGTCCGATGCTCTTAACCCCTATGCTGCCCTGACTTTCCCTCCCAACTTGCACGTCACCAAATGGTGGAGAGAAGAATAGGTGGCTTAGCGTTAACTTTGCAAATTGAAACTTCCATCAAATCACTCTCCATTCTTTAGGACACTTAATCTTTAAATCAGACCTGAGGCGGAGAGACGACTGAACTCTGTAAAACAAGACACCTCGAACTAGCTGCCCTCTTTCTCAATCGCCCTCCTTCCAAAGACCAAAAACCAGCTCAAAACTCTCCTTTTCCCAAATTGCAGCAATCACACACACACACACACCAAACCGCTACTGCGTGTCAGAATGAATTGTGCAAAATTCATTAAACGTCTCCCAATTTCGGCCATTTGCATAATGCATTCCAATTGCTAGATTTGGGGGAGGTTTCTTCCGAGGATCGCAGGGATTTATTTTCATTCTCCTGAGCTTAAGACCCCCCCCCAATTCCCCAAACCTAAATCATATCGTCTCCCCATTCCTCGCCTGCTTTTTGTCTTCCCCGCTCATTTCTGTTGACAATCCCCTAATACCATTGATTCACAGGGTTTATGATATATTTTTATAGCAATTCATTGGTTTCCTGACCTCTTTTAAAACAGCCTCTGCTGCTACCCCCCTCTCTCCCCCCAACACACACACACACAATTTTAAATGCAAATTTTTCTGTCCCTGAAGAAATTTCTTGATACCGGCATGGATTTTAATTCCTCCTCCTTTTTTAAAAAAAAACACACACCATAAAACTTAACTCCTTTGTCGTTCCCTCTGTTAAAGAAAGAGCTCTCAGTCTTTGAAACTTGTCTCTGTCCCCCCCCCCACTGTAAACCTTCTGGGGGCCACATTCCCTCGCAAAAAATATTGTGGGGGCCAGTGGGCAGGGCAAAAGTAGATAGGTTAAAAACACACACGCCCTCTGCCATTTAGTCAATTAAGAGTTATAGTCACAATAGAAGACATGTGTTCCCTGGAGATTTGACGTAATCTATGGATCTATGGCTTCCCCAGGGACGCGGGTGGCGCTGTGGGTTAAACCACAGAGCCTAGGGCTTGCCGATCAAAAGGTCAGCGGTTTGAATCCCCGCAATGACGGGGTGAGCTCCCGTTGCTCGGTCCCTGCTCCTGCCAACCTAGCAGTTCAAAAGCACGTCAAAGTGCAAGTAGATAAATAGGTACCGCTCCGGCGGGAAGGTAAACGGCGTTTCCATGCGCTGCTCTGGTTCGCCAGAAGCGGCTTAGTCCTGCTGGCCACATGACCCGGAAGCTGTATGCCGGCTCCCTCGGCCAGTAAAGTGAGATGAGCGCCGCAACCCCAGAGTCTGGACCTAATGGTCAGGGGTCCCTTTACCTTTACCTTTATGGCTTCCCTACACCCATCTATCCCTGGGGAAATTTGGTGTTCTGTCTCACAGAACATTTGCCCATCGAGGGCCACATTTTGGGCGCCACAATTTAAGGAGCAGATTGGCAAGCTGGAAGGTGTGCAGAGGAGAATGACCAAGATGATCAAGGGTCTGGAAACCAAACCTGATGAGGAACAGTTGACCCTGGAAAAGAGGAGAATGGTCAACGGAAGTCGTCAAGGTCAAGGGACCCCTGACAATTAAGTCCAGTCGCGAACGACTCTGGGGTTGCGGTGCTCATCTCGCTTTACTGGCTTGGTCAGACCTCACCTGCAGTCCCATGTTCATTTCTGGGCACCACAATTTATAATAATAATAACAATAATAATAATGATATATTATTTATACCCCACATATCTGGCTAGGTTTCCCCAGCCACTCTGAGTGGTCCCAACAGAATATTAATAATAACATTAAGAAAAAAGTGAAAAAACATCAAACATTGAAAACTTCCCTAAACAGGGCTGCCTTCAGATGTCTTCTAAAAGTCAGATAGTTGTTTATTTCCTTGACATCTGATGGGAGGGAGCCACCACCGAGAAAGCCCTCTGCCTGGTTGTCTGTAGCTTCACTTCTCGCAGGGAGGGAACCGCCAGAAGACCCTCGGGAACTGGACCTCCGTGCCCAGGCTGAACGATGGGGGTGGAGACGCACCTTCAGGTCTACTGGGCCAAGGCCATTTAGGGCTTTCAAGGTCAGCGCCAACACTTTGAATTGCGCTCAGAAACGTTCTGATTTAAGAAGGATATTGACAAGTTGGAAGTTATGCAGAAGAGGGCAACCAAGATGATCAAGGGTCTGGAAACCAAGCCTGATGAGGAACCGTTGAGGGAGCTGGAGATGTTTAGCCTGGTTAATAATAATATTTTTATTAATTATTCCCTGCCCATCTGGCTGAGAGGAGATATGATAGCCATCTTCAGATATCTGAAGGGCTGTCGCGTGGAAGAGGGAGCAAGCTTGTTTTCCCTTGCTTTGTAGGCTAGGACCCGAACCAATGTATTCAAGTTACAAGAAAGGAGATTCCAACTGAATGTTTGAGGACCCTGAGATCATCTTCCGAGGCCCTCCTTCGTGTGCCTCCTCCTCGAGAGGTCCAGAGGGTGGCAACACGAGAGCGGGGCCTTCTCTGTGGTGGCTCCCTGTTTGTTGGAACGCTCTCCCCAGGGAAGTTTGCCTGGCGCCTTCATTACACACCTCTAGGCGCCAGACAAAAACGTTCCTTTTTAACCAGGCCTTTTGGTTGATCCGTGGCCTCAAGGGGCTCTAAATGTATGGTGTGAACGTGGGTTACTGTGGCAGGTCATGGGACCACGAAACCAGAGCTTTCTCAACCCCTGGCGCCTGAAACCTTTCAGCTGGCGCCTGAACTCGGCTCCCTCTGCATTCCTCCGCTCTCAAAATCCTGTCTTTCTTTCTCCCTCCTTCCCAACCCGGCGTTTTATTCTTTTATTAGCCTCTTTGACGTCTCATGTTCCCGTCGCCCCTTGTTGTTATTGTTTTTCCCCCCACCATCAAGCAACCTCATTAACACAGATCAAAAGAAGCCGTTAATGATTTATAAAGGTGCAGCAGTTTGGAGAAATTAAATAATTTAGGCCACTGGGGTGGGGGTGAGCGCATGTTTGTGTGTCCCCAAAGGCAGTTCCTTACGGCGCGGGAACTCCAAGCGCAGAATCGTTTCCCTGCTGGGGGGCCGTTTCCCCACCACCAATCCTGGTTCCGCTGGGCTGGCATGCCTCCCTTCCCCTGGGACTATTGCACAAATAACAGGAGAGGGTACCAAGTTGACTGACAGGGAGACTGGCCAACCACGAGGATGGCCTGGCACAGGAAGCTTGCGCAAGGTGTTTTCAGGGGGCGAGGTGAGCACTGCATGCCTTCTGTAGACCGTTGGTACCCATAACTCTTTGAGATGTCACTGTCCATTTATTCACCTGTGACGCATTTCCCAGGACGTGGGAGGAGCCTCTTGGGTTTGCCGATCAGAAGGGTGGCGGTTCGAATTCCCGCGACAGAGTGAGGTCCCGTTGCTCCGTCTCAGCTCCTGCCAACCAAGCAGTTCGAAAGCACACCAGTGCAAGTAGATAAATAGGTACCGCTGCGGCGGGAAGGTAAACGGCATTTCCGTGCGCTCTGGTTTCCGTCACGGTGCCCTGTTGCGCCAGAAGCGGTTTAGTCCTGCTGGCCACATGACCCGGGAAGCTGTCTGTGGACAAACGCCGGCTCCCTCAGTCTGAAAGCGAGATGAGCGCCGCAACCCCATAATCGTTTTTGACTGGACTTCACCATCCAGCGTTCCTTTAAAGGTAAAGGGACCCCTGACCATTAGATCCAGTTGTGGCCGACTCTGGGGTTGCGGCGCTCATCTCGCTTTACTGGCCGAGGGAGCCGGCGTACAGCTTCCAGGTCATGTGGCCAGCAGGACTAAGCCGCTTCTGGCGAACCAGAGCAGCGAACGGTGTGTCTTATGATCTGGTGCGTCTTATAGAGCGAAGAATACGGTAAATTGTGGGAAAGATTAAAAAGGGGGGAGGGGACTTCCTCTCTCTGGGAAATAGAAGAACAATTTCCCCCTTCCACCCTCTCCGCCACCTCGGTGGTTCCATTCACTTCGAGCTGTAGGCCTAATTCTCTCCAGCCCATTCCCACCAGCGGTCAGAAAATAGCATTTCAGCAGGGGATTCGGAAGCACTGACAGCCGCCGCAGAGAAACGTAAGGAACCTCTGCAAGCCGGGAGAATAATAATGATGCCATTTCTCTCGGCCCCAACCCAAGGCACACACATTCCCCCCCCTTTTCTTCTTCATATCCCACCCTCCCCTCATTCCGGCAGTTTTCCTACAAGGATCGCTCATCGGCCTCGTGGATGCCGTAAGCATCGTCAGCTCTTTAAAGGATGACCACCCCCTTCTTGCCATCTGATGCAACTTTTGGGGCAAGTAAAGGTAAAGGGACCCCTGACCATTCGGTCTAGTCGTGACCGACTCTGGGGTTGCGGCGCTCATCTCGCTTTACTGGTCGAGGGAGCCGGCGTACAGCTTCCGGGTCATGTGGCCAGCAGGACTAAGCCGCTTCTGGTGAACCAGAGCAGCGCACGGAAATGCCGTTTACCTTCCTGCCGGAGTGGTACCTATTGATCTACTTGCACTTTGACGTGCTTTCAAACTGCTAGGTTGGCAGGAGCAGGGACCGAGCAACGGGAGCTCACCCCGTCATTGCGGGGATTCGAACCGCCGACCTTCTGATCGGCAAGCCCTAGGCTCTGTGGTTTAACCCAGAGCACCTCCCACGTCCCTTTCCTCCAGGTCTTAGGTCCAGTCATGGCCAACTCTGGGGTTGCGGCGCTCATCTCGCTTTATTGGCCGAGGGAGCCGGCATACAGCTTCCGGGTCATGTGCCCAGCAGGACTAAGCCGCTTCTGGTGAACCAGAGCAGCGCACAGAAACACCATTTACCTTCCCGCCAGAGTGGTACCTATTTATCTACTTGCACTTTTGACGTGCTTTCGGATTGCTAGGTTGGCAGGAGCAGGGATGTGTGCAAAATCGCCAGAGGAGCCCTCATAAATGCGGTTTGCACCTGCTACGCCCCTCCCCAAAGTCTCTCCAAAGCTACCTTTCAGTGTTTCCCAACCTTTTGGTCTCCAGCTTTTTTGGGGCTATGATTCCCATCACCCCTAGCTAGGAAGGCCAGAGGTCAGGGGTGATGGGAATTGTAGTCCGAAAACAGCTGGAGATTCAAGGCTGGGAAACACTGCTCTAGGGAATGGATGAGCAAAACACTTTCCAGAATCATGCCAACCTTCTTGCAATGCGGTCCAACACCCAGAATTTTGGGAACACTGTTCTCATCAGGCCCTAAAAGCCTAGCTGTATGAGCCTGGGGTTGGTGGGAGTTGTTGTTTATAACATCTGCTGGGCCGAATTATATACAGTGGTACCTTGGTTCTCAAACTTAATCCGTTCCGGAAGTCTGTTCCGAAACCAAAGTGTTCCAAAACCAAGACCCCTATAAAGTAATGCAAAACGGATCAATCCGTTCCAGACTTTTAAAAACAACCAATTAAACATGAATTTTACTATCTAGTGAGACCATTGATTCATAAAATGAAAGCAATAATCAATGCACTGTACTATAAAATAAATAAGACAGTATTGTAGATGATAAAAAAAAAATTTTAAAAAATTCTTACCTGCACTGATGATAGTCATCGTTTAGATAGGGGGCTTTTATCCATTTCCGCAGTCACACAGTCCACCAATCAGTAGCTGAACTGGGTTCCACACAGTCACAAAAATGAACCGAGAAAGCCTCCAAAACAAAAACGCAAAATAAATACAGTCGTGCCCCGCAAGACGAATGCCTCGCAAGACGGAAAACCCGCTAGACGAAAGGGTTTTCCGTTTTGTAGGTGCTTCGCAAAACAAATTTCCTATGGGCTTGCTTCGCAAGACGAAAATGTCTTGCGAGTTCCTGCGGGTTTTTCCCCCTTTCCCCCCTTTTTCTAAGCCGCTAATAGCGCTAATCCGCTAAGCCGTCAATGGGCTTGCTTCGCAAGACGAAAAAACCGCTAGATGAAGAGACTCGCGGAACGGATTCTTTTCGTCTTGCGAGGCACCACTGTAGCAAAAACAAAAGCGCCAAACTCAATTACGTACCGGAAGTCCGTTTGACTTCTGAAATGTTCAAAAACCAAGGCGCAGCTTCTGATTGGTGCAGGCGCCCCAGAAACAATAGCGGACAACTGCATCGGACGTTCGGCTTCCGGAAATCATTCGAAAACCGGAACAGCATTTGGGAACCAAGTTGTTTGAGTACCAAAGCATTTGAGAACCAAGGTACCGCTGTACCATGTTCCCTCAGTGTGAAAAATCTCCCCCACCTCAAATTCAAACAAGGAACAGGAAGGTGGAATGGAGGATTACTTTTAATCCATTTTAACCACCAACCATCTGCATCCAGGATTCTGATTCCAACCCCAAACCTGACCCGGAAATGAGGCATCTGAAAGGGTCTTAACAAAAGACCGGCCAAATCTGTGCTATTCTAATGGCCGGGTACATATTTCCCCCTCTTTGAATATTTATGCGAATTTAGGGATCATCTTTATCCGCGCTTCTCGTATTTCACTTTGCGGAGCTGTTAAAACAGGACTCATTTCAATAAATAAAAAGACTTAAACCCTTTTTATATTTTATTTTTGAAAGGAGGGGGAGGAAAGAAAGAGGAAATCTAAATGAGATCGCAAAGCTCTTTCCAACTTTTAGGGGGGGGGGGAATCCATCCCAATGATGCTTCGAGTCAATATTTGGCTAATTGAAAGATTTATTTCGCAGGCAATGTTGCTGTTTAGTCGTTTAGTCATGTCTGACTCTTCGTGACCCCATGGACCAGAGCACGCCAGGCACTCCTGTCTTCCACTGCCTCCCGCAGTTTAGTCAAACTCATGTTTGTAGCTTCGAGAACACTGTCCCCCCATCTCGTCCTCCATCATCCCCTTCTCCTTGCACCCTCCCATCTTTCCCAACATCAGGGTCTTTTCCAGGGAGTCTTCTTTTCTCCTGAGGTGGCCAAAGTCTTGGAGCCTCAGCTTCAGGATCTGTCCTTCCAGTGAGCACTCAGGGCTGATTTCCTTCAGAATGGAGAGGTTGGATCTTCTTGCAGTCCATGGGACTCTCAAGAGTCTCCTCCAGCACCAGAATTCAAAAGCATCCATTCTTCGGCGATCAGCCTTCTTGATGGTCCAGCTCTCACTTCCATACATCACTACTGGGAAAACCATGGCTTTAACTATACGGACCTTTGTTGGCAGGCCATGCTGAACACAATATGGGCTCTTGCCAGTTGCTGGGGCGCACACACACACACACACACACACACACACACGGCATATTAACATCACACCTAGACAATTGAGTTTAGCTTCACACAGGAATAGGGAACCTAGTTTTCCCCGCAACAGCCAGCTTGCTGTCCGGGGAGGGCAAGGCCGAAAAGGAGAAAGCGATTGGAAAATGAGCTTAAAAATGCACTCTGTGTGAAGTCCTTTCTCTGCCGACTGCCGGGCTGGGGGATTAATGGAGTGGATGGTCTTAGCATCAGCAAAACATTTGGTTTCCAAAACCCAGCCTTATGGGGATCGGTTTTGTCAGCGCACCAGCCCTTGGGGGGGGGGGAACCTCTCCAATCATGAGTCTGCAAGTCTGCCCTTTTTTCCAGGGTATTAAGATTTTGTTCCCGCAGCGTTGCAAGAGTCAAGGGTTCAGCGTTCGCCCCCCGGCTTCCTGGAAGTTAGATTTCTAGAATGAGGAAAAGGTGTATTTTGTCTTTAATTTCTAAGTGCATCGTTCCGGATTCTCTGCGAACGTTTCCACAGCCAAGGCAGTGCTGGATTTACATATAAGCTAAACAAGCTATAGCTTGGAGCCCCACTCTCTCGAGGGCCCCCAAAAAAATTAAAGGGGAAAAAACACTAGATGTACATTTCCAAAATAGAAGATAAAATACAAATAAAATAAAATCTACCTATAGCAACAGTGTTTTGTGTTGCGTATGCTCCTGTGATGTAAGTCATGGGCCCCACCTGCTAGTCTGCTCCCTAAAATATCCCTGGTTTGCTCCTTTCTATATACAGTGGTGCCCCGCAAGATGAATGCCTCGCAAGACGGAAAACCCGCTAGACGAAAGGGTTTTCCGTTTTTTGAGGCGCTTCGCAAGACGAATTTCCCTATGGGCTTGCTTCGCAAGAAGAAAGCCCATAGGGAAATCTCCGGGGACCTCTTTTAAATGCTGGCGGTGGGGAGCAAAGCCTTTCCCCCCCCTCCGGCCTTCAGAAGAGGTCCAGGAAGGCCGGCGGGGGCCGAAAGGCTTTGCTCCCCACCGCCAGCATTTTAAAAGCTGTCCGGGATAGCAGGGAAGCACTTCCCGCTATCCCGGACGGCTTTTGAAGGCAGGGGGGGAGCAAAGACTTTCACCCCCCGCCGGCCTTCAGAAGAGGACCTGGACCTCTTCTGAAGGCCGGCGGGGGGCAAAAGTCTTTGCTCCCCCCTGCCTGCCTGCCTTCCCGGGAGAGCGGAGAAACGCGCGTTTCTCCGCTTTCCCGGACGGCTTTTGAAGTCCGCTGTCCAGGGCGATCTTAAAATGCTGGCGGGCGGCAGCACTCCCGCCTGCCAGCATTTTAAAAAACCCCGGGACAGCGGAGGACTTCTCCGCTGTCCCAGGGTTTTTTAAAATGCTGGGGGTGGGAAGAAAAGCCCTTGTCCCCACCCCCACCCCCAGCCTTCAGAAGAGGTTGGGGGACAGACTGTCCCCGGACCTGGTCTGAAGGCGGTTTCCATAGGAACGCATTGATTGATTTTCAATGCATTCCTATGGGAAACCGTGCTTCGCAAGACGAAAAACTCGCAAGACGAAAAAACTTGCGGAACGAATTAATTTCGTCTTGCGAGGCACCACTGTATAGGGTGCCTCCATTCTGCATGGACTGGTTGCATGGCAACATGGGCAAATGGCTTGAGATTCCTATTAGGTCCATAAATTACCATATAGCATGTAAAGGTAAAGCGACCCATGACTTTTAGGTTCCGGCGTGGCCGACTCTGGGGTTGCGGCGCTCATCTCGCTTTACTGGCCGAGGGAGCCGGCGTACAGCTTCCGGGTCATGTGGCCAGCAGGACTAAGCCTATTCTGGCGAACCATATTGAACACAAAAAACAGTGACAATTTGTTGTTGGCAAAGGACCGCTGGACATATAAAGGGCCCCATTCTCTTCAGTAGCTTAGGGCCTCATCAGACCTAAATCTGGCCCTGAGCCAAAGTGCCCTTTGAACCCACCATGCCGTATTTTAGGAAAATAAAATCATAGATTTAGTGAGCCTGGGTATCATCTAGTGTAACCTCCTGCAAGGCAGGAATATGCAGCTGTTATGGGAATCGAACTTGCAACCGTGGTGTTGTCAGCAGTACGCCGTAACCAACTGAGCTAAGAACGTCAGGAGAGCCCCACAGATGAATCATCATCATCATCATCATCATCATCATCATCATCATCATCATCATATATTTTTACCCCACCCATCTGGCTGGGTTTCCCCAGCAACTCTGGGCAGCTCCCAAAAGAATATTAATAATAAAAAGCAACATCAGACATTAAAAACTTCCCTAAACAGGGCTGCCTTCAGATGTCTTCTAAAAGGCGGATAGCTGTTTATTTTCTTGACATCTGATGGGAGGGTGTTCCACAGGGACTACCACTACCGAGAAGGCCCTCTGCCTGGTTCCCTGTAACTTGGCTTCTCGCAGGGAGGGAACCGCCAGAAGGCCCTCGGAGCTGGACCTCTGTGTCCAGGCTGGACGATGGGGGCGGAGATGCTCCTTCAGGGATACTGGGCCATTTAGGGCTTTAAAGGTCAGCCCCAACACTTTGAATTGTGCTAGGAAACGTCCTGGGAGCCAATGCAGGTATTTCAGGTCAGGTGTTATATGGTCTCGGTGGCCGCCCCCAGTCACCAGTCTAGCTGCCGCATTCTGGATTAGTTGTAGTTTCCGGGTCACCTTCAAAGGCAGCCCCACGTAGAGCGCATGGCAGTAGTCCAAGTGGGAGATAACCAGAGCATGCACCACTCTGGCGAGACAGTCCGCAGGCAGATAGGGTCTCAGCCTGCGTACCAGAGGGAGCTGCCCTGGACACAGATTTGACCTGCACCTCCATGGACAGCTGTGAGTCCAGAATGACTCCCAGGCTGCACACCTGGTCCTTCAGGGGCACAGTGACCCCATTCAGGACCAGGGAGTCCCCCACACCTGGATTAGGCTAACCAAATGCCCCAATGCAAAGCCAAGATGTGAGCACAGCAACTCTGCTCACTTTTCAAAGAATCACAGAGTTGGAAGGGAGCCTGAGGAGCATGGATAGGCAACCTAAGGCCTGGGGGCCGGATCCGGCCCAATCACCTTCTCAATCCAGCGCACAGACGGTCCAGGAATCAGCGTGTTTTTGCATGAGTAGAATGTGTGCTTTTATTTCAAATGCATCTCTGGGTTATTTGTGTGGCATAGGAATTTGTTCATTTCCCCCCCAAAAAATATAGTCCGGCCCCCCAACAAGGTCTGAGGGACAGTGGACTGGCCCCCTGCTGAAAAAGTTTGCTGACCCCTGACCACCTTTACGCAATGTAGTGGTTCCCAGCAACTGGCCTTCAAAAGCATTGTTGCCTCCAGCCGTGGAGGAAAAAAATAGCCATCATGCCTAGTGGCTATTAAAGGTAAAGGTAAAGGGACCCCTGACCATTAGGTCCAGTCGCGGCCGACTCTGGGGTTGCGGCGTTCATCTCGCTTTACTGGCCGAGGGAGCCGGCGTCCAGCTTCCGGGTCATGCGGCCAGCAGGACGAAGCCGATTCTGGCGAACCAGAGCAGCGCACGGAAACGCCATTTACCTTCCCGCCGGAGTGGTACCTATTGATCTTCTTGCACTTTGACGTGCTATCGAACTGCTAGGTGGGCAGGAGCAGGGACCGAGCAACGGGAGCTCACCCCGTCATTGCGGGGATTCGAACTGCCGACCTTCTGATCGGCAAGTCCTAGGTTCTGTGGTTTAACCCAAAAGCTTGGCTGCAGGATGAGGCCAAAGGGGGCCCATCTAGTCCAGCTCCCACAGGGGCCAGCCGGCTGCCCTTTGGGAATCCCACAAGGATGTATAGATTACAGGAGCAAGTCTCTTCCTTGCTGGTATTCTTTCAAAGGCATCCCTTGCCTCCGACAGAGGAGGCGAAACTGGAAGCCTCGCCCTCCACAAATTTGTCTAATCCTCTTTTAAAGCTGCCCCAGACAATCTTGTGGACCCAAAAGCTTTTGCCACATTAAACCTGTCCATCTGTAAAGGGTCTTTGTTGCCTTTGAGACAGATGCAGTCCATCCCCCCCACCCCTGGAATGCCTTAACCAAACCCAGCGCTTAAATCTCCTCTTCTTTCTGAAAGCAGTGCACGTACGACCAGTGCCGTATTTACGTATGAGCTAAACAAGCTATAGCTTAGGGCCCCGCTTGGGGGCCCCCAGGAAAAAACCTGGATGTACATTTCCAAAATATGAGATAAAAAACAAATAAAATAAAACTTAAATACAGCAACAGTGTTTTGTGTTGTGCATGCTCCTAGGATGTAAGTCATGGGCCCCGCCTGCTAGCCTGC
This sequence comes from Podarcis erhardii, assembly GCF_964252035.2. Lineage (NCBI taxonomy): Eukaryota > Metazoa > Chordata > Lepidosauria > Squamata > Lacertidae > Podarcis > Podarcis erhardii. The sequence continues at coordinate 8,506,086 of NC_138516.1, read as the reverse complement.
TCCCTAAAATATCACTGGTTTGCTCCTTTCTATATATAGGGTGCCTACATTCTTCATGGGACGCGGGTGGCGCTGTGGGTTAAACCACAGAGCCTAGGACTTGCCGATCAGAAGGTCGGCGGTTCGAATCCCCGCAATGACGGGGTGAGCTCCCGTTGCTCTGCCAACCTTGCAGTTCGAAAGCATACCAGCGCAAGTAGATAAATAGGTACCACTCCGGTGGGAAGGTAAACGGCGTTTCCGTGCGCTGCTCTGGTTCACCAGAAGCGGCTTAGTCGTGCTGGCCACATGACCCGGAAAAATGTCTGTGGACAAACGACGGCTCCCTCGGCCAGTAAAGCGAGATGAGCGCCGCAACCCCAGAGTCGGCCACGACTGGGCCTAATGGTCAGGGGTCCCTTTACCTTTACATTCTGCGTGGACTGGTTGCCTGGCAACATGTGCAAATGGCTTTTGATAAGTATTAGGTCCATAAATGACCACATAGCATATATTCCACACAAAAAACCAGCAACAATTTGTTCTTGACAAAGGACAACTGGACATAGAAAGGGCCCCATTACCTTCAGGAGCTGAGGGCCTCATCAAACCTAAATCCGGTTCTGCACACAATGGAGCTGTTTTGGGGCAAACTGATGCAATGGTCGTTTGGGATGTGTAGTGGCCTATTTAGCGCTTCTGCGCATGTGCGAGCGGTGAACCTGGAAGTAACCCATTCCAGTACTTCCAGGTTGCCGCGGGACGCAACTTGAAAAGACGTAACCTGAAGAGGACGCAGCATGAGGTATGACTGTAAAGTGATGGTTTTAAACAAAAACACAGGGAGATTCCTTGTAGCCAGTTGGCAGGAGCAAGCCAGAGTAAATCACACCATGCAAGTCCGAGATAACTCTTTATTAACAAGAACACGATCTTCACAGAGTTTCAGGCCTAAGGAGCACACCCCCTGTAGGTCTTGCCCCACAGATCAGTTGCCGAGTCCCTGCCACCCCACAGCCATCTGAGTCCCCACTTCTCTGGGGTTTTCCCCAAACAATCGGAGACTATGCCTTGGTGCAGCCAACCTCTCCTATGCCCCTTTCATGCCTCTACTGGTTCTGGGGCACGAACAATTCCACTTTCTGTAAACCAGTAATAATAATAATAAAATAATAATAATAATAATAATAATAATAATAATAATAATAATTATTTATATATTCCCCAGCCACTCTGGGCGGCTTTCAAAAAAAATATTAAAATACTGTAATACATCAAACATTAAAAGCTTCCCTAAACAGGGCTGCCTTGTGAAAGTCTAGTTGTTGTTCTCTTTGACATCTGGTGGGAGGGTGTTCCACAGGGAGGGCACCACTACCGAGAAAGCCCTCTGTCTGGTTCCCTGTAACCTCGCTTCTCGCAATGAGGGAACCGCCAGAAGGCCCTCAGAGCTGGACCTCAGTGTCCAGATAGAACAATGGTGGTGGAGACGCTCCTTCAGATATACTGGACCGAGGCCGTTTAGGGCTTTAAAGGTCAGCACCAACACTTTGAATTGTGCTTGGAAACGTACTGGGAGCCAGTGTAGGTCTTTCAAGACCGGTGTTATATGGTCTCAGCTGCCGCTCCCAGTCCCCAGTCTAGCTGCCGCATTCTGGATTAGTTGTAGTTTCCAGGTCACCTTCAAAGGCAGCCCCACGTAGAGCACATAGTCCAAGCGGGAGATAACCAGAGCATGCACCCCTCTGGCGAGGCAGTCCGCAGGCAGATAGGGTCTCATCCTGCGTACCAGATGGAGCTGCCCTGGACACAGATTTGACCTGCGCCTCCATGGACAGCTGTGAGTCCAGAATGACTCCCAGGCTGCGCACCTGGTCCTTCAGGGGCACAGTGACCCCATTCAGGACCAGGGAATCCCCCACACCTGCCCGCCTCCTGTCCCCCAAGAACAGTCCTTATGTCTTGTCAGGATTCAACCTCAATCTGTTAGCCGCCATCCATCCTCCACCCGTATTTTCTTCAATCCTCAAACCCAGATTCCATAAGCTCGTTTGCTTTTTCATGTAAAAAGTCTGTGGGAGCTGAAGTTTGCGAAGGGTGCTGAGGGTTGTTAGCAGACCCCTCTATTCCCCTCCCAGAGAGTTTTAACAATCAATTCCTCTTCCCAAGGAACTTTGATGAGTTTGCGGGGTATCAGTACTGCCAATAAATCAACCTTGTTGAACAAGTTGCTCATCTTGTACCAAGGGAATTAGCTTGGGAGCATTGTAAGAGGGTGACATTCTTACAAATCAGTCTCCATCCAGAGCTTGAAGAAGAAGAAGAAGAAGAAGAGTTTGGATTTGATATCCCGCCTTTCACTCCCCTTCAGGAGTCTCAAAGCGGCTCACAATCTCCTTTCCCTTCCTTCCCCACAACAAACACTCTGTGAAGTGAGTGGGGCTGAGAGACTTCAGAGAAGTGTGACTGGCCCAAAGTCACCCAGCAGCTGCAGGTGGAGGAGCGGGGAAGCGAACCCGGTTCACCAGATTACGAGTCTACTGCTCTTAACCACTACACCACACTGGCTCTCAAAGGTACAAGACTCACCTTTCAGGGTTCATCGCAAAAGTTCCTCTGCTCTCCCCGAAGGTCATCGGTTACGAGGACGGCAGCCCAGCGCGGACGCCATTATTATGGCAAGGTGTGAGCTGTTCCTTGAACCGTGGCCGAATTAAATCAAGCAGCCTCTGCAAACGGAGGGCCATTTCAGAAGACATTTCAAACAATTTGGATTGGAGATCTGATGCATTTATTTTCTCAGGGTATTAAAAAAAGAAGAAGGAACTACCCAAGAAGAAGAAGAAGAATCTGGGGAATAGGTTTTGAACGTGGAGTCTCGAGAGATACCCGCTGCAACGGGAAATGTTCATATATATATATATATTAGTTTTCCAATATAAAACTATACAAAACAAAACATCCAATTTATCACCAACATCTTTTTTTTGACTTCCATCAACATGTCTGATAACTCTCTGTCTTAATCACTTCTTGCACATTTCTTAATTTAATATTGCACTACAATAATGTTGAACAGACATCCAGAACGGATTCTGCTCAACGTCCGAAGCACGACTGAGCTATGTGGCATCTAGCTCAGATTGCCTGGAATGAATTTTGGGAAATGATATACAATGAATTGAAGAAAATGTTCCATTTAACATTTGTTAAAAAACCTGAGGCATTTCTGTTGGGGGTTGTAGGGAAAGACCTGCCAAAAAAGTTGAAAAACATCTTCATGTATGCGACAATGGCCGTGAGAGTTTTGGTAGCACAAGGATGGAAGACTGAAGAAACCCCAACTAAAGAATCATGGCAAGAAAAATTGGCGGACTATGCAGAACTGACAAAACTGACATATAAGCTACGGGACAAGGGTAATTATGGCTTTAAGGATGAATGGGAACCCTTTACAAAGTATTTGAAGACGCAACAAAGCGAACTGGACTCCTTGGCAGGTTTTGAATAAGCATTCACAAACTTCTTATTGATAATAATCAGCTAGATAGTTTGAGGATTTATACAACTGTGTAACATGCAGGAAACAGCATTCTTAGAGAAACCAAAGACTTTAACTGAGGGAAGTTGGAGGGTGGGCGGGTTCTGTGTGGGAGGGGGGAGGGAGGGAGGAAAAATGGTGGGGGGGAAACAAGGATGGTATGTTTTTGGATAATATGTCTTGTCATAATTTTGAATAAATTAATAATAATAATAATAATAATAATAATAATAATAATAATAAACAGATTGCCTGGAATGACTTTGCATGCTGTCAAGCAATCAGCGTTCAAAAGTTCCCGTGGCATGCCCTCTGCCAAAGCTGAGCTGCCATGAAGCTCAGCTCTGGGGTTCAAGCGATCCTTCCTATACATTAAATATGAGCTGGATAGCACTTCAGCACGTATCCAAGGGGTCTGAAGTTACCGTATTTTTCACTCTATAACACGCACCAGACCACAAGACGCACCTAGTTTTTGGAGGTGGAAAACAAGGAAAAAAATATTCTGAATCTCAGAAGCCAGAACAGCAAGTGGGATCGCTGCGCAGCGAAAGCAGCAATCCCTCTTGCTGTTCTGACTTCTGGGATAGCTGCGCAGCCTGCATTCGCCCCATAAGACGCTGTCAGGGGCTCAGGAGCTGAGGCACAGGGAAGATGGGAGATGGAGAGCGAGGGGGAGGAATCCGAAGGGAGCGTAGGAGGGGACAGTGGTCCGAGGGATTCCATGAGCCTCTCCAGCGAATCGGAAGATTCACAGAGGGGAGCGCCAGTGGCCAGGGGCAGGGGGGTCCCAAGGGGAACGCCCCAGGAGCAAGGGGGCAGCAGGGACTCCCAGAGCAGTAGTTGGAAATCAGGACCAGCTTCCCCACCAGAGCAGAGTGGGGGGGAAGAGTCCCAGGCATCGGGGCCAGTGCTTTCCCCACCAGGGAGAGGAGACGAGGCAGAGCCGACCACGCCTCCCTCGGAGAGTCGGACAACGGAAGGGAGGTCAGATCCGGCCAGTGTCACGGAAGAGGGAAGCAGTGATAGAAGTAGTGTAACGGTTAGGAGAAAGGTCACTGGGTTGGCGCGAGAAGCAAGTTCAAATGTACAGGAGCGCGGGACAGCAGAGAGTGAGGATTGGGAACCGGGTCCTAAAGCACGCCGGAGGCAGGGGGAGGAGCTAAGCGACTCAGCGTCGGAAGAGTCCAGAAAGGGCAATGCCCCAGAGGGCAGGAGGACCCAGAGGAGAAGAGAGCAGCGCAGGAGGTGGAGCAGGGCTAGGATCTTAAACTGGTGTGGAAGGGGCGGAGACTCAGACGGGACTTCGCCGATCTAGAGTTTAGACGTAGGGCTGCACGCTCTGGCTTTGAAATGGAAATTAAACTTCAATAAAGACTTTTGTACATAACATCAGCCTGGCGTTGGTCCTCTGTGAGCTGGGACCTAGAGGCAGCTCTGACAGTCGCGCACACATTTCCCCTTACTTTTTAGGAGGGGGAAAGTGAGTCTTATAGAGCAAAAAATACGGTAGCTCGCAAACCAGCAAGCAAGGGCCAGCGGTTTCTTTTGGCTCCGTGCCCTCCTTTGCCAGACAGAAATGACCTCAGCTGCCCATCGCAGCGGAGGTGGGTGCTGAAGGGATTGATGGTGTAATTTAAGCGATCAATATTTAGAAAGCACTCTGCGATTCTCTGGGGCGGGGAAGCGTGGGGGGCCTGGGCATTATTTATTAACAACCAGGACACGCCGTTCGCATCCAGCAGCAGGTTTGAGAGTCGCGGCGTGGCTTCCGCGTTGGGTGGCAAGGCCGCTCAGACCCGATGAAATATACTCGGAGTCGAGTGTGGATTTCATGCTCTTTATTCAGCTCATAGTGGTGAGGAATAAAAGTTCCACCAAAATATCTGCTTTATATACATTATTTACACAAATGGGTCGCATGTGATTGGCTAATTCTGGGATTCTCCTGTAGGCCAATCAGGTTGTGGATTCACTTCCACCTGGAGCTGGATTGGGTGTCTCCTGCAGACCAATCATACTGCTGCATTGTTCTAGGACCAATCATACTGCTGCATTGTTCTAGGACCAATCATACTGCTGCATTGTTCTAGGACCAATCAGACTGCTGCATTCTGGATCCTATTGTTCTAGGACCAATCAGACTGCTGCATTCTGGATCCTATTCAGCTCAGTACATAACACCCGACAACCGCAGCAAGTTTAGAATCAGAGGAGACACGGTAGAAGTTTATAAAATGGTTCGCGGCATGGAGGCCGTGCTCATGCGATGAAGCTGAATCTTAGAAGATGCCTTCTCAGTGGTGGCCCCCCGGTTTTGGAACTTGCCTCCTTCTGTGAGGCAGCTAGGGCCTATTTGTTTTAGTTTTTAGACTTGTGGAGTCAGAAGGGACCCCTACAGTCATCTAGTCTGACCTCCTGCGAGGCAGGAATATGCAGCTTTCCTACACGGGGATCGAACCCACAACCTTGGAGTGTTCTCTCCTGGCTGGAGACATGTCCTTGAGCTCTTCCTTGCCTGGACGGAGGATAGGGCAATTTGTTGTTGACAAAGGACTGCTGGACATAGAAAGGGCCCCCTTACCTTCAGTGGAGGGACACGGGTGGCGCTGTGGGTTAAACCACAGAGCCTAGGACTTGCCGATCAGAAGGTCGGCGGTTCGAATCCCCGCAATGACGGGGTGAGCTCCCATTGTTCGGTCCCTGCTCCTGCCAACCTAGCAGTTCGAAAGCACGTCCAAGTGCAAGTAGATAAATAGGTACCACTCCAACGGGAAGGTAAACGGCGTTTCCGTGCGCTGCTCTGGTTCGCCAGAAGCGGCTTAGTCCTGCTGGCCACATGACCCGGAAGCTGTACGCCGGCTCCCTCGGCCAGTAAAGCGAGATGAGTGCCGTAACCCCAGAGTCGGTCACGAATGGACCTAATGGTCAGGGGTCCCTTTACCTTTTTACCTTCAGTAGCTGAGGGCCTCATCAAACCTAAATCCAGCCCTGGACATGTGTGGGTGTGTGTATACCAGCTGATTGTACAGAGGTGACACTTGCCCCCATCGCCCCATCCCTATTGCCTCTGGCCCCACATGCCTCAAGGTTGCCCAGAACAAAATGCAGCCCTCAGGATGGAATGAGCTTCCCTGTCCAACCTATAGAAGGCCACTGTGGTCCCCTTCCAATGTGTCGCACGGGGACCACACCACCATCTCCCCCCCCCCCAAAAAAACCCCACACAATTCTCTGCTCACACTTGAAGAAGATGCGGTCTGTGGTTTGGTCTACATCATGGGTAGGCAAACTAAGGCCCGGGGCCGGATCCGGCCCAATCACCTTCTAAATCCGGCCCATGCACGGTCCAGGAATCAGCATGTTTTTACATTACAGTGGTACCTTGGGTTAAGTACTTAATTCGTTCCGGAGGTCCGTTCTTAACCTGAAACTGTTCTTAGCCTGAAGCACCACTTTAGCTAAGGGGGCCTCCCGCTGCCGCCGCACGATTTCTGTTCTCATCCTGAAGCAAAGTTCTTAACCTGAGGTACTATATCTGGGTTAGCGGAGTCTGTAACCTGAAGTATATGTAACCTGAAGCGTATGTAACCCGAGGTACCACTGCAGTTGAATCTGCCCTTTTATTTAAAATGCATCTCTGGGTTATTTGTGGGGCGTAGGAATTCGTTCATTCTTTTTTTCCAAAATATAGTCCGGCCCCCCACAAGGTCTGAGGGACAGTGGACCGGCCCCCGGCTGAAAAGGTTGCTGACCCCTGTGCTAGCTCCCGCACATGAGGGCTTAAGACATGGGTAGGCAAACTAAGGCCCGGGGGCCGGATCCAGACCAATCGCCTCCTAAATCTGGCCCCCGGACGGTCTAGGAATCAGCGTGTTTTTACATGAGTAGAATGTGCCCCTTTTTAAAAAATGCATCTCTGGGTTATTTGTGGGGCATCAGAATTCATTCATTCCACACACACCCCAAAATATATAGTCCGGCCCCCCACAAGGTCTGAGGGACAGTGGACCGGCCCCCTGCTGAAAAACTTTGCTGACCCCTGGTCTACATCCATCAAGAGCAAAGGCCACCCCTAAAAAGCCCCTGCGCCCCTTCTTGACGGCTCTTGCGGTCGACCGAAACGGACCGAAAAAGGGGGGGGTCTAACTGGGCCTCGGAGAGTGTCCTCATCTTTGGAAGGCGGTTGTGGGGGTAGAAATATAGATACAAAAATAAAAACCTTGGCAACAACCTGTGATTAGAGAGCACTTTGCACCAAAAAGAGAGAGAGAGAGATGGGGAAGGGGGGGGGAGAGATTGTCCTCCCCCCCCTTCCTTGCTCGTTTCAGCAACATAGATTTCGAACCATTTAACAGGCTTTAACAGCCGTTAATCGCCTTTGCCTCTGCCAAGCCCAGAAGCAAAGAGATGGGCACTGCCGCACCTTCACCGCCGTTTGGAAACTCTCCCTCCTCTTTCTTCCGCCTTGCAATTTGACCGTCGCTCTTCATTCTTTTCTCTTGGTTGGCTCCCAAAGGGGCAGCTGACGTCGGGAGCAGCTGAAAGCATAATTCGTCGGGGGGGGGGGAGCGCAATAAGTGCTTTGCAGGGGGACTCTTTCCCAGCTGAGCTTCGCGTTTCAAGCCAGGCGGAGTCAAACCAGTGTTGCCGACACAGGCAGGCAGCTGCTCTCGGGGGTTTTTCAGACGGGGGTCCTTCCCAGTGCTGCCCGAAGACGCCCCTGGGCTTTGGACGTGGGAGCTCCTGCCTCCTAAGTGGAGCACAGAATCGTAGAATTGCAGCGTCGGGAGGGTACCCAAAGGTCATCCACTCCAACCCCCGAGGATTTTGATTGGCGTGACGAAACGTTTGCCTGGTCCCGCCTGTCACACCCTTTTCCTTTGGGGTTCCAGACAGCCGTGCATTGCGGGGGGTTAGACCAGGACGTTTCCGAGCACAATTCAAAGTGTTGGTGCTGACCTTGAAAGCCCTAAACGGCCTCAAAAAAGGCCCAGTATACCTGAAGGAGCGTCTCCACCCTGGACACCGGGGTCCATCTCCCAAGGGCCTTCTGGCGGTTCCCTCCCTGAGAGAAGTGAGGTTGCAGGGAACCAGGCAGAGGGCCTTCTTGGTGGTGGCCCCCCCCATCAGATGTCAAGGAGATAAACGACTATCTGACTTTTGGAAGACATCTGAAGGCAGCCTTGTTTAGGGAAGGTTTTAATGTTTGACGTTTTATTGTGTTTTTAATATTCTGTTGGGAGCCGCCCAGAGTGGCTGGGGAAACCCAGCCAGATGGGCGGGGTATAAATAAATTATTGTTGTCGTGATGATGATGATGATGATGATGATAAGGCTCAGGGTCCCTCCCAACTCTTCTATGATTCTATGATGCCAAACTCTGTCCCACCTCCTTTCCCATTGGCCTTCCCCAACTGTCTGTCAACAGTCAATGGCTGATGGGCACATTGGGTTAGGGGGCAGCCTTTATTTTGGGAGGAGGGCACCGGAAAATGGCTCCTTGGACAGTTCCTTTTAAAGATCTGCTGTGCTCCAGCAAACCCCAGCCTGGCGAGGCCTCCGCCCTATGCCTTAATAGCCCCCGCTCTGGATCCGAGCCCCTCGGCTCTCACCACCTGCCCTCGCTAAAGGGAGTGCGGTTTTCTATATGTGTGCGTTTTCCATTTAGATGCATGCGGCGGGAGGTGTGGGCATATGGAACGGACCTGACCTTCGCTGCCAAAAGAGATCTCTCAACTCCCCAAAGAGACAAGAAGCCTTTAATTTTTAATAACAATTAATGTACTCAGGGGGAGGGAGGAGGCGAGTTTGGGGTGGGGGCCCGGAGGCCAACTTAACCGGTGAGTCAGAGCTTGTGCATTAAGGCAGAAACAGGGTGTGTGGGGGTATGTGTCTGTGCTGCCCCACGTTGGTCCAGCTACAATTTTCGGGCTAGATTGTTGTTGTTTAGTCATGTCCGTCTCTTCGTGACCCCCTGGACCAGAGCACGCCAGGCACTCCTGTCTTCCACTGCCTCCCGCAGTTTGGTCAAACTCATGCTGGCAGCTTCGAGAACACTGTCCCACCATCTCATCCTCTGTTGTCCCCTTCTCCTTGTGCCCTCCATCTTTCCCAACATCAGGGTCTTTTCCAGGGAGTCTTCTCTTCTCATGAGGTGGCCAAAGTCTTGGAGCCTCAGCTTCAGGATCTGTCCTTCCAGTGAGCACTCAGGGCTGATTTCCTTCAGAATGGAGAGGTTTGATCTTCTTGCAGTCCATGGGACTCTCAAGAGTCTCCTCCAGCACCAGAATTCAAAAGCATCCATTCTCCGGCCATCAGCCTTCTTGATGGTCCAGCTCTCGCTTCCATACATCACTACTGGGAAAACCATAGCTTGAACTATACGGGCATTAATGCAATGCATTATATGTGGGGCTGCCTTTGAAGGAGCGGGTACGTCGCCTGGGGCTCCTCCTGGATGCCCTGCTGTCATTTGAGGCTCAGGTGGTCTTGGTGGTGCTGAGCGCCCTCTGCCAGCTTTGGCCGGTGGCCCAGCTGCGCCCCTATCTGGGCAAGGACAAATTAACTTCCATCTTCTATGCTCTGGTAGCCTCTAGGTCAAATTACTGCAATGCAACAACAACAATAATGATAATGCTGGACCAGTCTCTTGCCTCGGTAATGGGCTGGATGAGAGCCAACAGACTGAAGCTCAATCCGGATTAGACTGAGGCTCTGTTAGTGGGGGGTTCCTTAGACCAGATGGCTGGCTCTTGGGGGGGTCACACTTCCTCTGAAGGAGCAGGTTCGTAGCTGGATCCTTTGCTGTCCCTCGAGGCTCAGGTGGCCTCAGTGGCCCGGAGTGCCTCCCATCATCTTCAACTGGTGGCCCAACCATGTCCCTTTCTGGACTGGGATGGCCTGTTGTCCATGCTCTGGTAACCTCAAGGTTAGATTACTGCAGTGTGTTCTACATGGGGCTGCCTCTGGAGACGGTTCGGAAACTTAAGCCGGTGCAGAATTCAGCAGACAGGTCGCTCACCGGACTGCAAGATGGTTGGAGCATATTGCACCAATCCTGGTCCGACTGCACTGGTTACCAACATCTATATGAAGCCCCTGGGAGAGATCATCAGTGGGTTTGGGCTGGATGTTCACCAGTAGGCGGATGACACCCAGCCTCTCTTTTAAATCAGAACCAGTGAAGGCGGTGAAGTTCCCGTGTGAGTGTCTGGAGGCGGTTGGAGGATGGATGGCGGCTAACAGATTAAGGTTGAATCCTGACAAGACAGAAGGACTGTTTTGGGGGGACAGGAGGCGGGCAGGTGTGGAGGACTCCCTGGTCCTGAATGGGGTCACTGTGCCCCTGAAGGACAAAGTGTGCAGCCTGGGGGTCATTTGGGACTCACAGCTGTCCATAGAGGCGCAGGTCAATTCTATGTCCAGGGCAGCCCCCTCTGGTACGCAGACTGAGACCCTCCCTGCCTGCAGACTGTCTGGCCAGAGTGGTGCATACTCTGGTTATCTCCCGCTTGGACTACTGCCATGCACTCTACATGGGGCTACCTTTGAATGATTTGCTGCGGTATAATGCCGTAACAGCAGAGCCAAAGCTCAGTGCTAGAGCACCTCCCCTTCAGAAAACTCTGCCCAAGAAAGCTTCCTTTTACACCTGTCTTTCATTTGTGTATCATAAGGACTGTGACCAGAAGGGACGTAGAATCATAGAATCATAGAATCATAGAGTTGGAAGAGACCACAAGGGCCATCGAGTCCAACCCCCTGCCAAGCAGGAAACACCATCAGAGCACTCCTGACATATGGTCGTGGGTGGCGCTGTGGGTTAAACAACACAGCCTAGGACTTAGAAGAGAAGAAGAGTTTGGAGTCTCAAAGCGGCTAACATTCTCCTTTCCCTTCCTCCCCCACCACAAACACTCTGTGAGGTGAGTGGAGCTGAGAGACTTCAGAGAAGTGGGACTGGCCCAAGGTAACCCAGCAGCTGCATGTGGAGGAGCAGAGATGCGAACCCAGTTCCCCAGATTACGAGACTACCGCTCTTAACCACTACACCACACTGGCTCTCAGAAGGTCAGCGGTTAGAATCCCTGCGACAGGGTGAGCTCCCATTGCTCGGTCCCTGCTCCTGCCAACCTAGCAGTTTGAAAGCACCTCAAAGTGCAAGTAGATAAATAGGTACCGCTCTGGCGGGAAGGTAAACGACGTTTCCATGCGCTGCTCTGGTTCACCAGAAGTGGCTTAGTCCTGCTGGCCACATGACCCGGAAGCTGTATGCCGGCTCCCTCGGCCAATAAAGCGAGATGAGCGCCGCAACCCCAGAGTCGGCCACGACTGGACCTAATGGTCAGGGGTCCCTTTACCTTTACCTTTAAGGACTGGGACCTAGTTTTGCTGCTGCCAGCCCGTGCAGACAATGCCAGGCCAGGTGGAGCAGCTACCTAGCTTTGCAATCCGGTCAGATTTCCGTGTTGCTGGGGCTGCTTTGCATGTCAGGATTATCGCAGACCTGGTGGCTCTCCCCCCGCCGCCCCCCCCCATTCCCCACACCATCACCGAGAGGATAAGGACACGTCCTAGTCATTCAGCCTCGCTCCATCCCAGCCCAGGAGCAACATCAATTGCTATTCAGGCCTTCCAGCACCCCAGGAAACTGCGAGATAATTATTTCTAGCTCTTTCCAACAGTGAAGGTGTAATTACCATAGCCTCAACAGCTCAGGCTAAACGCTCGTGAAAATGGAAATATATATATATATATATACACACACACACACCATCAACAAGCAAAGAATCACCGGGGTTGTAATCTCTCTGCGGGTCGGACTCCAGCAACGGAAGGAGACTCTAATTGTTTTCGAGGACTGAGGCAACCAGCAGATTCAACACGCGCTGAAAAATCGCGGCTGCAAGGCCCCTTTTTACCCCAAAGCAGGAGGGTTTACGAGAGACCAAGAGCATGGGTAGGCAAACTAAGGCCCCGGGGGACGGATCCGGCCCAATAGCCTTCTCAATCTGGCCTGCGGACGGTCTGGGAATCAGCGTGTTTTTATATGAGTAGAATGTGTGCTTTGATTTAAAATGCACCTCTGGGTTATTGTGGGGCACAGGAATTCGTTCCCTTTTTTTTCAAAATATAGGCCGCCGAGACCATATAACACCGGTCTTGAAAGACCTATATTGGCTCCCAGTACGTTTCCGAGCACAATTCAAAGTGCTGGTGTTGACCTTTAAAGCCCTATACGGCCTCGGTCCAGTAGACCTGAAGGAGCGTCTCCACCCCCATCGTTCTGCCCGGACACTGAGGTCCAGCTCCGAGGGCCTTCTGGCGGTTCCCTCCCTGCGAGAAGCCAAGTTACAGGGAACCAGGCAGAGGGCCTTCTTGGTGGTGGCGCCCTCCCTGTGGAACGCCCTCCCACCAGATGTCAAAGAGAACAACAACTACCAGACTTTTAGAAGACATCTGAAGGCAGCCCTGTTTAGGGAAGCTTTTAATGTTTGATGTGTTACAGTATTTTAATATTTTTTTGGGAAGCCGCCAAGAGTGGCTGGGGAAGCCCAGCCAGATGGGCGGGGTATAAATAATAAATTATTATTATTATTATAGTCCGGCCCCCCCACAAGGTCTGAGGGACAGTGGACCGGCCCCCTGATCAAGAGCACAGGGTCGGAGCTGGGAGAGGGGAGCATTCGAGCGCTTGGCTGGCAGAGAGTGAGGGAGAGGAGCTGCTTCATTTGAAACCCGGGGAATTTAAGGGACATCATCAATAAGGGACAGCAGCGGGACTCCTCTCTGTCTCCTGGTCCCCCTCCTCTCCTGCCTGATTCCGGACTGCTCTCTGCCACAGACTCTCCCCGCGCACTAAACCCTGTTACCTCTTCCGTTTCTGACAGCAGGAGCAGGGACCGAGCAATAGGAGCTCACCCCGTCGCGGGGATTCGAACCTCCGACCTTCTGATCAGCAAGCCCAAGAGCCTCAGTGGTTTAGACCACAGCGCCACCCGCGTCCCTTAAACAAGCCATGACATCTAGCAAAACTAGCCATTTCTGAATCAGCGATGTTACACAGGAGGGTTCTGCAATGCAGAAGGGAACCCCTTGCTTTCTAGGAACAGAAATCCTAGAATGAGTCAGAGCCGAGTTGGGATTTTTTAATTATTTTATTTTTAGAAAGACGTTCTGAATGCGGCTTGTCGCCGGTAGCCGAACCCTTGCAGCAGCCAGGAAGACGTTTTCCCCCTCACTTTCCATGCGATCTCTGTCTCCTGCCCTGCTGTGGCTCCATCTTGTTGTGTCTGACGGGATCTGGCGCCTTATTATTTTATTTTATTTTATTTTATTTTATTTTATTTTATTTTATTTTATTTTATTTTATTTTATTTTATTTTATTTTTTGCACAAAGACAGCAAATTAGCGCCACGCGACGAGGAGCCTGTTGAAGCCCCGCTCCTTTTAATTACAGCGGTTTGGCCGTCCCGCCGAGGGAATTACAGCAGCCCAGCGGGGACCTTGCCAGGTGGCGCCTTTTTAAAACTCTGTTGACATTTTGCGAAGGGAACGGCTTTAAATGATGGCAAATTAACAGGCGTCTCGCCAGAGCTGGCTGCGTGCACTGTCTGCGAAGAGAAGCCCCGGTTCCCCCCAGCGGAAGACGTCAGGTCAGGACATCCCTACACAGGTGTCAGTCAAATGAGCCCCCCAAAGGGCATTTTGTCCTCAAAGTGGCAAACCAGAAGCCCTAAAATAAAGCCCCCAAGCAAGACTCGGGCACAAGATCAGCAACAACAACAACAACAATAATTTATTATTTATACCCCGCCCATCTGGCTGGGCTTCCCCAGCCTCTCTGGGCAGCTTCCAACAAAATATTAAAATACAGTAAAGCATCAAACATTAAAAGCTTCCCTAAACGCGGGTGGCGCTGTGGGTTAAACCATAGAGCCTAGGACTTGCCGATCAGAAGGTCGGCGGTTCGAATCCCCGCAATGACAGGGTGAGCTCCCGTTGCTCGGTCCCTGCTCCTGCCAACATAGCAGTTCAAAAGCACATCAAAGTAAAGTAGATAAATAGGTACCGCTCCAGCAGGAAGGTAAACGGCGTTTCCGTGCGCTGCTCTGGTTCGCCAGAAGCAGCTTAGTCCTGCTGGCCACATGTACGCCGGCTCCCTCGGCCAGTAAAGCGAGATGAGCGCACAACCCCAGAGTCGGTCACGACTGGACCAAATGGTCAGAGGTCCCTTTACCTTTAAACAGGGCTGCCTTCAGATGTCTTCTAAAAGTCTAGTAGTTGTTGTTTTCTTTGACATCTGCTGGGAGGGTATTCCACAGGGTGGGTGCCACCACCAAGAAGGCCCTCTGCCTGGTTCCCTGTAACTTGGCTTCTCGCAGGGAGGGAACCAACCATCTCCCCTCCTGAGGTTTCCAGCAGCTGGTTGTCGTTAGCATTTGCCCGCCTCAATAGACAATGGAGTGCGCCTCTGGGGGTGAGGTCAAACTGCACCAAAGTGACCTCTCTGGGGCGCAAGCCTGGGCAGCGAGTCTGGAGGTCCTGGGCTGCCCAGACAACAAGACCTGCATCTCAACTTCGCTGATGGGGGTCCAAAGGAAAACAGAGAACTACGTTTGGCTCCAGCTTGGCAGCTGGAGTTGCCATAAGCAGGCAGACAAGGCGCCATCTAATAATAATAATAGTAGTAGTAGAAGAAGAATGTGTGCTTTTATTTAAAATGCACCTCTGGGTTATTTGTGGGACCTGCCTGGTGTTTTTACACAAGTAGAATGTGTGCTTTTATTTAAAATGCATCTCTGCTGAACCTCTTTTGTTGACCGCCAGCATTATGCTTCCCAGTGTGGAGAGCCAGTGTGATGTAGTGGTTAAGAGTGGTGGACTCGTAATCTGGTGAACCGGGTTCGCTTCCCTGCTCCTCCACATGCAGCTGTTGGGTGACCTTGGGCCAGTCACACTTCTCTGAAGTCTCTCAGCCCCACTCACCTCACAGAGTGTTTCTTGTGGGGGAGGAAGGGAAAGGAGAATGTTAGCCGCTTTGAGACTCCTTAAAAGGTAAAGGGACCCCTGACCATTAGGTCCAGTCGTGGCCAACTCTGGGCTTGCGGTGCTCATCTCGCTTTATTGGCCGAGGGAGCCGGCGTACAGCTTCCGGGTCATGTGGCCAGCAGGACTAAACCACTTCTGGCGAACCAGAGCAGCGCACGGAAACGCCGTTTACCTTCCCACCAGAGTGGTACCTATTGATCTACTTGCACTTTGACGTGCTTTCGAACTGCTAGGTTGGCAGGAGCAGGGACCGAGCAACGGGAGCTCACCCCGTCACTGCAGAGATTCGAACCGCCGACCTTCTGATCGGCAAGCCCAAGCGTCCCTTGAGACGCCTTAGGGTAGTGATAAAGCGGGATATCAAATCCAAACTCTTCTTCTTCCCATTTTTAAGTTGGGAATAGAGCAGTTGCTTTGGAAGGCGATCCTCAGGCATCCGCACAACAAAGTTGATGTTGAAGAATCATTGCTTTGACACTGGTGATCTTTGCTTCTTCCAGTACACTGGCATTGGTAGAGTAGCCATCAACAGCCCCGAATTTGCCTGTGCAACATTTAATTCCCCATCAACAGTGTTTGCTGGCCCCGCAAAGGATGAGGCAAGAAGAAGGGATGTCTCAGGTGGGCTCAGTGAGCTTTGATTTTGGGGTTCTGCCGCGTGTCACTTATCCTTCAAACGCGTAAACATTATCTGTCATCCTGTTCCCTCAAGAGACCCGCCACATCCTTCCTTATTGTTATTGAGGGGGGCGACTCCTAATGCCTGCTTGCCCGTTCCTTTACTATTTTGCCTTTAATGCAAATCAATTAATTCTCTTCCAAGGGAAAGGGGGGGGAGAGAGAGTTGTGCTGCGGTTTCTGATGTTGGCCACATTTACATGGAGGGCAGCGGAGGTGTTTTGTCTCCGAAACTGGAGAGCCGGTCTTCTGTGTGAAGGGTTGGCGGTGAGCGGGAGCGACGTTCATTTTGCATTTTTCAAAAGTTACCTTGCCGGGGGCCAAAGTTGCCACAACAGATACGGGGAGATGGAGGGCGGTGCAGGAATCACCCGGACCTTTTGCATTAATTAGTTTGTTTCGCCCTGTGATCGCAGGACTTACCGCGCGAGTAATGAGATGTGCAGGCGCTTAAAGGCTCCTTGGAAAAACTCACACTGTGACGATCGGGGACCAGAGTCTTTTATTATTGCTACTTCAACCTTAAACAAACACCTTACCGATCTGCTCTGGATTAGTATAGGTTTCTCATGTGCATATTATATATAGTGTTTGTTTGCCTAAAATCTATACACCGCTTGATTCTAGATGCCCTTTTAAATATAGGAGGGGAAATGATTGCTTTGTCGTTGTTCCTGTTCCTACTATGTATTTTGTGGTTTTGATATTGTAATTTTATGTAGCGGTTTGCCCTAAGATCTGCAGACGAAGAGAGGTATACCACTGCTACTAATCATAAGAATACAGTGGTACCTCGGTTCCCGAACACCTCCGTTGTCGTACATTCCGGTTTCCGAGCACCAAAAACCTGGAAGTAAATGCTTCCATTTTCGAACGTTTTTCAGAACTTGAACGTGCAGCACGGCTTCTGTTTGAGTGCAAGAAGCTGTTGCAACCAACGGGAAGCCACACCTCGGTTTATGAATGTTTTGGAAGCCAAATGGGCTCCCGGGATGGATGACGTTCGAGAACCGAGGTACCACCTGTTAGTGCTCTGGGTGGCTACCAACAGATTAAAAACAGAATAAAACATCAGACATTAAAACCTTCCCTAAACAGGGCTGCTTTCAGATGTCAGATAGTTGTTTATCTTCTTGACATCTGGATGGGAGGGCGTTCCACAGGGCAAGTGCCACCACCGAGAAGGTCCTGTGCCTGGTTCCCTGTAACCTCGCTTCTCGCAGGGAGGGAACTGCCAGAAGGCCCTCGGAGCTGGACCTCAGTGTCCGGGCAGAACAATGGGGGTGGAGACGCTTCTTCAGGGATACTGGACTGAGGCCGAGGTATACAGTATTGCCACCTCATCTTCACAAATCAGCTTCTGTCTAAAAAAGCATGGATAATAATAATAATAACAATAGGATCATAGGATCATAGATTTGGCAGGGATCCCCGAGGGTCATCTAGTCCAACCCCTTGCAAAGCAGGGATTGCAACTAAAGTATCCCTGACGAATGGCCACCCTAACTCTGCTTAAAGACCTTCAGTGAAGGAGAGCACATCACCTTCCGAGGGAGCTCTTTCCATCATCCATTATTCCCGATGTTTAGCTGGAAACTCCTTTCTTGTAACTTGAAGTCACCTGAACCCGCCATCTGGAGCACTGGAAAACAAGCTTGCTCCACCCTCCGTTTGAAAGCCCTTCATATATCAGAAGATGGCTATTATATCACCTCTCAGCCCTCTCTCCTCCAGGCTAAACTTCTCCTTCAACCTTTCTTGTAGGGCTTGGTTTCCAGAACTTTTAACATCTTGGGTGCTGTCCTCTGTACACTTTTCATCTTGTCCATACCCGTCTTAATATGAGGTGTCCAGAACTGGATACAAGACCCCAGGTGGATTACAGCCCCCAGTGGCCACGTTGTCTGTTGGCACTGCTGGGAGTTGGGACCCCCCAACCACACCCGGGGGGGGGGGACAGACATCGCCCTTCTTTGATATGCCACATTTCATTTCTTGTGAAACTCAGTGTTTGAATCACTCAAGTGAAACAGAGTACAGTAGAACCTCGGTTTTTGAACGTAATCTGTTCCGGAAGACCGTTCGACTTCCGAAACGTTTGAAAACTGAGGTGCAAAGCACTGTCTGCAATTTCAATGGAGACAAAAACCTCAGCGGAAGCCGTTCGACTTCCAAGGCACATCCAAAAACAAAAACAGTTACCGTATTTTTTGCTCTATAAGACTCACTTTTCCCCTCCTAAAAAGTAAGGGGAAATGTGTGTGCGTCTTATGGAGCGAATGCAGGCTGCGCAGCTATCACAGAAGCCAGAACAGCAAGAGGGATGGCTGCTTTCACCGCGCAGCGATCCCTCTTGCTGTTCTGGCTTCTGAGATTCAGAATATTTCTTTTCTTGTTTTCCTCCTCCAAAAACTAGGTGTGTCTTGTGGTCTGGTGCGTCTTATAGAGCGAAAAATACGGTAAATACCGTGGCAGCAACAATTTGTAGTGAAATGTGTAGTGCCGTCACAACATTGCCAACAATCGATGGTTCTTCTAGAACAGGGGTGGGCAGAGCTATTGGTCCTGGGGGGCTGACTATGGTGGTTGGAGGCACACACACACACAGGTGTGCCATGAGCTCTCCACCACCACCCCGCCCCGAGAAAATAAAACCTTTGGAACTTGCCCTGAAATCAGCATAACTAATATATTGCGAACTGTTAGATGGGAGAGACGGCATAGCTGTCAAGTGTCCCTTATTTGAAGGGACAGTCCCTTATTCCAGCGCCATGTCCCGCTGCTGTCCCTTATTGATAGATATCCCTTAAATGTCCCTTAAATGATGTCCCTTAAATTTCAAAGGAAGCAGCTCCTCTCCCTCCCTCCCTGCCGGCCAGGGAGGAGGGAGGCTCCAACTGTGTTGCTTGCCTGTGTTGCTCACCCAATAAGACCTACTGGGGGGTGGAGCTAGCATGCCTTGTGTGTGGCTAGTTAATGCAAGCTGAGGGGGTTTTTGAATGCTGGACGCCATTTTGTTGCACATGCTGCTGCAAACTTTGCAGTGCAAAGCCAGGCCGGGGAGCCATCTTAAGTTGAGGCTGCATAGGCCTTGTGGTGCATGTGATTCAGATTCTAGTCAGTTGAACCTCTGGTTACAAAGTTGGTTGGACAGTGTTCTTGAAGCTACCAGCATGAGTTTGACCGGACTGCAGGAGGACAGGAAGACTGGAGTGCCTGGAACAGGTGAGGCTGCAGGTTCCTTATTTTCAAGGCTGCTGGTCCCTTATTTTCAAATCTGTAAGTTGACAGCTATGGACGGTGTTTCTGGGACCTTTCAGAGCTGTCAAGGCCTGACAAGGGTCTAAGCCAGGTGCCCAGGGAATTTTAAGCTGCTAGTCCTCATGTTTGCAGACGGATGCTTGACATTTCCAAAGGCAGAACGGAGGGAAGGGAGAAGGGTGGAGAGCCTGTTCCCGTCTCCCCGTGATTAGCAGAAAGCCAGACAACTTGTGCGAAAGCGGAGGAGAAGAAGTGGCGGGATAAATTATGCAAAGCAAGTGAAATCATGCAGATTTGCTTCGTTCTCATTAAATACATTAATTTAATCAAAGTAATTGCGCCCATTTGCTTAATAGCTTTCAGATGAGCCCCGTCGCCTTAGCAGAGCGTGCCAAGAGTCCCCTCGAATCAGGCCAGGATCCCACCGAGGCCCACTCTGCGGAGCCCCTCATCAGATGCCCCCAGGAAGCCAAGAAGGGCTTTTTGTGTCTATTTGTGATAGACTGCTCCTGTACAAGGAGGTTCCATTTAACTCTCCTGAGTTAACTCACCTTGGTTCCCAAACACTGAAAACCCGGAAATAAGTGTTCTGGTTTTCGAACGTTTTTCGGAAGCTGAACGTTTGATACAGCTGTCGGCTATTGTTTCCGGGGCACCTGCACCAATCAGAAGCTGCGCCTTGCTTTCTGAACTTTTCAGAAGTCAAACAGACTTCCGGAATGGATTAAGTCTGCCGCTTTTCTTTTTGCTATTTATTTTGCTTTTTTGTTTTTGAGGCTTTTTCGGTTCATTTGCTTTTGTGACTGTGCGGAACCCAGTTCAGCTACTGATTGTCAGGTTGTGTGACTGCGGAAATGGATAAAAGCCCCCCATGCAAACAATGAATATCATCAGTGCACGTATGAAAAATATTTAGTTTTAATTTTTATCATCTACAATACGGTCTTTATTTATTTTATAGTACAGCACATTGGTTATTGCTTTCGTTTTATGGATCGACGGTCTCGTTAGATAGTAAAATTCATGTTGAATTGCTGTGTCGGGGGTTGTTTTTAAAAGTCTGGAACGGATTAATCCGTTTTGCATGGCTTTCTATGGGAAAGCGAGCCTTGGTTTCTGAACGCTTTGGTTTTGGAACGGACTTCCGGAACGGATTAAGTTTGAGAACCGAGGTACTACTGTATATCATTTCCCAGAAAGCCTTTACAGTGGTGCCTCGCAAGACGAAAAGAATCCGTTCCACGAGTCTCTTCGTCTAGCGGTTTTTTCGTCTTGTGAAGAAAGCCCATTAGCGGCTTAGCGGATTAGCGCTATTAGCGGCTTAGCGGCTTTTAGCGGCTTAGCGGATAAGCGTCTTAGCGGCTTAGAAAAGGGGGGGGAAGGGGGGGGAAGTCGGAAAAACTCGCAAGACATTTTCGTCTTGCGAAGCAAGCCCATAGGGAAATTCGTCTTGCAAAGCACCTCCAAAACGGAAAACCCTTTCGTCTAGCGGGTTTTTCGTCTTGTGAGGCATTCGTCTTGCGGGGCACCACTGTATTACCTTCCATGACCGCCACACATGATAAAAGGTACCTTTCAGAAGGGGATCTTTATTTGGGCTCATAACAGATACAGCATCGTCCCCAAGTCTCGGGATTCAGTGGTGCAGGAGTTTTGAGAGCAAGGCCAGGACTTCGAGACTGGAGAGAAACAAGGAAGATGTCCCAACGAGTTTCTTCCACCCTGCCCACCAAGATGTGGGGATGTTGGGGTTGCAAATGCCGGCCTCATTGGAGGCAGGCAGGACTAGAGGGGCTGCTGGCCTGATCCAACAGCCTCTTCACATGCTCCTGACATTTCTGAATGCCAGCAGCTGGAACCCACAGGAGAGGAGAGCCGCTCTCGCACTCAGGTCCTCCTCGTGACCTTCCCATTAGAGCAGCGGTTCTCAACCTGTGCATCCCCAGATCTTGTTGGACTACAACTCCCATCATTCCCAGCTAGCAAGGCCAGAGCTCAGGGGTGATGGGAGTTGTAGTTATGGTGCTGGAGGAGACTCTTGAGAGTCCCATGGACTGCAAGAAGATCAAACCTCTCCATTCGGAAGGAAATCAGCCCTGAGTGCTCACTGGAAGGACAGATCCTGAAGCTGAGGCTCCAAGACTTTGGCCACCTCATGAGAAGAGAAGACTCCCTGGAAAAGACCCTGATGTTGGGGAAGATGGAGGGCACAAGGAGAAGGGGACGACGGAGGACGAGATGGGGGGACAGTGTTCTTGAAGAGACCAGCATGAGTTTGACCAAACTGCGGGAGGCAGAGGAAGACAGGAGTGCCTGGCGTGCTCTGGTCCAGGGGGTCACGAAGAGGCGGACATGACTAAACGACTAAACAACAACAACATCTGGGGACCCACAGGTTGGGAACCGCTGCATTAGAGCATCTAGCTCTCCCTACGAGAACAGGAAACTGGTCCAGATCAGCTCCTGGCCTGATCCAGCTGTTCTGAGGTTCTTTGCTTGCAATTGCAAAGAGGGGGAGGTGATCCTGGGGGGCTTGTTAGTGGGTCAGGGTGTGGGCCCTGGGCACATACTCGCCTGTGATGGCCTGCGAATCCGATTCAGAGCCTGAACCAGAGGAATCCCAGCCTGCACAGGAATCCCCGCCTCCAGGGCCGGCTGAACTGGGGCAGGGCCTTGATTCTGAAGTGCCTGCACCTGTGCCGGATCCTCAGGAGCAGCCACCAGGTGAATCCACTCTGGCTCCGGAGGTGGTTGAGGACTCAGTGCCTACAGGTGAGTCTCCCCCTGGGTCCAGTAACCCTCCAGCCTCTCCTGAACTGCAGAGGCTCAGGGCAGAGAGGCGGAGGGAACTGGTTTCTCCCAGGAGGAGTGCTCGCTTTAAGGCCAGGAGAGGCGAGTCACCTGGGGGCCGGGGCCGCCCCTGGCATCAGAGGAGATAAAGGCCAGTCAGCCCGGTCCCAGGTTGCGGGAGCAACGTCGTTGAAGAGCTGTTTCGGCCAGCAACCAGTCCTGTTCCCCCAGAGTTCCTGTCCTTGCCCGGCTTCTTGCTGTGGACCCCGCTTCGCCCGTGGAGGACTGTCTGCCAGCCCTCAATTCAGGTCCTGGACCTCGCCCCACAGTAATGTGGACCAGCACATCGCCTGTGCCGACCTGTGTATTCTGTACCTGCACCGGAAGGGATTGGTCTCTGTTCCAAACACGCATTGAGAGAGCGAGAGAAAGAGGCTACGAAATGTAGCTTGCCGCAGCGGAGAGGCGGTCCTCTCTGACGAAGCCCCTCAGAGCTCTGAGACCTTTCAAGAGCGCCTGATGAGTGGGACCCTAATGGCGAGGCTCGTGGTTGAAGGAGACCTAGCCGGGCCCGTTCCCCCCGGAGAGAGATAAACGCCGCGGAGTGCTCTCCGGCAGCCTTGAGTAATGATATCATTAGCAGGTGGAAGCTGGGAGAGCGTTGAGCTGGAGAGGCTAGAGAGAGGGGGGGATAGCTAGAGAAAACCAGAAAGGCTCGCTCTCAACTCGTAATGCAGATTTGAGGCAGCTTTCCCGGTGGAACTTCAGCCTACGTCGCACACAGGCTGGGATTTTGGGTGGGCTGGGATAATAACGCTCGCCCTAGTGGGAAACCAGCATGCAGGTTTCAAGCGCAAGGACCTGGCAGCTTCCTTGATTCGCAGAATCATCGAATTGTTGAGTTGGAAGGCACCCTGAGGATCGGTCCAGTATACTTGAAGGAGCGCCTCCACCTCCAGCGTTCTGCCCAGACACTGAGGTCCAGCGCCGAGGGCCTTCTGGCGGTCCCCTCACTACGAGAAGCCAAGTTACAGGGAACCAGGCAGAGGGCCTTCTTGGTGGTGGCACCCGCCCTGTGGAATGCCCTCCCACCAGATGTCAAGGAAATAAACAACTACCAGACTTTTAGAAGACACCTGAAGGCAGCCCTGTTTAGGGAAGCTTTTAATGTTTGACGGACTATTGTATTTTAATACAGTGGTACCTCGGGTTAAGAACTTAATTCGTTCCGGAGGTCCGTTCTTAACCTGAAACTGTTCTTAACCTGAAGCATCACTTTAGCTAATGAGGCCTCCTGCTGCTGCCGCCGTGTGATTTCTGTTCTCATCCTGAAGCAAAGTTCTTAACCTGAGGTACTATTTCTGGGTTACCGGAGTCTGTAACCTGAAGCGTATGTAACCTGAAGCGTCTGTAACCCGAGGTACCACTGTATTCTGTTGGAAGCCGCTCAGAGTGGCTAGGGAAACCCAGCCAGATGGGTGGGGTATAAATAATAAATTATTCTTCTTCCTCCTCCTCCTCCTCCTCCTCTTCCTCTTCCTCTTTCTCTTCCTCTTCCTCTTCCTCTTCCTCTTCCTCTTCCTCGGTTCCCAACCAAACCAGAATTCTCCCCCAGGAGTCACCGGCTTTGCAGAACCAAGAGCCGTCCTTTCCTCTCGCGGCCTCTTCTGCCCGCCCGCCCGCCCGCTCACTCCTGCACCCGCCGCGGTTTTGCATTACGCACCCAGCGGTGCGCTCTCGTCTTGCAGGTGGGCCACAGATCTGGGGGGGAAGCGGCCCCGCCCTCCCATGCTCAATTGCCACTTCTCGGCTCAGTGGGAAGCTGCTGGCTGCGGCCGTCTCCATTTAAATGGAGATGTGGTCACGTCTTCCGCTGGGCAACGAAACGGCTCATGGAGAGTTATAGATCTGTTTGGATGTATGTATGCATTGCGAAAGGTAATGCGTTTCCGCTTCTGGAAGGCAGGGGGTGGAGGGTCAGAGAACCCCTGGGGGGCACAGAGTCTTTCCCCTCTCCATTGGCACACAGGAATGAGAAACTTTCAGGAGCGGAAGGTATGCAAACCTTGGAACCACACAGGATTCCTTTTTCCCAAGGCTGTGATCCCCTCTTCATTTTCATGTCTAATCTTTTTTTATTAAGTTTTACACTGCATGTTCAAATTCAAACATTAAACATCACCATCGGCATTTAAAGGTAAAGGTAAAGGGACCCCTGACCATTAGGTCCAGTCGTGACCGACTCTGGGGTTGTGGTGGTCATCTCGCTTTACTGGCCGAGGGAGCCGGCGTACAGCTTCCGTGTCATGTGGCCAGCAGGACTAAACTGCAAACCAGAGCAGCGCACGGAAACACCGTTTACCTTCCCGCCAGAGTGGTACCTATTTATCTACTTGCACTTTGACATGCTTTCGAATTGCTAGGTTGGCAGCAGCAGGGACCGAGCAACGGGAGTCACCCCGTCATTGCGGGGATTCGAACCGCTGACCTTCTGATCGGCAAGTCCTAGGCTCTGTGGTTTAACCCACTGTGCCACCCGCGCCCCACACCATCGGCCTTTAGGAGTCTCTGAATCCTTAGACCCCCCCCTCCACCCTTCCATGGTTCCGTTGAATGGACTGAACCATCCAGGGGTCCTTTACCTTTTACCTTTTACCTGGAGAGCAGGGCACCTTTCTCTGGTTGAGGGCCGCAGTCTCAAATGGGCAGCTTTCTGGGGGCCGGAGGCAAACAGGGGCATGGCAACGGGTGTGATAGTTTCTCCTGCGCAGTTAAAAGCCAGAGGTTTTTCTCTCACACAAATGCATCATCCCACATCTCTCTATACCTCACACAGGTGAGGCCATTCTCATCATTCCAGGTGAGCAAATCGTACTCAGGAAGGCTATGAATCAGGGCCGCTGAGGGCGTGGAGATAGGGTGTCAGAGTTTGGCCTATACGTTGGAGAAATAGTCTCTCTCTTTTTTTACACAATATTTTTTATTCAGTTTTACACTACACACTTAAATTCGAAACATTAAACACCACCATCGGCATTTAGGTTTCCCTGAATCATCAGACTCCCCTCCAGCCTTCCGTGGCTTCTATTTTCAGTCTTTTTCAACTGCCTCACATTTTTTCTCTATTTTCCTCTAATAATCCATTTTTTACCTTCGTTTTTAATACACTGCATGTGTTTCTCAAACCCTGCCAAAGTTTTTAGTTGTTTACAGTGTTCTATTAAGTACATTGTGAGTTTTCCCCATTCCTTATTAAAATTCCTTTCTTCCTGGTTTCTGATCTTCCCTGTCATTTTGGCCATTTCAGCATAATCCATCATCTTCATCAGCCTCTTGTCTCTAGTCGGGACTTTATCTTCTTTCCATTTGTGGGCCAGGGTGGTTGGGGCTAGACCTCAAAGTCCACCTTATTTTTTGTGCGGGTGACGCTGTGGCCTAAACCACTGAGCCTCTTGGACTTGCTGATCAGAAGGTTGCCAGTTCGAATCCCTGCGACGGATTGAGTCCCAGCTCCTGCCAACCTAGCAGTTTGAAAGCACACCAGCACAAGTAGATAAATAGGTACCACTGTGGCGGGAAGGTAAACAGCGTTTCTGTGCACTCTGGTTTCCGTCACGCTGTCCCGTTGTGCCAGAAGCGGTTTAGTCCTGCTGGCCACATGCCCTGGAAAGCTGTCTGCGGACAAAGGCCAGCTCCCTCGGCCTGAAAGCGAGATGAGCGCCGCAACCCCATAGTCGCCTTTGACAGGACTTAACCATCCAGGGGTCCTTTAGCTTTAGCTTTTTTGCCTTATTTTTTGTCACTGTTTCCCCTTAAATCCTTTCCCTGCCTCCTCCTTTCTTTCTCTTTTTTCCTGCCACCCCCTTCACCCCTTCTCTTCTTGCCATCTCCCCTCTCTGTCTTTTCTGCCCCCCGCTTTATCCCCTCTCTTAATTCCCCCTCATCTCCTTCCCACCCACCTGAAATTAAGCCAAGCGCCATACTTGGGGCCCCCCTAGGGATACAGACCCCCCACCCCTCGATCTATGGGAACAGAGTCTATTGGAGGGTGCGAAGGAGGATAATATGGGGTTCATCAGGGGCGACAGTCCTCGGGATGCATAGGATGGGGAGAAGCTGGGGGGGCATTTTCGAGATCGGCCAAAGAAGGGGGGGGGGAGAAACAGCAGTCTCAGAAAGCAATTAGTTATGGTGTCTTAAGGAGCCCAGTGCACCCCCTTCCGAATCTGAGATACCATCGCCTGATTTTCCTGCTTTGACTAAGCCCCTAATCTCCCAGATAATCTGTCTCAAAAAATGCAAAATACATATATATAAAAGAGAGAGAGAGAGAGAGAGCGCGCTAGCTAGAGTTGGCCTGTGAATACAACACCTGAGGGGGCACCGAAAACGATTCCCCCCCCCCCGCACACTACTTTACTAATCACCTACTGTTGCCACTTTATTAATTTTAAGAGGTGCTCTGTTTAATCTTGTAAAAAGGTAATGGGAAGAGGTAAGATTAGGCCGACCACGTGGACGATTCGGGCACTCGGGGCTTCTCCGCAAGAGGCAGAGCTGTTTTGTAGATATCGGCTGGAATCTTAGATCTGGAAGGGCCCTCCAAGGATCATCTAGTCCAACCCCAGAATTCGCAGCTGCCGAACCTGCAGACTTGGCGTTGCCTGCACCGTGCTCTAATCAGCAGAGCTGTCTGGCTATTGGCATCAGGAATTGCCAGAAGGCCAGCAGCTCAGGGGTGCTTGAACCTCAGCGCACCCCAAAATCCACCAGCCGTGAATTTCTCTGCCACGGTGACGTTTCAAATGTGGATTTCCCGGCTCCTAAGTGGAAATGGACGCAGGTGGCGCTGTGGGTTAAGCCACAGAGCCTAGGACTTGCCGATCGGAAGGTCGGTGGTTCGAATCCCCATGACGGGGTGAGCTCCCGTTGCTCGGTCCCAGCTCCTGCCAACCTAGCAGTTCGATAGCACATCAAAGTGCAAGTAGATAAATAGATACCGCTCTGGCGGGAAGGTAAACGGCATTTCCGTGCACTGCTCTGGTTCGCCAGAAGCGGCTTTGTCCTGCTGGCCACATGACCCGGAAGCTGAACGCCGGCTCCCTCGGCCAGGAAAGCGAGATGAGTGCCGCAACCCCAGAGTCGTCCACAACTGAACCTAATGGTCAGGGGTCCCTTTACCTTTAAGTGGAAATGGCACACTGAGAAATATTTCCTTAAACGAATTCTGAATGTTGTTCTGCACGCATCAGGGTGGTTTGCTGTGGCAGGGCAGCTGTCTTGAGTGCAGAAGGCGCCAAGTTTAGCCCCCAGCAGCACTGGACTTTGGCTTCCAAAAAACATTCGCAAAGCGGAATGCTTACTTCCGGTTTTACGGTGTTCGGGAGCCAAGCCATTCGAGTACCAAGGTACCACTCAGGGCTGGATTTTGGTTCCAAGATCCCCTAAGCTGCTGAAGGTAATGAGGCCCTTTTTATGTCCAGCTGTCCTTTCTCAACAACAAATGGTCACCGTTTTTTGTGTTAAATATATGCTACATGGTAATTTATGGACCTCATAGGTATCTCAAGCCATTTGCACATATTGCCATGCAACCAGTCCGTGCAGAATGTAGACACCCTATATATTTGTTGTTGTTGTTGCTTAGCCATTTAGTCGTGTCCGCCTCTTCGTGACCCCCTGGACTAGAGCACACCAGGCACTCCTGTCTTCCACTGCCTCCCGCAGTTTGGTCAAACTCATGCGGGTAGCTTCGAGAACAATGTCCAACCATTTGGTCCTCTGTCGTCCCCTTCTCCTTCTGCCCTCCATCTTTCCCAACATAAGGGTCTTTTCCAGGGAGTCTTCTCTTCTCATGAGTTGGCCAAAGTCTTGGAGCCTCAGCTTCAGGATCTGTCCTTCCAGTGAGCACTCAGGGCTGATTTCCTTCAGAATGGAGAGGTTTGATCTTCTTGCAGTCCATGGGACTCTCAAGAGTCTCCTCAAGCACCAGAATTCAAAAGCATCCATTCTTCGGCCATCAGCCTTCTTGATGGTCCAGCTCTCACTTCCATACATCACTACTGGGAAAACCAGAGCTTTAACTGTACGGACCTTTGTTGGCAAGGTGATGTCTCTGCTTTGTAAGATAGAAAGGAGCAAACTGGTGATATTTTAGGGAGCAGGCTAGCAGGCAGGGCCCATGACTTACATCCTAGGAGCCTACACAACACAAAACACTGTTGCTGTGTGTAGGTTTTATTTTGTTTTTTATCTTATATTTTGGAAATGTACATCCAGTTGTTTTTTTCCTTTATTTTTTTGGGGGGCCCCCAAGAGAGTGGGGCCCTAAGCTCTAGCTTGTTTAGCTTATACATAAATCCGGCACCTGTATACCACTGTACTGAATTCAGATGCAGACTGAGGACCACAAAAGACTTGATTGCTTCCCCAAGGGGAGGGGAAGTGACACAAAGCTAAGCCTGGCAGGACAGCTTAAGGTAAAGGGTAAAGGGGACCCCTGACCATTAGGTCCAGTCGTGACCGACTCTGGGGTTGCGGCGCTCATCTTGATTTACTGGCCAAGGGAGCCGGCATACAGCTTCCGGGTCATGCGGCCAGCAGGACTAAGCCGCTTCCGGCGAACCAGAGCAGTGCACGGAAACGCTGTTTACCTTCCCGCCGGAGTGGTACCTATTTATCTACTTGCACTTTGATGTGCTATCGAACTGCTAGGTGGGCAGGAGCAGGGACCGAGCAACGGGAGCTCACCCCGTCATTGCGGGGATTCGAACTGCCGACCTTCTGATTTGCAAGTCCTAGGCTCTGTGGTTTAACCCACAGCGCCCCCCCCCCCGCTTACTCTATAGCATTAACCCTTTCATGCATTAACTGGACTCATGTAGGTTATATGATGCTGGTGACATTCTGAGTCCCTTAACCTCTGCTTTTCCCTCCCCCTGCAGGTTCCACCAGGGCGACTACACCGTGGAGGTGAGCATCAATGACTATCTGGACATCTACTGCCCTCACTACGAGCTCCCGTTCCCCATGGACCATATGGAGAGATACATCCTCTACATGGTCAACTATGAGGGCCATGACTCCTGCGACCACCGCCAGAATGGCTTCAAGCGCTGGGAGTGCAACCGGCCCGACTCGCCCAACGGGCCATTGAAGTTCTCCGAGAAGTTCCAGCTCTTCACCCCGTTTTCGCTGGGCTTTGAATTCCGACCAGGGCATGAGTATTACTACATATGTAAGTACTGGGGATGCGGGCAGCGCTGCGGTCTAAACCACTGAGACTAGTTGGGCCTCCCCTTTGGCCTGAACCTCTGTGACATCAGAGCAGCTAAGCCAATAGCAGCCAGAGGGGCTGTGTGTCTCTTTGTGTGTGTTGCGATTTCCCTCACCTTGAGAGGTCTTTCAGGACCGGTAGGTCTTTCAGGAGAAGGGACGCGGGTGGCGCTGTGGGTTAAACCACAGAGCCTAGGACTTGCCGATCAGAAGGTCGGCGGTTCGAATCCCCGCAATGACGGGGTGAGCTCCCGTTGCTCGGTCCCTGCTCCTGCCAACCTAGCAGTTTGAAAGCACGTCAAAGTGCAAGTAGATAACTAGGTACCGCTCCGGCGGGAAGGTAAACGCCGTTTTTGTGCACTGCTCTGGTTCGCCAGAAGCAGCTTAGTCCTGCTGGCCACATGACCTGGAAGCTGTACGCTGGCACCCTCGGCCAGTAAAGTGAGATGAGCCCCGCAACCCCAGAGTCGGCCATGACTGGACCTAATGGTCAGGGGTTCCTTTACCTAGGTCTTTCAGGACCAGTGTTATATGGTCTTGGTGGCCGCTCCCAGTCCCCAGTCCAGCTGCCGCATTCTGGATTAGTTGTAGTTTCCAAGTCACCTTCAAAGGTGGCCCCACATAGAGTGCATGGTAGTAGTCCAAGTGGGAGATAACCAGAGCATGCACCACTCTGGCCAGACAGTCTGTGGGCAGGGAGGGTCTCATCCTGAGTACCAGATGGAGCTGGTAGACAGCTGCCCTGGACACAGAACTGACCTGCGCCTCCATGGACAGCTGTGAAAGCTCCTGAATGTCAGTTGCTACGAACCACAGGGGGGAGAGAGTTGTTCTGGGGCTCAGAACATGCTTGTGAGCTCCCCTTGTTGGCCACCCATGCTGGACGGGCCCGATCCACCAGGTCTCTCTCCTTACATTCCCCGAGCTCTTCCTCCGAGCTGCGTTTCGAAAATACAGCAAAATCGGAAGCGACGACGTAGCCAATTTAAGCGTCCTGATTACCCCGTCAATCCTAAACCAAAGCAATTTCAGGGACCGGTTTAATTAGCCGGCGTGACTCTATTTAACCTCCGGCGGCGGCTCGGGAGCGCCGAACACCCAAAGACCCAGCTGGCGGGGCCACATTCCACAGATAATAATGAAAATAAACCAATATGAGAGAGAGAGAGAGAGAGAGAGAGAGAGAGAGAGAGAGAGAGGCCCTTTGCAACTCATCCCTTTTCCCCTTGCAATCACGCCCATCGTGGTAGCTGGGGGAGGGAAGGGTGATGGGACAGCAGTGCTAAAGACGATTCTGTTCCCAGACCATGTTTCAGCTTGTAAATGATTTGAACTCAGCCCTCCCGCCGGGACCTGTGGCCCGGCTCGGCTACCAGGGAGGAAAAATAATCAAACGCTCGAAATTAGCTTCCCGGACCACCCATTAAGAAAGCCCCTGATTTAAGAGTCTTCATTTATCTTCATTTTCTTTTCTTTTCTTTTTTGGTAAAGAAGGAAAGGGAGCAATTGTGAGAGAGGGAAGATCCTGGCTTGGGTCGGGTACGAGAGCATGCCTGAAAATGGCAAGGGCCAGAAACCTGGCCATGCAAAGGTGACTCGCTGTACCTGGGGAGTTTGGGGAGTTTGGGTTGGCGCTGTGGTCTAAACCACCGAGCCTCTTTGTGATGGCCTGGGAATCCTGACTCAGAAGCTGAACCTGAGGAGTCCCAGCCTGCACAGGAGTCCCCGCCTCCAGGGCCGGCTGAGCCGGGGCAGGGCCTTGAATCTGAAGTGCCTGCACCTGTGCCGGATCCTCAGGGGCAGGCACCAGGTGAATCCACTCTGGCTCCGGAGGTGATGGAGGACCCATTGCCTGCAGGTGCTCCTCTCCCAGCCCCGTCAGGGGAAGGTGAGTCTCCCCCTGGGTCCAGTAACCCTCCGGCCTCTCCTGAGCTGCAGAGGCTCAGGGCAGAGAGGCGGAGGGAACTGGGTTCCCCCAGGGGGAGTGCTCACCTTGTGGCCAGGAGAGGTGGGTCACCTGGGGGCCGGGACCGCCCCTGGCCTCAGAGAAGATAAAGGCCAGTCAGCCCGGTCCCAGGTTGTGGGAGCAACAACGTTGGAAACCTGTTTCTGCCAGCACCCAGACCTGTTCTTCCGGAGTTCCTAACCATGCCCGGCTTCTTGCTTTGGACCTCGCTTCGCCCTTGGTGGACAGTCTCCAGACCCTTGACCCAGGACCGGACTCTGTCCACGCCTCTCGGTAACGCCCCCCCCCCGGGACCAGCACACTCTTGGGCTTGTGTGTGATGGCCTGGGACCCAGTGTGCTGGTCCCGTGGGTTTCCGTGAGGCGTGGTCTGAGTCCAGTCCGAGGTCAAGGGTACAGTATTGAGGCCGTCCGTCAAAGCTGAAGCTGGGTCCAAGGCAGGGCAAGGTCAGGAGA
Source organism: Podarcis erhardii (assembly GCF_964252035.2). NCBI lineage: Eukaryota > Metazoa > Chordata > Lepidosauria > Squamata > Lacertidae > Podarcis > Podarcis erhardii. Next base: position 8,474,086 of record NC_138516.1, on the reverse strand, counting down.
TCTGGCAGGACAGGGTTCAGGCAGGAACAGGCTACCAACAACGTTACTCCCACAACCTGGGACTGGGGCTGGCTGGCTTTTATCTGCCCCGAGGCATAGGGCAGCCCCGATCCTCTGGTGACTTGCCTCTCCTGGCCTGGAGGTGAGCCCTCCTCCTGCGGGAACTTAGTTCCCTCCGCCTCTCTGCCCTGAGCCTCTGCAGCTCAGGAGAGGCTGGAGGGTTCCCGGACCCAGAGGCAACCTCAGCTTCCTCTGACGGGGCTGAGAGTGGAGCACCTGCAGGCAATGGGTCCTCCATCACCTCCGGAGCCAGAGCAGACTCACCTGAGGACCCAGCACAGGTGAGGACCCTTCAGGCTCAAGCCCCAGCCCCGGCTCAGCTGGAGGCGGGGAATCCTGTGCAGGCTGGGATTCCTCAGGTTCAGCCTCCGAGTCCGAATCCCAGGCCATCACACTCGGGCTCGGACTTGGAACCAGAGGAGTCTCGGTCCGCACCAGATCCTCTGCCTCAGGTGGCATTTGAACAGAGTCTGGGGCCTGATTCTGAAGAGCCCCAGTCTGCACAGGTTCCCCTGCAACAAGCACCAGCTGGGCCGAGTCAGGGGCCTGAGCCTGCCCTGGCTCCAGATGCGGGGATTCCCTCGTTGCCTCCAGCTGGCCCATCACTTACAGCTGCTCCACTACTGGTTTGGTCAGGGGAGGCTGAGGTGGCCCCTGGGTCTAGTAACCCACCAACGTCTCCCGAGCTGCAGAGACTCAGGTCTGAGGGAAGGAGAGACCTGAGTACTCGCAGGAGGAGTGCTCGCCTTCGGGCAAGACAGGGAGGTGAGTCACTGGAGGATCAGGACCGGCCGTTACCCCGTCAAAGATAAAAAGCTGTCGGACCCTGCCCCAGGTTGTGGGAGCAACATTGCTGCTTGCTGGAACCCTGTGCCTGACCTAGCCTGGTTTCGTGCCTTGGCCCTGTTGGACTGGCTCCTCGTGGAATCTTTGGATTCGGGACCGGGCCTGGACCGCGTTGCTCGGGTTAACCCCCGGGCCCAGCACATTGTGGATCGGAAGGTCGGCGGTTCGAATCCCCGCGAGGGGGTGAGCTGGGGGTCTGTGGTTTCTCCTGCTTGCACTGCTGTGACATCAGAGCAGCTAAGCCAATAGGAGCCAAGGAAGCCATCTTTTTCCCCCTCCCAACACAGGCCTGCTTGACATCGCAGCAGCTAAGCTAGTAACAGTCAGAGAAGATGTAACAGCGCTTAACGCAGGCCTACTGTGGCGTCAGCTAAGCCAATAAAGGCTGGAGGGGTTGTGATTTCCCTTGCCGGGAGCCTGCTGTGACATCAGAGCAGCTAAGCCAATAACGGTTAAGAGAGGTGAAGATGAGGGCAACCAAAACCATCAAGGGATTTTCAGTTCAGGGAAGTGGCAGCGGTGAAGGAAGCCATAGTTGACAGCTATGCTGGGGGGGAGACAGCGGGCAGACAGCATGGGGCCTGTGGGCGCCCAAGACGCATAGCTTGGGCGCGCCGAAGGCCCCACGGTGAGTGCCGCCTGCCATTTTGTCACCCCCCTTAGTGGGGACGCCCGGGGCGAACCGCACCTACCGCACACCCCCTTGCTATGCCCCTGAGTGAAGGTCCAGGGGAAATGATATGAAATTATGCCTGGCGTGGAGGAAGCAGAACGCGAGAACTTGTGGATGCCCAACAACAACAACAATAATAATTTATTATTTGTACCCCGCCCATCTGGCCACTCTGGGCGGCTTCCACAAAGACCAAAAATACACTAAGATGTCACACATTAAAAACTTCCCTGAACAGGGCTGCCTTCAGATGTCTTCTGAATGTCAGGTAGTTGTTTATCTCTTTGACATCTGATGGGAGGGCGTTCCACAGGGCGGGTGCCACCACCGAGAAGGCCCTCTGCCTGGTTCCCTGTAGCTTTGCTTCTCGCAATGAGGGAACCGCCAGAAGGCCCTCAGCGCTGGACCTCAGCGTCCGGGCAGAACGATTGGGGTGGAGACGCTCCTTCAGGTCTACTGGGCCGAGGCCGTTTATTGGAACATTGGAACTAAGCCGAACACTGAAAGATTCAAGGCAGAAACAAGGAAGTCCTTCTTCACGCAGCTCAGATTTCAACTACGGAACTCCCTGCCACAAGAGGCAGGCATGGCCACCCACTTTAAAAGCAGGTTAGGCAAAGATTTCAACGGCCACTGGGTCACGACACTGGACTAGTTGGGCCTCCCCTTTGGCAGGGCTCTCGCGTGACACAGGCCTTCCGTGACATCAGAGCAGCTAAGCCAATAGCAGCCGGAGAGGCGGTGTGTCTCTTTGTGTGTGTTGCGATTTCCCTCACCTCGAGAGGTCCACGCAGATCTCCGTTTTGCAACCTCACGGCTTGGACCGGGCCCCCGGCAAGGAAAGAGATCGGGCCCCTCCGCGCTGTCAGTTTCAAGGTCAGCGCCGCGAATTCGGAAACTTAACATCACACGCTCCCGAGCCATCTCTTGAACCAGAAAGTTGTCCGCGTTTCCCCCCTTGCTGCAATCAATAAAGAAATGTTAAAATAATAATAACATTATTAATTAAAATCCACGACCCCAAAGCACTTCATGATAGCAAGGCCCCTCTCTCCCCCTCGGTCCAGAAGCGGGCAGGCGGAATTTATCTTTCTCAATATTTTCCCCCTCTCCTGCTCCAAAGCATCTGTTTTTCAACTTCCTTAATTTGCTCCTTTTATCTATATTAAATTACCATTTTCTCTCGTCGCGCGCGGCCCGCTCCCCCCTTCTCCCTGTGTAAAATGTCACTTGCAAAATAACTACATTTACTACGACACGAGCTCTCTCTCTCTCTGTCCCTCTCACTCTCTCTTTTTAATGTCGTTAGGGAAAGATTACACAGGAGTAAATAGTGAAACTCATCACGGCGAAAGCCGGTTAGAATTCATGTCATGTGGAACATTACAAATTATGTTTCTTTGAGGGCACTGTATTTAGCAGACATGAAAGAACGAACACTACCTCCTTCTGCAGCTTGCAAATTGGAATTCTATTAACCTTCCAGGAATCGAGATGAGCGTCCGGGCTATGCTCAACAGTTCTAGGTCAAGGTTAAACAACACTTTTGGGGGGCCACAAGAGGGTCGCTATTCGGCTTTTGAGATGTTCACTGCAGAGGGGCTGGAGGAGGAGGTTAGAGAGAGAGTCCTACTCAGAATTGGAGGACCAGGACGAATGATGGACAGTGTCAGATTTAAGTAAAGGTAAAGGGACCCCTGACCATTAGGTCCAGTCGTGGCTGACTCTAGGGTTGCGGTGCTCATCTTGGTTTATGGGCCGAGGGAGCCGGCGTACAGCTTCCGGGTCATGTGGCCAGCAGGACTGAGCCGCTTCTGGCAAGCCAGAGCAGTGCACGGAAACGCCGTTTGCCTTCCCGCCGGAGCAGTACCTATTGATCTACTTTGACGTGCTTTCGAACTGCTAGGTTGGCAGGAGCTGGGACCGAGCAACGGGAGCTCACCCCGTCATTGCAGGGATTCGAACTGCCGACCTTCTGATCGGCAAGTCCTAGGCTCTGTGGTTTAACCCACAGCACCACCCGCATCCCATGTGATAGATTTACGTATAAGCTAAACAAGCTATAGCTTAGGGCCCCACTCTCTTGGGGGCCCCCCAAAAAAATTAAAAGGGAAAAAAACATGGATGTACGTTCCCAAAATATAATATAAAAAACAAATAAAATAAAAGCCACATGCAGCAACAGTGTTTTGTGTTGTGTAGGCTCCTAGGATGTAAGTCATGGGCCCCACCTGCTGGCCTGCTCCCTAAAATATCACTGCTTTGCTCCTTTCTATATATAGGGTGCCTGCATTCTTCATGGACTGGTTGCAGGGCAACATGTGCAAATGGCTTTAGATACCTATTAGGTCCATAAATGACTATATAGCTGTGGTCTAAAACCACTGAGGTTGCCGATCAGAAGGTTGGCGGTTTGAATCCCCGCGACGGAGTGAGCTCCCGTTGCTTGGTCCCTAGAACTGTAGAGTTGGAAGGGACCCTGAGGATCATCTAGTCCAACCCCCTGCAATGCAGGAATATGCAGCTGGTCCATACAGGGATCGAACCTGTAACCTTGGTGTTATCAGCACCATGGTCTAACGCACGTCAAAGTGCAAGTAGATAAATAGGTACCGCTCCGGCGGGAAGGTAAACGGCGTTTCCGTGCGCTGCTCTGGTTCGCCAGAAGCGACTTAGTCCTGCTGGCCACATGGCCCAGAAGCTGTACGCCGGCTCCCTCGGCCAGTAAAGCGAGATAAGCGCCGCAACCCCAGAGTCGTCCACGACTGGACCTAATGATCAGGGGTCCCTTTACGTCTAATAATATTATTAATTATCAACCTCGCCTTTTGCTTAGAATAGATAGCCTCTATACCTCTTACAAATGTCATTCCAAAGTTCATCTGCTCTAGGGCCTACAACATAAAGGCCCATGAAACATTGTCAAAAGCTTTTTCCGCATCAATAAACATCAACGCTGCCTGTTTATCGTTTCTCACTTCCAAATACTCAATGATATTTATTATATTTCTAGTATTTCCTTTCATTTGTTGACCTGGGGGGGAATCCTGTTTGATATTGATGGATTATTTCCAATAGTGTACCTTTCATTCTCCTTGCTAAAATATTTGCAAACACAATTTAATAATGAAATTGGTCTATAATTTTTCACTTCCAATCTATCTACCTCTTGCTTTGGAATTAAAGTAATATATGAGAGATTTTACTTTCTTGGGCTCCATGATCACTGCAGATGGTGACAGCAGCCACGAAATTAAAAGACCCCTGCTTCTTGGGAGAAAAGCAATGACAAACCTAGACAGCATCTTAAAAAGCAGAGACATCACCTTGCCAACAAAGGTCCGTATAGTAAAAGCTCTGGTTTTCCCAGCAGTGATGTATGGAAGTGAGAGCTGGACCATAAAGAAGGCTGATCGCCGAAGAATTGATTCTTTTGAATTCTGGTGCTGGAGGAGACTCTTGAGAGTCCCATGGACTGCAAGAAGATCCAACCTCTCCGTTCTGAAGGAAATTAGCCCTGAGTGCTCACTGGAAGGACAGATCCTGAAGCTGAGGCTCTAAGACTTTGGCCACCTCAGGAGAAGAGAAGACTCCCTGGAAAAGACCCTGATGTTGGGAAAGATGGAGGGCGCAAGGAGAAGGGGATGACGGAGGACGAGATGGTGGGACAGTGTTATCGAAGGTGCCAACATGAGTTTGACCAAACCACGGGAGGCAGTGGAAGACAGGAGGGCCTGGCGTGCTCTGGTCCAGGGGGTCACAAAGAGGCACACACGACTAAATGACTAAACAACAACAACAACACCTCACAGGGTTGTTGTAGGGGTTAAAAGGGGGGAACCATGTACACTCCCTGGGTCTCCTTGGAGGAACAAAGGGAGGGCATAAATGTAATACAATAAATTTAGGTTTGGCTGAGAGATAGTGACTGGTCCCCAGGATTTGAAGAGGGTCCCGAGGGCCATATAAAACAGCTCGGATGCCCGCATCTGGCCCCTGAGCCAGGGTTCTCCCACCAATCACTGATGCAGTTAAACCAAAAACCGCCTTCATTCTTCTTGGCGGCAGGAACTCTGCAAACTCTCAGAGGCACTCTGAGTTCGTCGACCAAAAGAATGGGAGACGATTTCCTTGGTAAGGAAGACACGGGCGTGTTCGTAAAAATTGCCTGTTCGTGTGCTAGGAGATCTTGATTCAATCTTGTTTGCCGACCCCCCCACCAGCCCCCAGTCTAACTGCAATGTATAATTGGTTGGCCGGGCTGGAATTAGGTTTGGAAATTAAGCCCGAAATTCCAAAAGAATAAAGGAATGCAACAGGGGGGAAATCCATTTATCCCTTTTTTCTTTTCTCTCTCTCCCTCTTATTTTAATGATATGCAGACTAAGGATCCGTGAGCTATTTGTGTTGGAAATGCGGGCTTGGCCCTCACGCCAGCTCCTCACACCCAGAGCGGTTTCCAAAAGGAAGCCCGCCCCCAATTTAAATAAATCCGGCATATGGATAATCCTATTGCATGCTAATAGAGGAGATTCGGTGCTCAGCGCACCAGGCCTCCTGCAGTCTGAATGGTCAGGTTGCAGCAACAGGGACTTTTTAGTCCAGAGAAAAGGCAAGCGAGAGGCGAGAGTTTTGCGAAATGCATGATGTGGTGGGTGGAGGAAGAGAGCAGAGAAAATCTCTCCCCCCCCCCCCGTCTCTCGCAATACAGTGGTGGTGGTTGTTGTTTAGTCGTTTAGTGGTGTCCGCCTCTTTGTGACCCCCTGGACCAGAGCACGCCAGGCCCTCCTGTCTTCCACTGCCTCCCGCAGTTTGGTCAAACTCATGCTGGTAGCTTCGAGAACACTGTCCCACCATCTTGTCCTCTGTCGTCCCCTTCTCCTTGTGCCCTCCATCTTTCCCAGCATCAGGGTCTTTTCCAGGGAGTCTTCTCTTCTCATGAGGTGGCCCAAGTCTTGGAGCCTCAGCTTCAGGATCTGTCCTTCCAGTGAGCACTCAGGGCTGATTTCCTTCCGAATGGAGAGGTTGGATCTTCTTGCAGTCCATGGGACTCTCAAGAGTCTCCTCCAGCATCATAATTCAAAAGCATCCATTCTTCGGCCATCAGCCTTCTTTATAGTCCAGCTTTCACTTCCATACATCACTACTGGGAAAACCATAGCTTTAACTATACGGACCTTAATACAGTGGTACCTCAGGTTAAGTACTTAATTAATTCTGGAGGTCCGTTCTTATCCTGAAACTGTTCTTAACCTGAAGCACCACTTTAGCTAATGGTGTCTCCTGCTGCTGCCGCGCCGCCAGAGCACGATTTCTGTTCTCATCCTGAAGCAAAGTTCTTAACCTGAAACACTATTTCTGGGTTAGCGGAGTCTGTAACCTGAAGCGTATGTAACCCGAGGTACCACTGTACTAGTACCTCAGGGAACATCCGATGATGTTGAGGGCTGGAAGATTCCGGGCAGCTAAAAAAGAAAGGACTTCTTCACGTGGCACAGAGTTAAACTGTGGAACTCACCACCACAGCAGGCGGCAACGGCCACTGACTTGAATCGCTTTAAAAGACGATTAGGCAATTCACAAGAGGAAGCTATGATCAGAGACAGAAAAGTTATTGATCTTTTTGCTTTGGGGGGGGCAAAGTCATTGAGTTTTTCTGCCCACAACTTTTTTTAAAAAAATAAATGTTTATTAAATTTTTCCACTGTAATAACACAAACCACAAAGCAAAATGATACACAAAAACAGAAAAGGAAAAAGAAAAATGAAGTGGGGGAAGGGGGGGGAAATAAACAAATAGACAATAATAACAAACTTAATTCTTCACAAATCTAACCTTTTAAACATCTTGGTTGACTTCCTCAAATCCCTCCCTTCTGAGTTTCCTTGTAATTAAAAGTAACAGCTTTCCAATATCATTATTAAACTAAAACAATTTCCAATTATAGTCATCTTATTCACTTTTCTTAACATTCGGAATCCCATTTATTTAATTATAACTTAATTTATCCTAGGCCTATTTGTTTCTTTCAAGTAGTTTCTATTTTTTTATATTACAGTATTTATTCAAATAGTCCTTGAATTTCCTCCAGTCCTCTTGAAACTCCTCCTCCTTCTGGTCGCGGATTCTTCCAGTCAGGTCAGCTAGCTCCGAAAAGTCCATCATCTTCATCTGCCAATCTTCCACTGTTGGTAGTTCTTGTGTTTTCCAATTTTTAGCAAGTAATATTCGAGCGGCCGTTGCGGCATACAAAAATAATTTAACATCTTTCTTGGGCAATTCTAAACCTGTTATTCCAAGAAGAAAGGCCTCTGGTTTCTTAATAAATGTATATTTCAACATTTTTTTCAGTTCGTTATAAATCTTCTCCCAGAAGTCTTTCTGCCCACAATTTTGCAAATTCGCAAAAGCAAAAGAAGGAGTTTTTGAGCCAGAAGCAACACTGCCACAATGGGTTGCCATACGTCCAGATTTTCCCGGACATTTTTTAAAAGAGCGATTTCAGCCCAGACACTGCTTCTGACAGCAGTATTCTGGGAAATTCCGGACGTATGGCAACCCTAACAAAAACAAGAACTTTTTAGGGGGTACGTGGAAGCAAAGTCCTTCACACACACAGCTTTCCAACCTCCCAAACAGCCCAATGTGGTTGAAAGATGCCTTCAGGTCTGGGCACTGGAGAGAAAGGGCTTCCTGGAGAACGGTTCGGGAGTTTATTTGCGAAATATAATCCTGGGAGACACGGGTGGCGCTGTGGGTTAAACCACAGAGCCTAGGGCTTGCCGATCAGAAGGTCGGCGGTTCGAATCCCCGCGATGGGGTGAGCTCCCGTTGCTCGGTCCCTGCTCCTGCCAACCTAGCAATTCAAAAGCACGTCAAAGCGCAAGTAGATAAATAGGTATCACTCCGGCGGGAAGATAAACGGCGTTAAACCGCAGAGATAACCCCCAGAGATGAGCGCCGCAACCCCACATACAGCAACAGTGTTTTGTGTTGTGCAGGCTCCTAGTATGTAAGTCATGGGCCCCTCCTGCTAGCCTGCTCCCTAAAATATCACTGGTTTGCTCCTTTCTATATATAGGGTGCCTGCATTCTGCATGGACTGGTTGCAGGGCAACATGTGCAAATGGCTTTAGATACCTATTAGGTCCATAAATGACCATATAGCTGTGGTCTAAAACCACTGAGCTTGCCGATCAGAATGTTGGCGGTTCGAATCCCCGCAACGACGTGAGTTCCCGTTGCTCGGTCCCTGCTCCTGCCAACCTAGCAGTTCGAAAGCACATCAAAGCGCAAGTAGATCAATAGGTACCACTCTGGTGGGAAGGTAAACGGCGTTTCCGTGCACTGCTCTGGTTCACCAGAAGTGGTTTATGCTGGCCACATGACCTGGAAGCTGTACGCCGGCTCTCTTGGCCAATAAAGCGAGATGAGCACCGCAACCCCAGAGTTGGCCACAACTGGACCTAATGGTCAGGGGTCCTTTATTATCCTGGGAGAGGGTTTCAGCCAGCCAGCCAACCATAAATCAGGAATTGCTGCCTGTTTTGTTTACCCCTTTTTTAAAAGGTTTCTCGGTGCCCGCCTTTTGCACTCGGGCCTCGCTCCGGGAGACGGGTGCCCCCCCTCTCCCCATGGCGGGATATGCAGATAGAGGGGGTGTGGCTATGCAAATGAGGGCATTCTTGGCTCTTCAATGGCTCCCCATTGAGGAGCGCGCTCTCTCGAGCTGACAAAAGGTGACATCAGCACTCCATTGTCGGGTTTTCTTGTCCGGGAGACAATATCGCTCCTCTGAGCCCCCCCGGGGTTGGGAGCGTGTAGATGAGAAGCGATGGGAAGAGAGGGAGGCGGGGAGGGGAATTAAAATGAAGCCCTCGACATTGTTGCCATCAATATCTCAGCAAGCCTCTGGGAACAATATTGAAATCCCCTGGGAACAGGGCTGCCAGGGAATGTCAGCTCCGCAGAAGCCAGCCCTCTGTTCAGAAACGAGGTCTTTCCCTGACATCCTTTAAGGACGCAGCTATTTCCATTTATTCAGAATACTCTTTACACCCCGCCGTCATCCCCCTGAGGAGATCGGGCCGACACGCATTTAAATCAAAAAAGTGTTTTTTAAAACCCGAGCAAGCGAAGCGTAGCACCACGGACAGAATCTCCCGGAGATCTTAAGAACTTTTTGAACTACCCTGAGCCTGGCGCTGCCGCATAAATCCCTGTTCTGCATCTGCAAGAAACCGACATAAGCTTTGGAACTCCCTGCCACTTGATCCGGGCCAGGAACCTTCGATGAACTCTTTCGTACCTGCTAAAAACATTTGTTGTTTCGACAAAACGCCAGCGTGTTTTTAGTTTACGGCTGGCTTTAATTCTTTGAATATTTAAACACACACACACGTACAGTGGTACCTCGGGTTAAGTACTTAATTCGTTCCGGAGGTCCGTACTTAACCCGAAACTGTTCTTAACCTGAAGCACCACTTTAGCTAATGGGCCTCCTGCTGCTGCCGCGCCGCCAGAGCACAATTTCTGTTCTCATCCTGAAGCAAAGTTCTTAACCTGAAGCACTATTTCTGGGTTAGTGGAGTCTGTAACCTGAAGCGTATGTAACCCGAGGTACCACTGTATTCTTTTGTTTTATTCTTTTTTAAACTTTATTGCAAAACAATTTACATATAAAATACAGACAAAGGGAATACCTTGATGACGACTAAACATTAACTAATAAAAACATCGTCTAACATCACACACACTTTTGACTTCTGGTTCACCTCATTGTGCTTTCTACATATTCTTAACCTTTACGCATTTCCTGTTATATCTGTTACATACCCAGAAAATTTCCTGCATTTAGAGTTTTCCCTAATATTCAAGATTCAGTTGAGACCTGTCGGGAGATGTGCATTTTCAAAATATTGTTTTAGATATTCTTTAAATGTTATCCACTCTTTACACACTTTCTGGTTTGAGTTTCCTCTTACTCTCCGAGTCATTTTCGCAAGTTCCAAGTATTCTATCATCTTCACCTACCAGTCAAGCTTTGTAGCAATTGAGTCACCTCTCCAGTTTTTTGCTACTGAAATTCTAGCCGCCATAATTGCATACATAAAGATGGTTCTAAAGGGTTGTTTTTTTTTATTTCAGTGGACATAAAGGCTTCTGGGGTTTTTTGGAAGAAGAATTTAAAGATCTTTTTGAGTTTGTTGTATATTATATCCCAGAATTCTTGTATCCTCACACAGTCCCACCATATGTGCATGAAAGTAAGGTAAAGGGACCCCTGACCATTAGGTCCAGTCGTGGCCGACTCTGGGGTTGCGGCGCTCATCTCGCTTTATTGGCTGAGGGAGCCGGCGTACAGCTTCCGGCTCATGTGGCCAGCAGGACTAAGCCGCTTCTGGTGAACCAGAGCAGCGCACGGAAATGCCGTTTACCTTCCTGCCAGAATGATACCTATTTATCTACTTGCACTTTGACTTGCTTTTGAACTGCTAGGTTGGCAGGAGCAGGGACTGAGCAACGGGAGCTCACTCCGTCGCGGGGATTTGAACCGCTGACCTTCTGATCGGCAAGTCCTAGGCTCTGTGGCTTAACAGCGCCACCCACATCCCTTGTGCATGAAAGTACCTTCCCCATTTCTTTTTGTTTTATTCTTAGGGGAAACTGCTTTGATTCTTCCTTTCCTTTTACAATCAAGTGGTATGTAATTTAAAACAAAAACAAGGAACCGCACGCGAGTCTCCGAGACACAAAATAGACGCATCTCTTCTCCTTTTACTCATGGATGTGTTTTCTGGGCGGGGTATGAACTTCAGACAAGTTTTGCCAGAGCTCAGCTGTGGGAACAGATCAAGATCCTTTTGCTAAACCTCCAAACCTGATTTTTTTTAGTTTTTGGATTCGTAATAATGTCACTCAGAGACTTTGGGCAGCGGACAGGGTGCTGGCACCCTGAGGGGTCCCAAAACAGAGGGGGACCACCCCACAATTCCTCCGGCCTTGCCATGCCCCGGGGCATTGTGGGAAATAAATGGCTACCCCGCATTCCTCGGAAGGGAGCCCGCCATTTGCGCCCGGTCTTCTAAAACCAGGGTAAAAGGTAAAGGGACCCCTGACCATTAGGTCCAGTCGTGGCCAACTCTGGAGTTGCGGCGCTTATCTCACTTTATTGGCCGAGGGAGCCGGCGTACAGCTTCCGGGTCATGTGGCCAGCAGGACTAAGCCGCTTCTGGCGAACCAGAGCAGCGCACGGAAATGCCGTTTACCTTCCCGCTGGAGCGGTACCTATTCATCTACTTGCACTTTGACGTGCTTTCAAACTGCTAGGTTGGCAAGAGCAGGGACAGAGCAACGGGAGCTCACTCCGTCGCGGGGATTCGAAACGCTGACCTTCTGATCAGCAAGTCCTAGGCTCTGTGGTTTAACCCACAGCGCCACCCGTGTCCCCTCAAACCAGGGAGCCAGCCCTAAAAAGAGAATAACGACAAGGTGCAAAATGGTGTCCACACCCATATTTCGGCCACCGCCATTTTTATTTTCTCATAATTCCTCATCGCAAGGGAGGGAATGTTTCTCCCCATCCCTTCCCAGCGGCAAAGTGGGGCCACGAGCTTTTTAAAAAGGGGGACCTGCTGTTCCTCACTCCACCCCAAACTGCCCCAGATGGACACAGCATCTGTGGGGATTTTGGAGGGACGAAAATGCCAAATTGCTTTCCCACAGCATTCCCTCTTTGAGAAACCCCAATCATTAGATCCCCATCCAATGTGTGTATCTGCAAATAGAAAGATATTGCAAAAATCCAAACGCTATCCAAACCTCACAGCATATATATCCTTTCAAAGGCTCCCCCTTTTGAATTCCCAGCTCACTTGTTTTCTTCCTCCTGGTTGCAAGAGGTGAATAAGTCTCTTTATTTGATCAAATCTTCATTGTTTTCAACAAGGACCAGCATTTAAGAAGCAAAAACATTTTTGGTTAGACGAGCCTGCCCAAATGTTAAGTCGATGTGAGTTTTAATCTGTCTTTTTTTTTTAAAAAAAAAAAAGCTTATTGTTCTTTCAACCTGAATAATTATTGTTTTATCTTTTTTTGTAAACCGCTTTGGAGTTTGTCTGTATTTTTACAATCCAGAGCAGCATATTCCTGCATTGCGGAGGGCTGGGACCCTTCCAACTCTGCAATTTTATGATTCTAGATAAGTTTCAAATAAAACCCAGAACCACGTCGAACACATTATCCAATGAAATGAAATAAAGCAGGACAGAGCGAATTTAAATTAAGAGTTTTTGAGTCCCGTCGTGAACTCCAAGAAGGAAATTTCAAGATATGTGAGGTCAGGTTCCTGGTGGGTTTTGCTAATGCAGTTCTTCGCGATATACAGGTGAAACTCGAAAAATTAGAATATCGTGGGAAAGTTCGTTGATTTCAGGAATTCAACTTGAATGGTGAAACTATGAGATCAACTCGTGACATGCAAAGCGCGATGTGCTTCTACTTCTCAGAGGTCCAATCTTGCTCGACTTGCAATCCTTGTTTTGCTGATTTCCTTGAATATTCTAATTTTCTTTTCTTTTTTTAAGATATTTATTGAAATTTTTCAGATTAATACATTGTAAAACAACACAAAAAGACGGGAGAATTCTGGGAGAATATTCTGGGAGAATATTCTAATTTCCTAAGATGGTTAATTTGGGGTTTTCACCAGCTGTACGCCATGATCATGGCAATGATCACAAATCAAGGCTTGACCTATCTCGCTTTGCATGTCACGAGTCTATATCATATATTAGTTTCACCTTTCCAGTTGAATTCCTGAAATCAAGGAACTTTCCCACAATATTCTAATTTTTCGAGTTTCGCCTGTAACTATTTTAAAAATCTGATTCTTCATTTCTTTAACGCCTCTCCATTCAGAAGGAGTGTTAAGGATAGATGCAGATGAGCTGAGGCCAACGCTTGAATCTACAGTTCCCCGGATAAGCAATGCTCTTAAATCAGTGTCTGAACGTGGTGTTAACACGAATTTTCGGTGACCCTTCCGAGCAAAGGCCTTTTCTTCAAACAGGATGTCCCCCGCCTGGCTCCCGAGTCGGGACTGTCAAGGCCGATCTGCTTCAGGGACAGACGGAAAATCCACCTTGTCAAGTCACGGCTTCCCTAAAAGTGCTTTTCAAATGCACCTTTTCTTTCCGCCCCTCAGCCGAACTGTCCATCCTAATCCGGGCCAATTTCATGCCTCGGGGAGTTCCCACCCACCACCCTGAGCTTTTAATTGCAAACTTTTTTGCTCTTTCTCTCACACCGACCCGGCCTCCTCCTCCTCCTCCTCTTCTCTTCGCCCGCCTCTCCTGACTTATCAGAAGCGTATCATTTGCCTTGTCAGGTTTTTATTGGGGGAAATCCGAACATGTCCAAGGATGTACGGCAGAGAAAAGCGCCCCGCTTGGGGGTCGGACAACTTTTGACATCAGTTTGATCAAAGATGCGGTATTAAAAGCGGGAGCTTTTGTGCGTGGGGTTCGCCCCCCTCCCCAAATCGCCCGGCTAAAGAAACGGAGGAAGCACCTCGGAGATGGCTAAGCTTCTTAGCAGGAGCTGGGCAACATCTGCGGGTCAAACGGCAATCGGCGCGAGGTCTTTCCCATGGGGGGGGACACATCTGGTAGGCTGCTGTGAGAATAGGATGCTGGACTCAGTCTCGGCCCAGAAGACAAGCTCTTCCGGTGCTCCTATGTGTGGGAATGTAGCAGGAAAGGATATATTGGCAGTGCCAGATTTACATACAGTGGTACCTCTGGTTATGTACTTAATTCGTTCCGGAGGTCCGTTCTTAACCTGAAACAGTTCTTAACCTGAAGCACCACTTTAGTTAAGGGGGCCTCTTGCTGCCGCCACGCGATTTCTGTTCTCATCCTGAAGCAAAGTTCTTAACCTGAGGTACTATTTCTTGGTTAGCGGAGTCTGTAACCTGAAGCGTCTGTAACCTGAGGTACCACTGTATAAGCTAAACAAGCTTTAGCCTAGGGCCTCACTCTCTTCGGGGCCCCCCCAAAAAATTAAAGGGAAAAAACTGGATGTACATTTCCAAAATAGAAGATAGAAAACAAATAAAATAAAACCTACATCCAGTAACGGTGTTTTGTGTTGTGTAGGCTCCTAGGATGTAAGTCATGGGCCCCGCCTGCTCGCCTGCTCTCTAAAATATCATTGGTTTGCTCATTTCTATATATAGGGTGTGGGACACGGGTGGCGCTGTAGGTTAAACAGCTTTCAAACTGCTAGGTTGGCAGGAGCAGGGACCGAGCAACGGGAGCTCACCCCATCGCAGGGATTCGAACCGCCAACCTTCTGATCAGCAAGTCCTAGGCTCTGTGGTTTAACCCACAGCGCCACCTGCGTCCCTTTGCACATCGATACAAGGATCTTGAACACGACTTGGTAGTAGGTGCAGTCTGGCTCCTTCATTTTCCCCCAGCCAGGGCGTCTGAAGCAGGTCCGAGGGCGGCCCCACCAAGTTTGCATTACAGTAGTCCAGCCTCAAAGTTACAAAGCCATGGATTGTAACGGCAAGGCTGTCTCTGTTCAGGGATGAAAAAGGAACTTGCTGGAAATGGTACCTTGGGTCCATGAATTTCAAAAGGCTGACTCTTGAGTAGGGCCTCTGTCGGAGACAGCCCTACACAAATCGCCCAGTGAGGGCAGCCGGCCCTGAAACACGGGTTGTTTGAGCAAAATGAAAAAGAGTGTGGAAGGGAAACAATTGACCCCATTGCACTGTTTCTGTTCAGGGTGCAAAATTCAGGAAGGGAGCCAAACCCTGAGAACGTTGGTGTCATTTGGGGCTATAGGATTCTGAAACGGAGCGGGGATTTGAGAACAGGGGCTTCAGAAATAACCCTATAAAATTGCCCTCCCGGCATTTTGGAAATGTGTAAAATTGAAACTTTATGTAGGACACATATGGCTTTTTTTTGGGTGACGACATTCTGTCTCTCCTCTCCCTCCTCCCCTTTTGTCTCTTGCAGCGGCAACGCCACCAAACTTGGTTGACAAACCCTGCTTAAAGCTGAAGGTGTACGTGCGGCCGACAAGTAAGTGACGTCTGGGGACACCGGAAAGATCCTCTGCAGGTTACAGGGGGCCATTTTGGCAAATCCCAGGATTCAAATTTGCACACAAATACCATATTTTTTGCTCTATAAGACCCACTTTTTCCCTCCTAAAAAGTAAGGGGAAATGTGTGTGCGTCTTATGGAGCGAATGCAGGCTGCGCAGCTATCCCAGAAGCCAGAACAGCAAGAGGGATCGCTGCTTTCACTGCGCAGCGATCCCTCTTGCTGTTCTGGCTTCTGAGATTCAGAATATTTTTTTTTCTTGTTTTCCTTCTCCAAAAACTAGGTGCGTCTTGTGGTCTGGAGCGTCTTATAGAGCGAAAAATACGGTACATACCCATCTGGCATTCGCGATTCAGGGATTGGGTCTCTGCTATTCCCAGCCAGGGCAGGATCCGTGGCTCAGAAACCATGTCGAAATACATTCTGAATCTCGCCATTTGAGAGAAAACACTTTTTCCAGAGCGCATGTTTTTTTAGGGGGAGGGTGGGCGAGGCAGTTAAGAAATGCAGGGTTTCGTCAATTATTATTTTATCCCCTCCCTGCCAGAAGCCAAGTTACAGGGAACCAGGCAGAGGGCCTTCTTGGTGGTGGCACCCACCCTGTGGAACACCCTCCCATCAGATGTCAAAGAGAACAGTAACTACCAGACTTTTAGACGACATCTGAAGGCAGCCCTGTTTAGGGAAGCTTTTAATGTTTAATAGGTTATTTTAATATTCTGTTGGAAGCCACCCAGAGTGGCTGGGGAAACCCAGTCAGATGGGTGGGGTTTAAATAATAGATGATGATGATGATGATGATGATGATGATGATGATGATTTACTTTATATACTGTCTCTCTCTGCTGGGGGAGCTGTGAAGCAGACAAGAAATTCACTCAGGAAGACCCTCCCCTATGTTTGTAGAGGACTTGGGTCTTTGGGTGGCTGTCAGACCTGAGCACTTTCTGAGAATTGTAGAATTGGAAGGGACCTCTTGAGTCATCTATTCTAGTCCAACCCCGTCCAATGCAGGAATCTCAGCGAAAGCATCCACGACAACCTCTGCTTAAAAACCACCACAAGCTCTTACTGTCAGAAAGTTATTCCTGATGTTTAGTCGGAAAGTCCTTTGTCGTAACTTGAATCCATCGGTTCAGGTCTTTTCCTCCAGAGCACCCGAAAACAAGTTTCTCCATCTTCCATGTGACAGCCTATTGGAAGCTGGCCGTCATATCCCCAGTGGCGTAGCGTGGGGGGTGCAGGGGGGCCGGCCGCACCGGGCGCAACATCTGGGGGGGCGCTTGCCGCCTCCGGAGTCGCCGAAGAGCCTCAGGCGCAGTCTGTAGCAGAGCCCCATGTCTCGCGGAACCGACGAGCTGTGCGCGCTTCCGGGCTGAAGGCGTCCGGCAGGCAGCGGCTCTCAGCGCTCGCCGCGGTCCCCGCGCATCAGGCAGCCCCTCCTCACAGCCCCGCCACCACCGCTGCTGCAGCTGCTGGGCCATGTTGCATTTTCCTCGCCTCTCTGCCCTCCTCCTCCTCTGGGCAAGCGGCGTCGTTTGGGCGGCAGCGCCAGCGGCAACTCGCCTCAGATCACCTGACACGGACCCCCCGCCGCCGCCGTGGCTACCTTACCGTAAATACCCCAGCCCAGGCAGCAGCGAGAAGAAGCTGGCAGCGGCGGCAGGTTAGGGGTTAGGGGCGCAAATTACTTGCCTTTGCCCCGGGTTAGGGGGCGCAAATTACTTGCCTTGCCCCAGGTGCTGACAACCCACGCTACGCCGCTGCATATCCCCTCTCAGTCTCTAAAGATACCCAGCTCCTTCGACCGTTCTTCATCAGGCTTGGCTTCCAGACCCTTGATGATCTTGGTCACCCTCCTCTGTACACCTTCCAAGCTTGTCAATCTCCTCCTTAAATTGTGGTGCCCAGAACTGGCACAGGACTCCAGGTGTGGTCTGACCAAGGCAGAATACAGTTTGACTTCCGAAATGATCGAAAACCAAATCTTGGCTTCTAATTGGTGCAGGCGCCCTGGAAACAATAGCCGACAGCCGCATCGGAAGCTCAGCTTCCGAAAAACGTTCGAAAACCAGAACACTTACTTCTGGGTTTTCAGCATCTGGGAACCAAGGCGTTTGAGAACCAAGGCATTTGACAACCAAGGCATTTGGGAACCAAAGCGTTTGAGAACCAAGGTCCCACTGTATGTTCATAGTAATGGCGACGATGCAAAACCTTTTCCAGGGAAACTGGAAGAACAAACCTTTCCTTCCGCATGTTTTCCCCGTGAGATCAAATCAGTGAAAGGTCTATTAGACCCCGACCCCAACTGCACCGACCTTCACCCCACTCTTTCTAAACCCACTTCAACCGCCGGCTTTCTTGGCGGCGGGTGAAATGCCAGGCGCAGGGGGTGCTTTTGGCCCAAGAAAATAGCACTCAGATCTCCGACAAATTATCTTCGGCTCTACTTTGGGGCTGGAAGAAAGAGGGAAATAAAATAAATCTAGATTGATGCCTGCTTGGTACATAACCCCACAGGGCTGCTTTTGTTTTCGCAGAGGGGGGAAAAAAAGAGAGCAAATTATTTTAGGTTTTTTTTGTTTTTCCTTCCCTCTTTTCTTTTTCGTAAAAAGGCCAGCCTCCCGCTCTCTGTACAGGGGAGTTCCCCCCCCCCCACTTCCCCCGAATCAAATAGGCGCAGCTGTTATGGAGAAAAAAGAAAACACAAATTAATAATTTTCTCCTCCTGTTAACGTATAATTAGTATTTGGCCACAGCTCTTCCCAGGGAGCAGGTAGAAAAAGAGTGAGAAATGTCAAGAGTCTAAAGGGATATTGTAAGGGCTTGTTTTTCCCTTTCCTTGTTTCATGTGTGTGATGGAGGCAGCTTTTAAAGAAAACAAGAACGCTTTGCTAATGAAAGAATAAATGGCTTTTTAAAAAAATATATTTAAAAACCCGGGTGGTTATGGGCTGTTAGGCCTGTCAGTTTCTCGTTTATTTCCCCACCCTTGAATTTCAGTCGCCATATCAGTTTGTGAATTCCCCCCCCCCTCTAAAAAGCCAGTGTTTTCTGCAAATTTATCCTAACTACATCTAATTGCATGCAGTTTCACTAATTGGCACATTGTTGCAAAGCGGATTTCTGATGGCTGCGCTGACTGCGGCTGATGGGGCTATAGTCCCAAAAATCCGGAGGGCACCAGGTTCGGAGAGGCTGAGATATGGGGTTGCCGTTTAGGGAACCAAATGTCCTATAGGACTCAAATCCATCTGGGCATAAGCTGCAATGATCTTAGTGGGACATACCTTGGTGTAGACCTGGAACCCATTGACGAAGGAATACATCCCATTGGAAGTTGATGATGATGATGATGATATTTATACCCCTCCCATCCGGCTAGGTTTCCCCAGCCACTCTGGGTAGCTTCCAACAGAACACCAAAAGCAGAATAAAACAGCAGTCATTAAAAACTTTCCTAAACAGGGCTGCCTTCAGATGTCTTCTAAAGGTCAGATCATTGTTTATTTCCTTGACATCTGATGGGAGGGCGTTCCACAGGGCGGGCACCACCACCGAGAAGGCCCTCTGCCTGGTTCTCTGTAACCTCAGTTCTCGCAGGGAGGGAACTGCCAGAAGGCCCTCGGCGCTGGACCTCAGTGTCCGGGCTGGACGATGGGGGTGGAGATGCTCCTTTGGGGATACTGGGCCGAGGCCATTGAGGTCTTGAAAGGTCAGCACCAACACTTTGAATTGTGCTCGGAAACGTACTGGGAGCCAATGGAGGTCTTTCAGGACCAGTGTTATGTGGTCTCGGTGGCTGCTCCCAGTCCCCAGTCTAGTAGCCACATTCTGGATTAGTTGTGGTTTCCGGGTCATCTTCAAAGGCAGCCCCATATAGAGCACATTGCAGTAGTCCAAGCGGGAGATAACCAGAGCATGCACCACTCTGGCGAGACAGTCTGCAGACAGGGAGGGTCTCATCCTGCGTACCAGATGGAGCTGCCCTGGACACAGAATTGACCTGCGCCTCCATGGACAGCTGTGAGTCCAAAATGACCCCCAGGCTGCGCACCTGGTCCTTCAGGGGCACAGTCACCCAATTCGGGACCAGGGAGTCCTCCACTCCTGCCCACCTCCTGTCCCCCCCAAAACAGTCCTGTCTTGTCAGGATTCAACCTCAATCTGTTAGCCGCCACCCATCCTCCAACCGCCTCCAGACACTCACACAGGGCCTTCATCGCATAGCTTCGCAGCGGTCTGTCTTGTTTGCTGAAGGTCCCAGGTTCATAGAGTCAAATCATTGTAGAGTTGAAAGGGACTCTGAGGGTCATCCAGCCCAACCCCCCTTGGAATGCAGGAATCTTTCACCCAATGTGGGACTTGAACCCACAACCCTGAGATTAAAAGCCTGGTGAGGATGTCAGCTAGTTGGAAGGTGTCCAGAGGAGAGCGACCAAGATGTTCAAGGGTCTGGAAACCAAGCCGTATGAGGGACGGTCGAAAGAGCTGAGTGTGTTGAGCCTGGAAAAGGGGAGACTGAGAGGAGCTATGATAGCCATCTTCTGATATCTTAAGGGCTGTCATAGGGGCGATGGACCAGGCCAGTGGCGTAGCGTGGGGGGTGCAGGGGGGGCCAGCCGCACCGGGCGCAACATCTGGGGTTAGGGCAAATCCACGGGTTAGGGGGCGCAAATCCACGGGTTAGGGGGCGCAAATTACTTGCCTTGCCCCGGGTGCTGACAACCCACGCTACGCCACTGGACCAGGCTTGGTTTCCCCTGCTCTGGAGGGGCTGGACTCGGACCAAGAGCTGTTGGGGTCCCTTCAAACTCCACATTTCTGTCATTCTATGCTCTACCAACGGAGCTATTTATGCTCCTGCAAATCCTTCCCTCTTCTGTGATTACGACAAGCATTTTGCTCATAATAATCCTGGAAGGGGGGGGGAGCGGTGGAGCCAAACGCGGAACACAAAGGGGGGATTGGCATCTGTGGATATTGTTGTTCTTTCCCTCCCCTCCTCCCCTGGCTATGATCCTGCAAAAACCACCCATAATCCTGTCATAAACTTTAAAAGACGAGACAAGCCGGGGGAACGGCGTTTGCAGTAATTTAGCCGACGCTCTTCTGCGCCGCAGGCTGACGAGGGGCCTTTTCCAGGCGGGATTATCGGACGGGCGACAAGCAGCCGCCCTTTGACCCCTCGGCCGCAGGCAGGGCTAATAATAATAATAATAATAATAATAATAATAATAATAATAATAATAATAATAATAATTTCTTTATACCCTGCCCATCTGGCTGAGCTTCCCCAGCCACTCTGGGCGGCTTCCAATCAAATGTTAAAAACAATACAGCATTAAATATTAAAAACTTCCCTAAACAGGGCTGCCTTCAGATGTCTTTTAAAAAGAAGATAGCTGCTTATTTCCTTCACATCGGAAGGGAGGGCGTTCCACAGGGCGGGTGCCACCACCGAGAAGGCCCTCTGTCTGGTTCCCTGTAACCTCACTTCTTGCAGGGAGGGAACCGCCAGAAGGCCCTCGGACTTGGACCTCAGTGTCCGGGCAGAATGATGGGGGTGGAGACGCTCCTTCAGGTATACAGGACTGAGGCTGTTTAGCTGTTCTAGCTGCCACATTCTGGATTAATTGCATTTTCCAGGTCACCTTCAAAGGTAGCCCCACGGAGAGCGCATTGCAGTAGTCCAAGCGGGAGATAACCAGAGCATTCACCACTCTGGAGAGACAGTCTGCGGGCAGGGAGGGTCTCATCCTGCATACCCGATGGAGCTGCCCTGGACGCAGAATTGACCTGCACCTCCATGGACTGCTGTGAGTCCAGAATGACTCCCAGGCTGAGCACCTGGTCCTTCAGGGGCACAGTTACCCCATTCAGGACCAGGGAGTCCCCCACACCTGCCCGCCCCCTGTCCCCCCAAAACAGTCCTTCTGTCTTGTCAGGATTCAACCTCAATCTGTTAGCCGCCATCCATCCTCCAAGAAACCAAACGCGCAAGGCCACCAGCCCCCAAGAGGCGTCCTTGGCGCTGGAAGAGGTTGGCAGAGCTCCGCAGGCTGGCCAGGGTCCATTGAGCAAAAAAATAAATAAAAATGCCTCCCGTTTATTTTGAAATGGACTCTTGCCTGGGAGAGGCAGCCAGAGGGCGGCTTGTGAGCTTGTCGACACGCGGCCCTTTCCCTCTGGGTCCTGGCCCTCTTCCTTTCTGCACAGCCACACTGCCCACGAGAGAAAGCTGGCAATCTGGGCGGCTGGGCTGGTGCCAGGAAACGGCAAGATGAAGACAGAGTGGGTTGCAGAAATGCACCGTCCAGCGAGGAGCCCGGCTGCTGGATGAGGCCAGCGTTCTGTTATCGCAGTGGCTGGCCGAATGCCCTGAGCGCAACAGGATATCTCCCCTCCTTCGGGAATCTCCCCAGCAAGTACCGTATTTTTCGCTCTATAAGACGCACCAGACCACAAGACGCACCTAGTTTTTGGAGGAGGAAAACAAGAAAAAAGATATTCTGAATCTCAGAAGCCAGAACAGCAAGAGGGATCGCTGCACGGTGAAAGCAGCAATCCCTCTTGCTGTTCTGGCTTCTGGGATAGCTGCGCAGCCTGCATTCGCTCCATAAGATGCACACACATTTCCCCTTACTTTTTAGGAGGGAAAAAGTGAGTCTTATAGAGCAAAAAATACGGTAGTATTTGGAAGCATCGCTGCCTCCCAAAGGCACCACGCAAAAGGAAGTCCTTCTTTGCAGGGCGCACTGTTAAACTATGAATTTTCCTCCCACATCAGGCAGGGAGCACCACAAACAGTGATCTGAGGCCCTTCTTCATGTGCCTCCTCCATAATAATAATAATAATAATAATAATATTTATACCCCGCCCATCCATCTGGGTTTCCCTAGCCACTCTGGGCGGCTCCCAACAGAATATTAAAAACACAATAAAACATTAAAAACTTTCCTAAACAGGGCTGCTTTGAGATGTCTTCTAAATGTCAGGTAGTTGTTTATTTCCTTGACATCGGATGGGAGGGCACCACCACCAAGAAGGCCCTCCGCCTGGTTCTCTGTAACCTCACTTCTTGCATGGAGGGAACTGCCGGAAATCTCCCAGAGATGGACCACGGTGTCCGGGCTGGACAATGGGGGTGGAGACGCTCCTTCAGGGATACTGGGCCATTTAGGGCTTTCGAGGTCAGCACCAACACTTTGAATTGTGCTCGGAGACATACTGGGAACCAATGTAGGTCTTTCCGGGCCGGTGTTATGTGGTCTCGGCGGCCACTCCCAGTCACCAGGGGCGTAGGAAGGGGGGTACAATTTGATCAAATCAAATGAAAAAATTTGACAATAAAAATACATATCTATCGATAAGTCTTACTTAATATACTTCAAACCAATACCAGTGTTTTTTGTACATGATATCATCCATCCTGGGCTGAATCCCTTTCCAAGTTATTTTATTGTTGACTTGCTTCTACCTCATTATGGTTTTCTCTGTTGAAGTTTTGATGCTCCTGATTTCTTAATTTCCCAGTTAATCATGCCATCTCTGCGTAGTCCAGTAGTTTCATCTGCCAGTCCACCTTCATCTTGTCACCTTTCCAACACTGGGTGAGCAACAGCCTTGCAGCTGTTACGTAGCGTACATAAACAGTCTTTTCAGTTCTTTCGGTATCTCTGCACCTAACAAAAAGCCTTCTGGGTTTTTTTTAACAAAGGTTATTTTAAACATTTTTTTTCAACTCATTATCTATCATCTCCCAGAATTCCTTTATCGCTTTACAGTTCCACCACATGTGAAGAAAGGTGCCTTCCTTCTCCTTACATTTCCAACCAACATTTGAACTTGCCCTGTACATTTTCGCTTATTTGCTGGGAGTCAAATACCCAGCGGTACATCGTTCACTCCCTCTTTCCCTTCTTATACCCCCTCTTTTGTTTCCTTGCAGACGATTCTCTCTACGAGTCCCCAGAGCCGATATTCACCAGCAATAACTCCTGCCACAGCTTCCGGGTCCCCGAGACTTTCTTCGTGGTGGTGGTGGTCCCGGTTTTCTGGACTATCCTGACTTCCTAGCCCTGCTAGGTGAGGACAGAAGAGGAAGAAAACTGGAGCTCTTTTCAGCAGCTGCTGGGGGGAAAAAACGAGGGGGGGATTGAAAAAGAGAGAGAGAGAGAGAGAGAGAGGGCGTGAACGAAGAATGAAGAGAGAACTCGCGGCGATGACTTTGTTCAGTTTTGTGTGGGGAGGGAAGGGTGTGTTGTCAGTGGATCTCTGAATTGCGGTCTCAGCCACAGACGAGCTTGCGGATCGGGGCACCTCAGACAGCCAGGTGGACGGACCCTGCCTCCATTTCCCAGGTCAAGCCACTGTTACGGTTCACAACCGGACCCCCGCTACACCCCATCAGATCTGGGGCGGCGGAAGGATCAGTGAGATAGCTGGACAGAGAAGGCAAGAGACCGGTTTCTGAAAACCTGCGGCGGGAGGCAAGCAGGTTCTGTGCTTCCAAGATGCTCTGCGGACCATTTCCGTCTGGCCGGGACACAACCCCATTGGGGGGTTCCTGTTTTCCCTCCCCCACCCCCATCCCATGGGGTTTTGCTTTTCAAAATTTCTAGACCAAATATAGTCTCCTTCCTTGTACACCCCTCTGTTCCTTCCTCCCAGCTTTGATTTTTTTGTGCCGGTCTTTTTTCTGCAACTGGAACCGAAAGAGACATCGCAGTGGGGAGCAGGTGCCTCACCTAATGCCCTTCTGTTTTCCCCTCTTCCTCTCTGTGTCCCCTTGGACAAAGGCGGGCAGCCCGTTCCACCGCGGTGGCCAAATTCCCTGACTCGCAAAACTCACACACCAGGCAGCTAGGATTGGGGGGGCTAGGAGCCAAAGGGGACCACCAGCCCCCCGAACCACACAGAGGACTAGGATCCTGCTCTGCCCAAATCAGCCTTTGATTTAGACCCCCCCCCCCTGTTTCTGTTAACTATTGTTGGTGCAGCGGACCCACTGCCATCCGGACTCAGCAGGTAAAACCGACGCCTCGCATGCTGCGTAAGACGTCGCCGGTCTACAGGAGAGGAGATGTTCTGCCCGTCGCTCCAAAGAGGAGGACTCTGGACTTGACACGATGGCTGGGCAAGGGGTTTCTCGCGCCGTGGGAGGGTTGCTTTTAAACCCCGCGAGGAGTTGGGGGAAGGTAGGGAGCGCATGGTACGGCCAACTACGTATGGCACAACTGGGTGAGCGATGGAGGTTGTCTTGTCTGTGTGTCCATCCCCACCCCAAACAGGCTGCTTGGGGCATCATCTGCAAGCGTTTGACAACAGACACCAGGGTCACAGAGAGCCCAACTCTAAGCAGTGGGGTGTTTGGGGTCGGCAGGCCTGCTCCCTGCACTCGCCTGCATCGTCCAGTGAAAATTGCCCATGGCCCTCCGGTCAAAATCCCCCAGAGGGAGGGCCACGCTCCAACGGTGGGCATCCAATGTGGATTTGAGTAAGAACCACCCCCCAAAATTGAGCCCAGCTGGTGTCAAGAGCAGCCCTGATGGCACTTAGGAAAGGAAGTCTACACGGTCAAACCTTGGTTCCTGAACGGCTCCGTTTCGGAATGTTTCAGCTCCCAAACGCTGAAAACCCGGAATTACCGTATTTTTCGCTCTATAAGACGCACCAGACCACAAGATGCACCTAGTTTTGGGAGGAGGAAAACAAGAAAAAAAATATTCTGAATCCCAGAAGCCAGAACGAAAGCAGCGAAAGCAGCAATCCCTCTTGCTGTTCTGGCTTCTGGGATAGCTGCGCAGCCTGCATTTGCTCCGTAAGACGCACACACATTTCCCCTTACTTTTTAGGAGGGGAAAAGTGAGTCTTATAGAGCGAAAAATACGGTAAATGCTCCCTTTTTCAGAAACTGAATGTCCGACGCGGCTTCCGTTTGAGTGCAGGAAGCTCTTGCCACCAATCGGAAGCCGTTCCTCGGTTGTCGAACGGGCTTCTCTAATGGATTACATTCGACAACGGAGGTTTGACGGTATTGGGTTTTAAAGACATAAAATTGGGTTTATATAGGAGAGTTAAAGCTGGGAAGCTGTAATTCAAACATCACTCCAAAAAGAGTAAAAGTGGTCCCATTGGTAAAGGAGAAAAGGGGTTATTTATTTATGGTTTCTTCCTATTTGCAAGAACGGTTTTGGGACGCTAAGCCGACCCAGTGCCTTGTCTCATGCAGGAGGGTGAGAAAGGGAGATTTGTAGCTTGGCAGGGAACCACGTTCGGCTTCCAAAAATCGTTCGAAATCCGGAACACTTACTTCCAGGTTTTCAGCGTTTGAGAACCAAGGGGGGGGGTGTACGTACATACGTACACACACACATATATATACACACATATATACACGAACAAAAACAATCCCGAACAATTAAAGTCCTGGAACGATTGCTGCAGTTCAAATTGGTGCTAAATTTCTGCAGTCAGTTGACGTGTTGGCATCTATACCCTGTGAGTCTCTTAACTGTAGATCAGGGGTGGCCAGCTCCCAAAAGACTGTGATCTAGTCACAGAGTTAAAAACTGGCAGTGATCTACCCCCTTTTGGGGGGTTCAGGTCAAAGTTGTTGTTGAGTTTTTCTTAGGACGGAGGAAGGCCCATTTCCCTGGGGTTCAGGTCAAACTTGTTGAGCCTTTTTTAGGGGAGCCAAAGAAGTTGTTGAGCTTCTTTGGGGGGAGCCAGTGATCTACCACCACAGACGTCCAGTGATCTACCAGCAGATCACAATCTACCGTATTTTTCGCTCTGTAAGACGCTCCAGACCACAAGACGCACCTAGTTTTCGGAGGAGGAAAACAAGGAAAAAAATATTCTGAATCTCAGAAGCCAGAACAGCAAGAGGGATCGCTGCACAGCGAAAGCAGCAATCCCTCTTCCTGTTCTGGCTTCTGGGATAGCTGCGCAGCCTGCATTCGCTCCGTAAGACGCATACACATTTCCCCTTACTTTTTAGGAGGGGAAAAGTGAGTCTTATAGAGCGAAAAATACGGTACCTGTTGGATGTGCCTGCTGTAGATAATCTTCCTTCTGGTGTATGGGATGGGATGCCCGTAAAACACCCACTAGCGTGCTCATTCGTCCTTCTCCGCTAAATTCCCAGCGCTGTGGATTTGGGGCCCTCATCTCGCTTCTGGGCGGCGCAGCCAAGGGGCAGCCAATTTGGGGGTTGGGGGAAGAAGTGAAAGGACCACATGCCATTTGCCGGGGGGCTACGCAGGCCATGTTTGACCCCCCTCCCGGCTCTCCTCGCTTGACCCCAGGTGTGCCATACCTGAGAATAGCACAAGAATCCCAGAATGACCCTTGTTTGCGTTGCTGCTGTCGGGACGTCAGGAAGGGACAAATCCACTGGTGTACTTTAATGGCTAAGGAGAGGTTTTTGATCCCTAAAATATTATCCAAATTCTTGGTACCTCCTCCCTCCCTACCCCCCCCCAAAAAGAAACAGGATTCTCCACCCTGTCATGGAACTGTAGCAAGAATACATCATCTCTTGAGACTGCCTCCCTGGTGCTTAATCATATTTCGACAGATATCTTTTTTCCCCCTCTCGTTCTTGCCAGGCGGGAGCCAGCAGGGACGGGGACCCTGCAAAACAGCAAATACAACCCCCCCAACTCCAACTCTGTCTTTCTCTGAGCCAAGGGACTTGTTTGGAACAACTGTTCTATTCCTGTACATATTGCCATCAGGCGTAATACTGTGATTATGAATTATTATGAATTATTATTATTATTATTATTTTTTAACGCCTTTTTGCCGAGAATGAATGGTTTTGATGGACGGGTTTTTTCTGTTATTATTTTAAGTTTCAATTTCCTTGGGGAGGGTGGGGGAAATGTTGTTGGTTGGTTGTGTTTTTTTTTTTAATTTTTAAAAATAGAAACCTAAAATTCTTTCTTTTTTAAAAAAAAAAAACCTGCAATAATCTCTCGACGATCAAAAAATGTTTTTCAAATGACCTGCTCCCGCCTTTGCTTCGTCCTCATTCAGTCCTTTGTAAACCACGCAGAGTTGCGTTTTTTGGAAACAAATCGACACACACACACACACAATGCATTTATAAAAAAACAGGTTCTTATTTGAACCGCCGTGTTCTCCTTTTAAAAAATAAATAGGGGAAGGAGGCTAGATTTTTGATACAGCGAGAGAAAACGTCTCACTGGTTTTCCTCCAGGTGTTCTCCAAAGA
This sequence comes from Podarcis erhardii, assembly GCF_964252035.2. NCBI lineage: Eukaryota > Metazoa > Chordata > Lepidosauria > Squamata > Lacertidae > Podarcis > Podarcis erhardii. The sequence continues at coordinate 8,446,139 of NC_138516.1, read as the reverse complement.
GGCTTCGTAGTTTTAAGGTGAAACCGCAGGATGAAAACGAGTGGATCGTGGCCAGCCGACATATACTCGCATTGACCCATTGAAACTAACAGACCTTTTCTAAAAAAATTTCTTATTTATTAAGATTTCCCCATAATACGGCAAAATTGCAACTACAGAAGATGCACATCGAATCTTCTGCTTTTGCTTATGGAAAACGAACGGACTTTAAGTTAGAGATCTCTGTTGATTTCAGTAGATCTACCCCAAGGAACTGTTCATTCCAGTTTCTCACAGGCAAGGAGAAACTAACGCTCAGTCAGCCCACACGGACTGGCAGCAGCTGTCCAGAGCTTCAGGCCGGGGCTACAGCCTTCCCCTTAAAAGTAAAACGAGTGTCTATTCCTCATGACTCTGGAAAAAAGAGATGCTTTCAAACAGGAAGAAAATTGGGTTTGATTAGGAACAGAAGAAGCTGAGTCAGAGCAATGGGCCTTTGAGTTCATTACTGCCTGCACGGACTGGCAGCAGCTGTCCCCAGTCTCAGGCAGGGGTCTCTTCCAGGGGCTTCCGAGAGACTGAAACAGGGACTCTCTACATGCCGTGCAGGTGATCTGGCACCCAGCTAGAGCCCTTCCCCAGGCCTGGTGAAAGAAAGCCCTCCTTCGCACAATGCACAGTTAACCTGAAGAACTCCTTGCCACATGAGGCAATGACGGCCACTCAACCTGGATGGCTTTGAAAGAGGATGAGACGAGATCTTGGAGGGGAAGAGGGCTGTTGACGGCTAGTAGCCACAATGGCTATGCCCTCTTTCTGGAAACCAGACGAGGGGAGAGTGTTGCTCTTTAACTCGGGTCCCGCTTGCTGGTTTCCCTTTTCGCCACGGTGAGAATAACAATAATAATAATAATAATGTATTATTTGCACCCCGCCCATCTGGCTGGGTCTCCCCAGCCACTCTGGGCGGCTTCCAACAAAGATTAAAAATACATTAAAATGTCACACATTAAAAACTTCCCTGAACAGGGCTGCCTTCAGATGTCTTCTAAAAGTCAGATAGTTGTTTATTTCCTTGACATCTGATGGGAGGGCGTTCCACAGGGTGGGCGCCACCACCAAGAAGGCCCTCTGCCTAGTTCCCTGTAACTTGGCTTCTCGTAGTGAGGGGACCGCCAGAAGGCCCTCGGAGCTGGACCTCAGTGTCCGGGCTGGAAAATGGGGGTGGAGACACTCCTTCAGGTCTACTGGGCCATTTAGGGTTTTAAAGGTCAGCACCAAAACTTTGAATTGTGCTCGGAAACGTACTGGGAGCCAATGTAGGTCTTTCAGGACTGGGGTTATGTGGTCTCGGCGGCCGCTCCCAGTCCCCAGTCTGGCTGCCGCATTCTGGATTAGTTGTGGTTTCTGTACAGGTTGTACAACAGGTTGCTGGATCATCGGCCTGATCCGTCAGCCTCTTCCGCCAGAAACATCGGCAGCCCAACTCAAGCCCGGAAAATGAGAGGGAGGAATTCTGATTCCTTGAAAGAGAGGAAAAGACCTAGGGTGTTAAAAAGGAAATCCCAGTGACAAGAGAATGTTGGACTCCTTAGAAGGCCTGCAGTTCTCGAATCGAAGCGGCATTTTTCCGGATCGCGGCAAAAGCCCCCCGTTTTTCATTCAAGGAATTAGGAACCAGGGGGTCAAATCCTGGTTGTGTTCCTGTGCCCCCAACACAGCCTCGACTGCTCTCCTCTTGGCCAGCTCATGCCAGCCCTCCCAACTCGGCACCCTATGAGTTGTTTTGCGCTACGACTCCCGCCAGCTCCCGCCAGGAGCACCGGAGGCTGCTGGGAGTTTTAGTTCAGAACATCTGGAGCAGCGGAAGCGCCGCTGCCCAAAGTGGGGCGGCGTAATGGTTAGCACGTTGGGGGAAAGGGGCCTGCGAGAGACCAGAGTTTGAATCCCCAGGAAGCTCACTGGGTGCAACCCGAGGCGGTTGGAGTACAGTCGCCATCTGGCGGCCTGAACTTACAGTGGCGCCCCGCAAGACGAACGCCTCGCAAGACGGAAAACTCGCTAGACGAAAGGGTTTTCCGTTTTGGAGGCGCTGCGCAAAACGAATTTCCCTATGGGCTTGCTTCGCAAGATGAAAATGTCTTGCGAGTTCCTGCGGGTTTCCCCCCCTTTTTTCCCCCTTTTCCTAAGCCGCTAAGCCGCTTATCAGCTGATCGCTAAAAGCCGCTAAACCGCTAATAGCACTAAGCCGCTAAGCCGTCAATGGGCTTGCTTCGCAAGACGAAAAAACCACTAGACGAAGAGAATCGCGGAACGGATTCTTTTCGTCTTGCGAGGCACCACTGTACCTCACAGGGTTGTTGTGAGGGTAGAACAATGTCGTCTACCTTGAGCTCTCCTTGGGGGGGAAAGGCGCTATTTAAATGTAATAAACAAAGCAAGTGTACCAGCCACTTCCGCCAGGGTCAGGCGGAGCTGTCGTCTCGCAGCCCGGCCTTTGACCTTTGGTTTTATATACATATATATATATATAGAATTATATATATTATACTAATGCAAATGTGTTACGTTGTGTATGACAGGCCATGGTGGAGAACCAAGGGAAATCTGAAAGTACCATATTTTTCGCTCTATAAGACGCACCAGACCACGAGACGCACCTTGTTTTTGGAGGAGGAAAACAAGTAAAAAATATTCTGAATCTCAGAAGCCAGAACAGCAAGAGGGATCGCTGCACAGGGAAAGCAGCAATTCCTCTTGCTGTTCTGGCTTCTGGGATAGATGCGCAGCCTGCATTCGCTCCATAAGACGCACACACAATCCCCCTTACTTTTCAGGAGGGAAAAAATGAGTATTATAGAGCCAAAAATACGGTAATTTGTTTTAAAAAACCGAACCCATCTTTACTATTCTTTGTTTTAAGAAAAATCAGTCCACAAGTTTTCTTTGTTGTCGTTGTGGCAGAAACCAGCCTTTCCCCATCTGGGAAGAGATGGGAATGAAGGGAGAAGGAGGGAGAGTTTCTTAAATAATTTTCTCTGTTGTGGTCTCTGGCTTGCTCAACTCGACTTCTCCCGGTCTTGTCCACACACCGTCTTCCATCCCAGTCGTTCTGCTGATGGTAAAAACAAAAAAATTCTTTTCCCCACACAACCCTTCTCACACACACACAAAAAGAGAAAAGAAATCCCCACGACCTTATTTGGATTCTGTATTTTTTTATAATAAAACTTGAAAAATGACAGACGGTTTTCTGGAAGTGTTTCGGAAACTGCGCCTTTGCAAAACACAGCGACCGATTTCTCTGGGTCGTCTAACCAGGGTTCAGTTCTGTGATCATCATATGGCTCTCTCCTCTTCAACTCCAGTTTTGTGGGGGTGGGAGAGAGAAATCTGATCCAGTTTGCATTAATTTGTCGTGTGTATATATATATATATATATATATATATATATATATATATATATAAAGGTAAAGGGACCCCTGACCATTAGGTCCAGTTGTGGCCGACTCTGGGGTTGCGGCACTCATCTCGCTTTACTGGCCGAGGGAGCCGGCGTACAGCTTCTGGGTCATGTGGCCAGCAGGACTAAGCCACTTCTGGCGAACCAGAGCAGCGCACGGAAACGCCGTTTAAGTTCCCGCCGGAGTGGTACCTATTTATCTACTTGCACTTTGATGTGCTTTTGAACTGCTAGGTTGGCAGGAGCAGGGACCGAGCAACGGGAGCTCACCCCGTCATTGCGGGGATTCGAACTGCCAACCTGATCGGCAAGTCCTAGGCTCTGTGGTTTAACCCACAGTGCCACCCGCGTCCCATTATATATATATATATATGATTGTTAAAAAAAAACAAAACATTTTGAAGTGCTTTGCAAAAGGAACGAAGAAATGCACTCATTGTCAAAACCAGATAAACCAGATAAAAGCAACATTCCCTCCCAAAAAATTAAAAACAGAGATAAGCTAGAAGCCAGATTGCAACACAAATTTGTGTTCTACATATCTGGAGAGGCTCACCTAAACAAAAATGTTTTTAACAGACACACACACCAAAAAAAGGTACAGTCAAGTTCCCTGCCAGGCAACAATAGCTGTGGAGTTCCAAAGTTTAGGCGCTGCCACTCTAAAAGATTTCTCACAAATGGGAGAAATCTTTAGGCGGGAGGGAGTCTAAGCAGAAGAGATGCCCCAAACATTGAAGTAAAAAGGTAAACGCAAAGGGACCCCTGACCATTAGGTCCAGTCGTGGCCGGCTCTGGGGTTGTGGCACTCATCTCGCTTTATTGGCCGAGGGAGCCGGCGTACAGCTTCCGGGTCATGTGGCCAGCAGGACTAAGCCACTTCTGGCAAACCAGAGCAGCGCACGGAAACGCCGTTTACCTTCCCGTCGAAGTGGTACCTATTTATCTACTTGCACTTTGAGGTGCTTTCGAACTGCTAGGTTGGCAGGAGCAGGGACCGAGCAACAGGAGCTCACCCCGTCATTGCGGGGATCCGAACCGCCGACCTTCTGATCGGCAAGTCCTAGGTTCTGTGGTTTAACCCACAGCGCCACCCGTGTCCCAGGGATGTCATAGTCCCGCTCTATTCTGCCTGGGTCAAACCACAACTGGAGTCCTGTGTCCAGTTCTGGGCGCCACAATTTAAGGAGGATGTTGACAAGCTGGAAGGTGGGCAGAGGAGGGAGACCGAAATGATCAAGGGTCTGGAAACCAAGCCTGATGAGGAACGGTCGAAGGAGCTGGGTATGTCTAGCCTGGAAAAGAGACAGAGAGGAGATACGATAGCAATCCTCAAATGTCTAGTTGAGATTCCTGCATTGCAGGGGGTTGGACTAGATGACCCTCGCAGATCCCTTCCAACTCTGCAATTCTCTGATTCTATGAAATAGCCCTATGGGCAATGCAGATACTCACTGAATCTTAGCAATGGGGGTGGAGTTCACATCTGAAGTAGGTTCAGGGTTACCGTTTAGAGCAGACATGGCCAAACTTGGCCCTCCAGATGTTTTGGGACTACAATTCCAATCATCCCTGACCACTGGTCCTGTTAGCTAGGGATGATGGGAGTTGTAGTCCCAAAACATCTGGAGGGACAAGTTTGGCTGTGCCTGGTTTAGAGCCAACAGTAAAGCAAGTTTCTGTTCCTCAAGGTTCTGAGCAGAGACATCACCTTGCCAACAAAGGTCCGTATAGTTAAAGCCATGGTTTCCCCAGTAGTGATGTATGGAAGTGAGAGCTGGACCATAAAGAAGGCTGATCACCGAAGAATGGATGCTTTTGAATTCTGGTGCTGGAGGAGACTCTTGAGAGTCCCATGGACTGCAAGAAGAGCAAACGTATCCATTCGGAAGGAAATCAGCCCTGAGTGCTCACTGGAAGGACAGATCCTGAAGCTGAGGCTGCAAGACTTTGGCCACCTCAGGAGAAGAGAAGACTCCCTGGAAAAGACCCTGATGTTGGGGAAGATGGAGGGTGCAAGGAGAAGGGGACGACAGAGGACGAGATGCTTGGACAGTGCTCTCGAAGCTGCTAAGATGAGTTTGACCAAACTGTGGGAGGCAGTGGAAGACAGGAGTGCCTGGCGTGCTCTGGTCCAGGGGGTCACGAAGAGGCGGACACGACTAAACGACTAAACAATAAATGGTTCTGAGCAGAGGGTTGATTTGAACGGGAACATTCCTCTAGGAAAGTCTCTACAGCTTGAAAGCTACGGGTTCCAATGGTCCGACTGTTCCTCGTTGCTTCTGCTTTCTGGCCCTTGCTTATGAGGACCATCCCATAAACTTTTGGAAGAGGAGCAGGCCGGGCTCCGCAATGCCCTCCTCAAAAAAACTGCTGGCGAGTTTTTGGGTCTCCTCCGGCCCCCAGTGCCTTCCTCTTCTCTTTGTCTTATTCTTAATGATGCTTAAGGAATTTTAATAGTCGGCTTGAAACAGCTCCAAACCTCTTGCCGGGTCTCGGCCCCCCCCCCCAAATGGGGGGGTGACAGGGAGGAGGAGGAGGAAATAATAAAACGCAGCGATTAGGATTGTGCTACAGTTGGCAAGAGTTAAAGACTTCAGTTGAACAGAGCAGGCTCGTCGTCTGCCAAATCCTTCCTGGTGGAATTCCTTGGGTTTTTTTGTTTTTGTTTTTTTCCCTTTTCCTTTTTTTTTAAAAAAAAGAAAACCGCGGGGAAAGGCTGCCTTTTCAATCCTTCTCCACCGTCGCTGCCCCCCAAGTGCTTTTCAAAAAATACATTTTAAAAACGTTTACGTGAGCGCACACGACTCGTTTCCATCATTTGAATGTGGGGGATATGGGCCTAATTAGCAGAGCTGGAGACAATGAGCCGTTCATTAAAGTGGCATCGCGCGGCTGAGCTGGGTCTGCGAAGTTTGGCCACATCGGCTAATTTCACTTGGCTCTTTAAAGAGAAGGAGCAGAAGAATTAGGGCAGCTAACATGCCAAGAATTGTGTGTGTGTGTGTATGTGTGTGTGTGTGTGTGTGTGTGAGAGAGAGAGAGAGAGAGAGAGAGAGAGAGAGAGAGAGAGAGGAGTGCAATAGAGGGGAATGAATTCAGCTCAGTTTGCAAACTTGCACTTCCTGAAACCAGGGACAGGAAAAATTGCCCGTCCCAGTTTCTCCCTAAAGGTAAAGGGACCCCTGACCATTAGGTCCAGTCGTGGCCGACTCTGGGGTTGCGGAGCTCATCTCGCTTTATTGGCCGAGGGAGCCGGCGTACAGCTTCTGGGTCATGTGGCCAGCAGGACTAAGCCGCTTCTGGCGAACCAGAGCAGCGCACAGAAACACCGTTCACCTTCCCACCAGAGTGGTACCTATTGATCTACTTGCCCTTTGACGTGCTTTCGAACTGCTAGGTTGGCAGGAGCAGGGACCAAGCAACAGGAGCTCACCCCGTCATTGCGGGGATTCGAACCGCCGACCTTCTGATCGGCAAGTCCCAGGCTCTGTGGTTTAACCCACAGCGCCACCCGCATCCCTTAAGCAATGTGTAGATTCCCTGTAATTGATTAATTAAATGTGAGAGAAGGGGGTGAATCATGAACGCCACCTTGAGCCCCTAGCAGGAAAGGCGGGGTGCCAATAATCAATCAATGATTTAGCTCGTTCTGCTGTCCCTAGAATCCTAGACTTGTGGAGCTGGAAGGATTACGTACCCCAGGTCCCTGCAATGCAGAAATCACAGCTGAAATAAAATTGGAGTCTCAGTCTCTCCCCACCTTATACAGGTAGGAACACCGCAATGAGGGCAGCAAAAATTGTGCAAAAATTCAGAATGGAAATGAGTTGCAGGGGGGTGGCTGGGTGTGACAGAACGACGGAAGCAGCCCCTTCCGGGAAACCCGAGCGGGGAATTCAGAACTCCGAAATCGACGGAGAGATGCGGCCAGGAAGAATTTTGAGAAGTTTCCCCCAGCTGACAGCAAGTTATTAAATGATAAGGCAGGGAGGTCCACGGTATCTTGGCCACCAGCCTAATTACTGGCGGGGGGGGGCAGAGACAAGATCTCGTAACCTGCAGGGACAAAAAATTTGTAGCAGCAGACTCAGCTCAAGAAGACGGAAGAGGTGTTTTGACCCTTAAGCGTTCCCTAACCTGGTGCCCACGAGCTCTTTTGGAGCTGGAACAGATTCCTGCGAGAGATGGTCAGGCCCGAAGCAGGGGATATAAAATGACAAAAAAGCGCCAAACTCAATCCGTTCCAGAAGTCCGTTTGACTTCCAAAATGTTTGAAAACCAAGGCGCAGCCTCTGATTGGTGCAGGCGTGCCAGAAACAATAGCCAACAGCCGCATCGGATGCTCAGCTTCCAAAAAACGTTCGAAAACCAGAATGCTTCCAGGTTTTTGGCGTTTGGGAACCAAGGCGTTTTGAGTACCAATCCGTTTGAGAACCAAGGTACCACTCTATTTGTAAAAATAATTTTAAAACAGCTGTCTTTAGCTGTGGGTTTTTTCAACGGTTGTTTTAGTGCTTGATTCCTTTTCGTAAGCTGCTCAAGCAGGGCGTACAAAACAAATAACTAAACAAATAAAATGGGGCACGAGATCGAGTTATGACCGTTCAAGTTGCACAGGGTTGGGCTAGATGACCCTACATGCCCTTCTAACTCCCCTCCACAATTCTATGAAACACAAGGAAGAGAAAGTCGAGAACGTCTAGCGGAAAGTTGTCTCTAAGGAGCCGGGATCGCCTCCCCCTCTCTTTTGCTTTCTTAATTCATTAAACGAGCTATTAAAATGGCATAAAAAGCTCACTTTGGGGGATGATCCTTAACCCCTGCGAAGTCAACACCTGCCAAAAAAAATTGGGAGGGGGGTCCCTCTTTAAAATTTTCAACTCCTTTCCAGGTAATTCGTTTTTCCTCTCCCCCCCCTCCCCAAAGCAAATTCATCCCAACCACCACCCCCTTTAGGACAACAACAATGATTAAAATTTTGGGATTAGCTGTCAAAGAAAGCTGGGATTAAACTCTTTACGCAGCGGAGGGAAAGACCTTAGCGGCCGTCACGAGAGTCGGCGGATGATGGATTGTCATACGGAAAAGCTGGGCGTCGACGGGGCCTGGCGTTCCAACATGAAAGGCGCTATTGTCTCGTCAAAGAGATGATCCGGATTGGAGAGGACATGAGAAGCTTCACAAAGCAAAATAAATACAATATACTCGCCCATGGTGCTCCTTCGGGAACGGAGAGAAGAAGGAATACGCAGGAAATTGCAGGGATAATAATAATAATAATAATAATAATAATAATAATAATAATAATATATTACTTATACCCCACCCATCTGGCTGGGTTTTCCCACCTACTCTGGGTGGCTCCCAACAGAATATTAAAGGTAAAGGGATCCTTGACCATTAGGTCCAGTCATGGCCAACTCTGGGGTTGCGGCGCTCATCTCGCTTTACTGGCCGAGGGAGCCGGCGTACAGCTTCCGGGTCATGTGGCCAGCAGGACTAAGCCGCTTCTGGCGAACCAGAACAGCGCACGGAAACGCCGTTCACCTTCCCGCCAGCACGGTACCTATTTATCTACTTGCACGTTGACGTGTTTTCAAACTGCTAGGTTGGCAGGAGCAGGGACCGAGAAACAGGAGCTCACTCCGTCACGGGGATTCGAACCGCCGACCTTCTGATCGGCAAGTCCTAGGCTCTGTGGTTTAACCCACAGCGCCACCCACGTCCCAACAGAATATTAAAAACATGATAAAACTTCAAACGTTAAAAACATCCCTACCCAGGGCTTGACTCATGTCAAGAGTGCATGTAGGAGCCAGGCCCTGTGGCCAGTAAGGCTTCGCAGGACTGGGGCCTTCCTAAGTTTGTTCTGGAGAGGCAAGGCACAGCCGCACAGGTGAGGTTGATTGGTAACTCACAGCACCTGGTGGCAAGAGCCGGGAAGGGATATAAGGTCAGCATTTCCCTTGGGCTCTTTGCCACAGCAACACGTTTCCTGCCTTGCTGCGTTGGGCTCCTTGACTCCTTGCTTCTTGACCCTCGGACCCCTGACTTCGTGACTCCTTGCTTCTTGACCCTCGGATCCCTGACTTCGTGACTCCTTGTTTCTTGATCCTCGGACTCCTGACTTCGTGACTCCTTGCTTCTTGACCCTCGGATCCCTGACTTCGTGACTCCTTGCTTCTTGACCCTCGGATCCCTGACTTCATGACTCCTTGACCCTTGGACCCATGACTTCTTGACTCCTTGCTTTTTGGTCCTCCTTGCTTTTTGGTCCTTCCTGACTCCTGGCTTCTGGACTCTCGTTCCTGCTCCGACCCCGCCATCTTGCCCCTGGTCCCGACGTCCCCAGCCGGGACTTTGATCGCCCGTGAACCGGACCATGACAGCTGCCTTCAGATGTCTTCTAAAAGCCAGGTAGTTGTTTATTTCCTTGACATCTGGTGGGAGGGCGTTGCACAGGGCGGGCGCCACCACCGAGAAGGCCCTCTGCCTGGTTCCCCGTAACCTCACTTCTCGCAGGGAGGGAACCGCCAGAAGGCCCTCGGAGCTGGACCTCAGTGTCTGGGCTGGATGATGGAGGTGGAGACACTCCTTCAGGGATACTGGGCCATTTAGGGCTATTCAAAATCCTTTCCAGAATGAAGAACGAGTAGCGTTTAGCGGCAAACCTTGGCTAGAGAGACTTTTGCCTGTTGCAATCCCACATACAGAGATGCGAAAGTTGTTCATTGTAGGAATGCTTGGCCTCGTTGCGGCCTCGTCCTGAAATTTCGAATCCCCTCCAAACGGGTGCCAAAGTTTTTCACTCGTTTCGTGCTACGAACCTCTCGTGTTGTGTTAACCCCTGCAAATGGAGCGATTCATCCTTAAACCGGGGGCTACAGGTATCCCCAAAAACCCAACATTGCCCAATTCCTGCTCTGCCCATTTTCTCCAGATTTTATAAACTTTACAGTGTGTGTGTGTGTGTGTGTGTGTGTGTGAGAGAGAGAGAGAGAGAGAGAGAGAGAGAGAGAGAGAAAAGAGGTCAGGAGACTATTTTTCTCTCCGGAGATCCTGGTCTGTTAGCCTTCCTGTTGCAGCAAACCCCAGCTCTGGAGGTTTCCCACCTGTCTTTAATAAAGCAAAATTGAAAAATTTTTGAACGGACTCATCCATCACACAGATTCATGGCAGGGCGTGGGGGGGGGCAAGGAGGGAGAGAAACCCAGTGGCGTAGCGTGGGGGCTGCAGGGGGGCCGGCAGCACCAGACGCAACATCTGGGGGGGCGCTCGCCGCCTCCGGAGTCGCCGAAGAGCCTTGGGCGCAGGCTGTAGCAGAGCCCCATGTCTCGCGGAACCGACGAGCTGTGCGCGCGTCCGGGCTGAAGGCGTCCGGCAGGCAGCGGCTCTCAGCGCTCGCCGTGGTCCCCGCGCGTCAGGGCCGCGGAGGGCGCGCCAGGCAGCCCCTCCTCACAGCCCCGCTGCCGCCGCCGCTGGACCATGTTGCATTTTCCTCGCCTCTCTGCCCTCCTCCTCCTCTGGGCAAGCGGCGTCGTTTGGGCGGCAGCGCCAGCGGCAACTCGCCTCAGATCACCTGACACGGACCCACCGCCGCCGCCGCTGTGGCTACCTTACCGTAAATACCCCAGCCGAGGCAGCAGCAAGAAGAAGCTGGCAGCGGCGGCAGGTTAGGGGTTAGGGGCGCAAATTACTTGCCTTGCCCTGGGTTAGGGGGCGCAAATTACTTGCCTTGCCCCGGGTTAGGGGGCACAAATTACTTGCCTTGCCCCGGATGCTGACAACCCACGCTATGCCGCTGGAGAAACCTTGTGATGGCCTGGGATTCCGATTCAGAGGATGAACCAGAGGAATCCCAGCCTGCACAGGAGTCCCCGCCTCCAGGGCCGGCTGAACTGGGGCAAGGCCTAGATGCTGAAGAGCCTGCACCTGTGACAGAGCATCAGGAGCTGGCCCCAGGTGAAGCCCTTCTGGCCCCAGAGGGGCTTGACGACTCAGTGGCCACAGGTGAGCCTCCTCCAGGGCCCAGTAACCCTTCGGCCTCTCCTGATCTGCAGAGGCTTAGGGCAGAGAGGCGAAGGGAACTGGTTGCCCCCAGGAGGAGTGCTCGCCTTAAGGCCAGAGGAGGCGGGGCTCCTGGGGGTCGGGACCGCCCCCGGCCTTAGAAGAGGATAAAAGCCCAGTCAGCCTGGCCCCAGGTTGCGGGAGCAACGTCGTTGTTGGCTTTGGACCTTCCTGTGTTCCTGATCCCTGCTTGGCCTCCTGTTCCTGACCATCCGGTGCTCCTGTTCCCTGCTCGGCCTCCTGTTCCTGACCATCCGGTGTTCCTGTTCCCTGCTCGGCCTCCTGTTCCAGCGTTCCTGTTCCCCGCCCGGCTCTCCGCCTCGGACCTCGCCCCTCTTCGTGTGGACTCAGACTACGCTCACGGTACCTCTCCCCCGGGTCCAGCACAGTTTGCTCCCGCCACACCCGCACTCCCCCTTCGTTGGGGTGCGTTCGGGAAGAGCCAGAGGCCATGGCTGACCAGGCGGCTGCGCTGGTGGCATTGGCCCAGGAAAACCAGGCCTTGACCCACACCGTTCAGCAGCTAAGCGATGTGGTTGCGACGCTTCAGCAGCGGTTGGAAGCCTTTCCAGATCCTGGGGCCGACGCCCTAGCTCCAGGCAAGTACCCAGTGGCCTTGCCAGAGAAATTTGATGGGACCCAGGCCAGTTTTCCCATGTTCCTCGCCCAGGCCAAGTTGTACATTCAGGGGCGAGCCCGGAACTTCCCTGACGACCGCACCAAGGTGCATTTTTTAATCAGTTTGTTAAAGGACCAGGCGGCCAAGTGGGCTTTGCCACTGCTCCGGCAAGACTCTCCTTTGCTAACGGACTATGTGGGGTTTTGTAACCACTTAGAGACTGCGTTTGGTAACCCACTGAAGGAGAGCCAAGCCAATCGGGCGATTCGTCGGTTGAGACAGGACAAGTCCACAGTCGCCGCCTACGCCACAGAGTTTCGGCTGTTGGCACAAGACTTGTCTTGGAATGACGCTGCACTACGGGACCAGTATCTTGAGGGACTGTCGGACGAGATACTGGACCAGTTGGCCATGATGGATCGTCCCACCACACTGGATACCCTCATTCAGCGGAGCCTGCAGATAGACGATCGGTTGGAGGACCGTCGCCAGACCCGGGACCGCCAGCACTCCCGACTCCTGGCGCCAGTCCTTCCCAGCAGGTCCACGCCCACAGCCGAGTCGCCAGTCGAGCCAACGCCGCTCGGGGCTGCGCGACCTCGGCTCTCCCCCCCGGAGAAGTCGCGGCGTCGGGAGGGGAACCTGTGCCTTTACTGCGGTGGGGGTGGACATTACGCCCGTTCCTGTCCCGAGAAGCTACCAGTCGCAGGGAAACCGCCAACCTCGGTAGCCGAAGGCCCTAGCAACGTGGGGTCCCAAACCATGCAAGAAGGGCCCTCACCAGTAGAATTGCGACATCTCATGGTACCGGTGCGTCTCTACCCTCCAGGTGGGCCCTGGATTCTTACCCACGCTTTGGTAGATTCGGGGGCAACCCGCTCCTATATGGACGCTGCCTTTGCCGCGCATCATCAGGTGCCACTTCAGAACAAACCAGAACCGGTACAGGTGGAGGCAATTGACGGACGGCTCCTGCGTTCGGGTGCCGTCACTCGGGAGACCCAGCCCTTGGTCCTGTGTCTCCAGCAGCACCGGGAGGTGCGAACCTTGGACATTGCCTCCATGCCCCGGTTCCCCCTGGTGCTCGGAATGGACTGGCTAGAGGCTCACAACGTTCAGATTGACTGGGTCAAACGGACCGTACACTTCCCAGATCCATGTTCCCATGCTCAGTCGCAGATGCTAGCGGCCGCACCCACGGAGGAGGCAGCACCCACGCTCCCAGCCGTGTACCGGGACTACCAAGACGTGTTCGAGGAACGGGGGGCAGACCAGCTGCCGCCGCATCGGTCTTTTGACTGCGGCATAGACCTCCAGCCCGGAGCGCCCCTACCGGTGAGTCGCTTATACTCTCTAACAGAGCCAGAGCGCGAGGCTTTGCAGGACTTCTTGCGCAAGAACCTGGAGCGTGGGTTCATTAGGCCTTCCACCTCGCCTACTGCGGCACCAGTGCTCTTTGTTAAGAAGAAATGTGGGGAACTCCGTCCTTGCCATGATTACCGAGCCCTGAACAAAATCACCATCCCAGACCGGTACCCCTTGCCCCTTATTTCGGAGTTGCTGGAGCGGGTGCAAGGGGCACAGGTGTTCACCAAGCTGGACCTCCGGGGGGCCTACAACTTGATTCGGATCCGAGCCGGGGATGAGTGGAAGACAGCGTTTGGGACCCGGTACGGGCAGTTCGAATACTTGGTTATGCCTTTTGGTTTATGCAACGCGCCTGCTGTGTTCCAACGCTACATCAACCACGTGTTCCAGGATTTGTTAGATAAGTACGTGGTGGTGTACTTGGATGACATACTGGTTTACTCCCGTGACCCGGCTCGCCATGAGGGACATGTCCGGACCGTGCTGCAGCGCTTGCGTGAGCACCGTTTGTACGCAAAGCTCAGCAAGTGCGAGTTCCATCAGCGGACTGTGGACTTCCTTGGTCACCGGCTCTCTCCAGATGGGGTGCAGATGGACCCTGGGAAGGTGGCAGCGGTTCGAGAATGGGCGGCACCCCGGAACCGCAAGGACCTACAGCGTTTCCTGGGGTTCGCCAACTACTACCGGACCTTCATCGCAGATTATGCTCATCGCACCACCCCGTTGACCCGGCTACTGCGCCCAAAGACGCCGTTTTCCTGGGACGAGGAGGCAGAGGAGGCGTTCCAGGGGTTGAAGGCCTGTTTCCAGAGGGCGCCGATCTTACAACATCCTGACCCCTCTCGACCCTTTGTGGTGGAGACCGACGCCTCCAGTACGGCTCTCGGTGCCGTCTTGTCTCAACAGAATGGACCTGAAGCGCCACTCTTGCCCTGTGCCTTCTATTCCCGCCAGCTCCTACCAGCGGAGCGTAACTATACTGTGTGGGAGCGGGAACTACTGGCCATCAAGGTGGCCTTTGAGGTCTGGCGCCACCATCTTGAGGGGGCACGACATCCGGTGGAGGTGAGAACCGACCACCGGAATCTGGAGTACCTCCAGACCACCCGCAAGCTGAACCAAAGACAGATCCGGTGGGCGTTGTTCTTTTCCCGGTTCCAGTTCCGGATCCGCTATATCCCTAGCTCTCAGAACCAGAAGGCAGATGCCCTGTCCCGGAAACCTGAAGATAACGCAGACACGGTACAGCAAGCAGAACCCACCACGATCCTACCTCCAGCTGCGTTCCTGGCCACCCAGGAGGCGGAACCACTGCAGGCTCGGGTGCGGGGACAGCAGCGGGTCGACGCTTGGGCCCAGGAACGACTCCGGGAGCTGGCTGAAGGGTCCAGCCCACAGTATCCGGGGCTGGTCCTGCATCAGGGCCTTCTGCTGCACCACGGCCGTTTGTACATCCCGCCAGGGCCACTGCGGCTGGAGGTTCTCCGGATGGCCCATGATGCCCCAGCAGCGGGGCACTTTGGACGGTATCGGACCACCCATCTGGTCAGTCGTGAGTTTTGGTGGCCCCGCCTGAAGGCCGACGTGGCTCGCTACGTTGCTGGTTGTGATGTCTGCCGGCGCGCCAAGGGTCCTACCGGGCGACCCCCCGGCCTACTTCAGCCATTGCCAGTTCCACCACGCCCTTGGCACACGGTTTCGTTGGACTTTGTAGTGGACTTACCCCCGTCTCGTGGCTGTACCTGCCTTCTAGTGTTCTCCGACCATTTCACCAAGATGGTGCACTGCACCCCCTGCCCATCTGTACCCACAGCCAAGGAAACCGCTCAGCTGTACCTTCAGCATGTCTTCCGCCTGCATGGCCTACCAGAGCGCGTGGTGTCCGACCGGGGCGTTCAGTTCACATCCCGGTTCTGGCGAGCATTACACCAGACCCTCGGGACAGAGGTCTGCCTCTCGTCAGCCTACCACCCACAGACCGATGGCCAGACGGAACGGGCGAACGCGGTGCTGGAGCAGTACCTCCGGTGTTACTGCAGCTACCAGCAGGATGACTGGGTCGACCACCTGGCATTGGCGGAGTTCGCCTACAACAACGCGGTGAATGCATCCACCCAGCAGACCCCGTTCCAGGCCAGTTACGGTTATCATCCACGGCTGTTTCCAGATGTGCTGCCGGCATCCGCGGTCCCGGCGGTGACGGAGTGGCTTCAAGAGCTCCAGTCCCAGCAACAGCTTTTGGTGGAGCAACTGCACCAGGCCAAGGAAGCGTACAAAGCCCAGGCCGACCGCCACCGCCAGGTGGGGCCGGAACTTCGCGTCGGTGACCTGGTTTGGCTCTCCACTCGCCACCTCCACCCCTCTCGACCTTCGCGGAAGTTGGACGCCCGCTTCACCGGCCCGTTCCCTATCGTGGACCAAGTCTCTCCTGTAGCATTCCGTCTCCGGTTACCCGCAACCCTGAAGGTTCACCCGGTCTTCCACAGGTCCCTGCTGAGTCCGGTGGCCCCACCCGACGAGTTCCACCCGAACCGTCCCCGTCCGCAGCCAGTGTTGGTTCAGGGAGAGCCTGAGTATGAGGTGGAACGCATCCTGGACTCCCGATACCGCAGGGGAAAGCTGCAGTATCTCATTGACTGGAAGGGGTATGGACCGGAGGACCGTTCCTGGGAACCAGCGGCCAACGTCCACGCACCTGCCTGCCTCCGAGAGTTCCATGCGACGTACCCCGGCAAGCCGGGTCCGGACCCTCGGTTGAGGGGGGGGCCTGGGAGGGGGGATGGTGTGATGGCCTGGGATTCCGATTCAGAGGATGAACCAGAGGAATCCCAGCCTGCACAGGAGTCCCCGCCTCCAGGGCCGGCTGAACTGGGGCAAGGCCTAGATGCTGAAGAGCCTGCACCTGTGACAGAGCATCAGGAGCTGGCCCCAGGTGAAGCCCTTCTGGCCCCAGAGGGGCTTGACGACTCAGTGGCCACAGGTGAGCCTCCTCCAGGGCCCAGTAACCCTTCGGCCTCTCCTGATCTGCAGAGGCTTAGGGCAGAGAGGCGAAGGGAACTGGTTGCCCCCAGGAGGAGTGCTCGCCTTAAGGCCAGAGGAGGCGGGGCTCCTGGGGGTCGGGACCGCCCCCGGCCTTAGAAGAGGATAAAAGCCCAGTCAGCCTGGCCCCAGGTTGCGGGAGCAACGTCGTTGTTGGCTTTGGACCTTCCTGTGTTCCTGATCCCTGCTTGGCCTCCTGTTCCTGACCATCCGGTGCTCCTGTTCCCTGCTCGGCCTCCTGTTCCTGACCATCCGGTGTTCCTGTTCCCTGCTCGGCCTCCTGTTCCAGCGTTCCTGTTCCCCGCCCGGCTCTCCGCCTCGGACCTCGCCCCTCTTCGTGTGGACTCAGACTACGCTCACGGTACCTCTCCCCCGGGTCCAGCACAAACCTCCTTCTTTCATCTGCCGTCAAAACATGGCTGTAGAAGAAAGGTGGAAGGCGGCACAGTAGTGGATGAGGGAGAGGAATTGATGGTGATGCCACGACAGAATTTGTCTTAGGGCAGGCATGTCCAACAGGTACATCGTGATCTTCCGCTAGATCACTGGACGTCTGGGGCAGATCACCAGTTGGTCACCGGCTTCCCCTGAAGAAGCTCAACATTTTTGCCCTAAAAAGTAAAGGTAAAGGGACCCCTGACCATTAGGTCCAGTCGTGGCCGACTCTCGGGTTGCGGCGCTCATCTCGCTTTACTGGCCGAGGGAGCCGGCGTACAGCTTCCGGGTCATGTGACCAGCAGGACTAAGCCGCTTCTGGCGAACCAGAGCAGCGCACAGAAACGCCGTTTCCCTTCCCGCCAGAGTGGTACCTATTTATCTACTTGCACTTTGACGTGCTTTCGAACTGCTAGGTTGGCAGGAGCAGGGACCGAGCAACGGGAGCTCACCCGTCATTGCGGGGATTCGAACCGCCGACCTTCTGATCGGCAAGTCCTAGGCTCTGTGGTTTAACCCACAGCGTTACCCGTGTCCCTATCTTTGCCCTGCACTCCCCCAAAAAACAGGACTTTCCTTCCTAAAATAAGCTCAACATCTTTGCCCTGCACCCCAAAAAAGGGGGTAGATCACTGCCAGTTTTTAACTCTGTGAGTAGATCGCGGTCTCTTGGGAGTTGGCTACCCCTGTCTCAGGGAAATCAGAAGCCCCACACCGCGTCCAGTGGTGCCTTTAAAGCCACCCAGGTTAGTGGCCATCGCTGCCTACTGTGGAAAGGAGTTCCACAGGTTAACACAGGACTTTCCTGAATCTCTCAATATTCAGCTTCATGGGACGTCCGCAAGTTATGTTTGAGAGAGAGATAGAGAGATGAGAAAAAGCTTCTCTAGCAACATTCTCCAGCAGATTTTGGCATCTTCTGGCCAGAACCTGAGCTTGCATTGCTAGCAACCTGACTAGAGAGATCTCTTCCTTACAAGTCAAGAATATTGTGTTTATCAGGAGGTGAACCACAATGATCCAGACGTTCTGGTGGAAGGAGCAAAGGGAAGGGTCTGATCTTGAACCCTTCGCCCAGAAATGGAAGCAAGAAGAAATTCCGACGAAAGAAGAATGGCAGACAAAATTATTGGACTATGCAGAATTGGATAAAATGACAGGAAGAATTCGAAACCTGCGGTACCAGAGATTCACAGAAGATTGGGAAAAACATATGAACTATTTGAAGAGCAACTGTAATCAACAAATTACGCTAGCGGGACTACAATAAGTTTTGTAAGGAGAAATATATGAAATGTTACAAAGTAGAAAAAGAATAAAGATATCAGCTATGAGACTTAAATGTAATAGGGAGAGTAAGAAATGTATACTAAGAGATCAGATTGGAAAATTTTCAGACGAGATTGACGGAAGTCAAAAAAATTGTATAAGATGTAAAAGTATGTTTAATTATTGTTGAAAATGATATGTTAAACTAATACAGTGGTACCTCAGGTTACATACGCTTCAGGTTACAGACTCCTCTAACCCAGAGATAGTACCTCAGTTTAAGAACTTTGCTTCAGGATGAGAACAGAAATCGTGCGCTGGAGGCGCGGCAGCAGCAGGAGGCCCCATTAGCTAAAGTGGTGCTTCAGGTTAAGAACAGTTTCAGGTTAAGAACGGACCTCTGGAACGAATTAAGTACTTAACCCGAGGTACCACTGTATATATCTTGAACCGTTCACATAGCGTCGTAGAATTGGGGAGTTGGAGGGGCCCCCCAAAGGTCATCCATTCCAACCCCCCCTCCAACAAGGCAGGAATCCTGCTAGAATTGTAGCTGGCGGTCTCACTTACAGAGGAAACGCACAAGGCACAATAAAGACTCTGTAGCTGCGTTATCTAATTGTTCTCGGACCACGAGGGAAGTCTGGCTGGCCAAGCCAGGAAGATGGGGGTGAAGAATTGGCAGTGGCGAGGAAGTAAGGAGGTAATTGACTCATCCCGACACAAGCCTTCCCCCTCTCATTAACGGACCCTGTCTCAGCTCATTGCTAATTGCCACGATTAGTTTTCCGCTGACCGGCTGCTAGGCGCTTATCTGGAGACCTGCCTTGTTTTGCTCTGCTTATGATTGAAAATCAATAAAGGAGAAAATTGCAAAATACATATTGGGGAGGGGGCTGGAGCAGTGGCGGCCGAACCTCGGGGGAGGGGGGAGAACAGGGAGGGAGCCTGTTACGTTTTATTGCGCTCAGACTTCAGATTTATCAATGGCTCGAAGGTCGTAATCCTCCTGCACACAGAAAGCTTAACGTGTTTC
Source organism: Podarcis erhardii (assembly GCF_964252035.2). Classification (NCBI taxonomy): domain Eukaryota; kingdom Metazoa; phylum Chordata; class Lepidosauria; order Squamata; family Lacertidae; genus Podarcis; species Podarcis erhardii. The sequence continues at coordinate 8,426,858 of NC_138516.1, read as the reverse complement.
GACAGAAGCTTTGCTTGTTCGTTGTGTTTTTCTATCACGCCTTTTCTCTCCAAAGAGCTTAAGGGTCTAGGCCCCCTTCAATTCACCCCCACAACAACCTTGTGAGGTAGGTTAAGCCGAGAGCTGTGCCGGATTTATGTATAAGCTAAACAAGCGGTTGGCGCTGTGGGTTAAACCACAGAGCCTAGGACTTGCCGATCAGAAGGTCGGCGGTTCGAATCCCCGCAATGACGGGGTGAGCTCCCGTTGCTCGGTCCCTGCTCCTGCCAACCTAGCAGTTCGAAAGCACGTCAAAGTGCAAGTAGATAAATAGGTACCACTCCGGCGGGAAGGTAAACGGCGTTTCCGTGCGCTGCTCTGGTTTGCCAGAAGCGGCTTAGTCCTGCTGGCCACATGACCCGGAAGCTGTACGCCGGCTCCCTCGGCCAATAAAGCGAGATGAGCGCCGCAACCCGAGAGTCGGCCACAACTGGACCTAATGGTCAGGGGTCCCTTTACCGTTAAACAAGCTATAGTTTAGGGCCCCACTCTTGGGGGCTCCAAAAAAATTTTAAAAGGAAAAAACAACTGGATGTACATTTCCAAAATATAAGATAAAAAACAAATGAAATAAAACCTACATCCAGCAACAGTGTTTTGTGTTGTGTTGGCTCCTAAGATGTAAGTCATGGCCCCCGCCTGCTAGCCTGTTCCCTAAAATATCCCTGGTTTGCTCCTTTCTATATATAGGGTGCCTACATTCTGCATGGACTGGTTACATGGCCACATGGGCAAATGGCTTGAGATACCCATGAGGTCCATCAATTAGTAAAGGTAAAGGTAAAGGTACCCCTGCCCGTAGGGGCCAGCCTTGACAGACTCTGGGGTTCTGCGCCCATCTCACTCAAGAGGCCGGGGGCCAGCGCTGTCCGGAGACACTTCCGGGTCACGTGGCCAGCGTGACAAGATGCATCTGGCGAGCCAGCGCAGCACATGGAAACGCCGTTTACCTTCCCACCAGTAAGTGGTCCCTATTTATCTACTTGCACCCGGGGGTGCTTTCGAACTGCTAGGTTGGCAGGCGCTGGGACCGAGCAGCGGGAGCGCACCCCGCCGCGGGGATTCGAACCGCCGACCTTTCGATCGGCAAGCCCTAGGCGCTGAGGCTTTTACCCACAGCGCCACCCGCGTCCCTCCATCAATTACCACATAGCATATATTCAACACAAAAAACAGTGGCCATTTGTTGTTGACAAAGGACAGCTGGACATAGAAAGGGCCCCATTGCCTTCAGTAGCTGAGGGCCTCGTCAAACCTAAATCTTCAGACCTTTTCGGGCGCTGGACTATATCTTTGGGGGGGGGAATGAACGAATTCCTTCTTCCCCCCAAAATAACCCAGAGATGCATTTTAAGGAAAAGGACACATTCCACTCGTGTAAAAACACGCCGATTCCCGGACCGTCTGTGGGCTGGATTGAGAAGGCGATCGGGCCGCATCCAGCCCCCGGGCCGTAGTTTGCCTACCCATGGACCAGATGACCCGCAAATTCCCTTCCAACTCTACAATTCTAGGCTGCACCAACAAAAGTCTATTTTCCAGATGAAGGGAATTCTTAACATCACTCTCTTCTGCCTTTGGCCTGGCAGACACCTGGTTGGCCCCTATCAGAACAGGATAAAAGGTAAAGGGACCCCTGACCATTAGGTCCAGTCGTGGCTGACTCTGGGGTTGCGGCGCTCATCTCACTTTACTGGCCGAGGGAGCCGGCGTACAGCTTCCGGGTCATGTGGCCAGCAGGACTAAGCTGCTTCTGGCGAACCAGAGCAGCGCACAGAAACGCCGTTTACCTTCCCGCTGGAGCGGTACCTATTGATCTACTTGCACTTTGACGTGCTTTCGAACTGCTAGGTTGGTAGGAGCAGGGACCGAGCAATGGGAGCTCACCCCGTCATTGCAGGGATTCGAACCGCCGACCTTCTGATCGGCAAGTCCTAGGCTCTGTGGTTTAACCCACAGCGCCACCTGCGTCCCTGTCAGAACATTATGCTGGACTAAAATAGGCCGTCTGCGTAATCTAGCGGGCTCTTCTTAGGTCCTTCAGAACCGGAAATTCAAAACGGAGTGAGGGAACACTCCCTTTCCACCATGGAGAACCAGAAGAGGATGAATTATTTTGCTTCTTAAAATCAGAAATTCAAAACGGGGAGTTGTGAGCCAAGCTCCATTTTCACCCTGGAGAAGCAGAGGTGGAAATCCAAAATTCCGGGGAGAAATTTGGTGGCGGGAAAAGGAAAGGGGTGGGTTTGGTAGAGCCTTTTTCAGAGACCTCTCCAAAAAGAGTGGCACACAACGTTGGATGCTTTTAAGCGTGGAGAGATGGCTTTTGGCAGACAAAGCTCATGTTTCCTTTTTTCCCTTTCTTTTTTGCCTAAGAGGGTTTTTTCCTCCCTTTTCCACCCAGTCAAGTCGTGATGAGATCAGTTGGTTTGTTAGGGTGTTGGGGGACGGAGGGAGGAAGGGGAGAGAAAGAGGGGGGGAGAGAATATTGCTTCCTTTCTGTTCGCCCTCCCTCCCTCCCTAAACAACTCGCCGCATCAATGGCTCTTTCCCTCTGTAGTGAGATAAATAGATGTTTGATATTCAATCAGTCGTGTTGAGGGGGCAAGATGGGCTTTTGGCTGCCTGGGAAGCCACAAAAACAATTGGGGAAGGAGAAAGGGAGGGGGGAAGCGAAAGGCCACGTATTAGCATATGTTCATAGCAGATGTAGAGGGCAAGGAAGACACGGGAGAAACGAGGGGGGTAAAATCCTGCCTGGGTCTGAAGAGGACAGTTTATTATCATCGCCACGTATCCGAGCGCGAGTTTCTGGCAGTTTCTTCCAGAAAACGTTTCCCCTTCTTCTGGGGTTGGCGGGCTGAGAAAGAGAGATTGACGTCACATCTAGGGCAGGTATAAGGAGAGATGTAGAGCCTAGTGGGTAGAGCGCTTGCTGCGACACCCCAACGTTTCTCAGAAGAACATAATAATAATAATTATAATAATAATAATAATAATTAATAATAATAATTTATTATTTGTACCCCGCCCATCTGGCTGGGTCTCCCCAGCCACTCTGGGCGGCTTCCAACAGAGATGAAAAATACACTAAAATGTCACATATTAAAAACTTCCCTGAACAGGGCTGCCTTCAGATGTCTTCTGAATGTCAGGTAGTTGTCCATCGCCTTGACATCTGGTGGGAGGGCATTCCACAGGGCGGGCGCCACCACCGAGAAGGCCCTCTGCCTGGTTCCCTGCAACTTGGCCTCTCGCAGTGAGGGAACCGCCAGAAGGCCCTTGGAGCTGGACCTCAGTGTCCGGGCAGAACGATTTTGAAATTTATATCCAGCCCATCTAGCTGGGTTTCCACTCTGGGCGGCTTGCAACAATCAAAACACAACATCAAACGTTTTAAAAAAAAGGGATCCTACACAAGCAACAACAGAACCAGTAAATCAATAAAACCAGTAACAATAAAAAACAGTTTACCGCTGTACCCAAATCATAGCTGTCAATTCTTCCCTTTTCCTTATTTGGAATAAGGGAATTTCCCTTTAAAAAAGGGGAAATGTTGACAGCTATGACCCAAATTAAAGTAACTGCCAACCCAAACTAAACATGTAAAAGGTAGAGGCAAAGGACTCCTGGATGGTTAAGTCCAGTCAAAGGCAACTATGGGGTCGCGGCGCACATCTCGCTTTCAGGCCAAGGGAGCTGGCGTTTGTCCACAGACAGCTTTCCGGGTCATGTGGCCGGCAGGACTAAACCGCTTCTGGCACATGACGGAAACCAGAGCGCACGGAAACGCTGTTTACCTTCCCGCCGCAGCTGTACCTATTTATCTGCTTGCACTGGTGTGCTTTCAAACTGCTAGGTTGGCAGAAGCTGGGGCAGAGCAACAGGAACTCACCCCGTTGCGGGGATTCAAACCGCCGACCTTCCAATCAGGAAGCCCAAGAGGCTCAGTGGTTTAGACCACAGCACCACCCGTGTATGAGCAGACATGTAAAGGCTTGCAATAAAGGAATGAACACTCCATTCGTTTCCTAAGAAATGGCCGGCTACTGAAGCATTGCAGTGAAAGAATTTAAAGTGGATTGGTGACATTTCCCTTCAAAATTATAGGAAGGTCTTCACGGTTTCCTGCATTTGGTGCAGGAATCTTATTTTCAGCATAAACAGAACTCCATTTTTTCACCTATAAGCACCCACAGATCACTTTTAATAGTTCTCTGGGATGCAGAGGGGAGGAAAAAGGAAAAAGCAGGACATTTCGGGATCAAATCGAAAAGCGGGACAGCTTCTGTAATTCCGGGACTGTCCCTGGAAAACCGGGACACTTGGAGGATCTGCTGGCTTTTCATGCTAAAGGTCTCGGGTTAAGTTCTCGCTGTCTTCTCCAGGCAGGACTGCAAATGTCTCCCAGTATGAAAAGCAGAGACATCACTTTGCCGACAAAGGTCCGTATAGTTCAAGCTCTGGTTTTCCCAGTAGTGATGTATGGAAGTGAGAGCTGGACCATCAAGAAGGCTGATTGCTGAAGAATGGATGCTTTTGAATTCTGGTGCTGGAGGAGACTCTTGAGAGTCCCATGGACTGTAAGAAGATCAAACCTCTCCATTCTGAAGGAAATCAGCCCTGAGTGCTCACTGGAAGGACAGATCCTGAAGCTGAGGCTCCAAGACTTTGGCCACCTCATGAGAAGAGAAAAGACCCTGATGTTGGGAAAGATGGAGGGCGCAAGGAGAAGGGGACGACGGAGGACAAGATGGTGGGACAGTGTTCTCGAAGAGACCAGCATGAGTTTGACCAAACTGCGGGAGGCAGTGGAAGACAGGAGGGCCTGGCGTGCTCTGGTCCAGGGGGCCACGAAGAGGCGGACACGACTAAATGACTAAACAACAACAACATGAAAAGCATAGGGAGACTTATTGCCCACAAAGCCACCCAGCCAGAATAACATTTACGTCCATAAAAACAGGGGGTTTGGGGAGGGAAGGGGAGAATTGCACGCATAAAAACAGTTTCAAATCCTGAGCATGTACCGACTGGGATTTAGAATTAAAAAACCTTCCACTTAGAAAGCCTGTTGATAGAGGAAAGTATTCACTGCGTGCCGGAAAGACAATAATTTTGAGCCATAAGCCACGCAGACCAGAAAATGATCGCGGTGGACACGAGACGGTTCTTAACTGCTGAAACAAGACAGGTGAGACGAAGAGGACGCCTCTGGAAAAGCACATGAGTGAGGCATGACTTGCCTCCCTCTGGCTTCCAGACTTACCAGTTGTGTTAGGGGCTTCCTCTCCTCCAGCATCTCCCCAAAATCTGCTCCGGACAGTCAGGAAAACTCCCAGAATGGTGTAGAGAAAGGAGAAGAGAGGAGGTAAAGGGAGGCCACTTGGGTCCACAGAGAAAGGGTTCTGCAAAGTGCGTCAGAATCCCATTCTTAAAACCTTGCAGCTAATCGCAAGCAATGTGGCTTCCAGCCCCACATCTCCACCAGGGCCGGATTTACGTATAAGCTAAACAAGCTACAGTGGTACCTCGGGTTAAGTACTTAATTCGTTCCGGAGGTCCGTACTTAACCTGAAACTGTTCTTAACCTGAAGCACCACTTTAGCTAATGGGGCCTCCTGCTGCCACTGGAGCACGATTTCTGTTCTCATCCTGAAGCAAAGTTCTTAACCTGAAGCACTATATCTAGGTTAGCAGAGTCTGTAACCTGAGGTACCACTGTATAGCTTAGGACCCCACTCTCTTGTAAAGGGTAAAGGGACCCCTGACCATTAGGTCCAGTCGTGGCCGACTCTGGGGTTGCGGCGCTCATCTTGCTTTACTGGCCGAGGGAGCCAGCGTACAGCTTCCGGGTCATGTGGCCAGCAGGACTAAGCCGCTTCTGGCGAACCAGAGCAGCACACGGAAATGCCGTTTACCTTCCCGCCGGAGCGGTACCTATTTATCTACTTGCACTTTGACGTGCTTTCGAACTGCTAGGTTGGCAGGAGCAAGGACCGAGCAACAGGAGCTCACCCCGCCACGGGGATTTGAACCGCTGACCTTCTGATCAGCAAGTCCTAGGCTCTGTGCTTTAACCCACAGCCCTCTTGAGGGCCCCCCAAAAAATTAAAGGAAAAAACCTGGATGTACATTTCCAAAATATAAGATAAAAAATAATAATAAAACCTACATCCAGCAACGGTGTTTTGTGTTGCGTAGGTTCCTCTGATGTAAGTCATGGGCCCCGCCTCCTCGTCTGCTCCCTAAAATATCACTGGTTTGCTCCTTTCTATATATAGGGTACCTACATTCTGCATGGAGTGGTTGCATGGGAGCATGTGCAAATGGCTTGATATACCTATTAGGTCCATAAATTACCATACAGCATATATTCAGCACAAGAAACAGCGACAATTTGTTGTTGACAAAGGACAGCTGGACATAGAAAGGGCCCCATTCAGTAGCTTAGGGCCTCATCAAACCTAAATCCGGCCCTGATCTCCACACCATATCTTGGTACCAAAAAAAAAAGAATTCCTGGGTGCCCAGATCCAAGTTTGGGGCAAGTGCTGATGGGTGAGGGAACCCCAGCAGAGATTTAAAATCACAAAATATGCAGCAAAACAAAGCGTGCAGTTATAAGCTCCTCAAACATGCCTTCCAAGTGAGTTCCAGCAATCTGCCCGCAGAGAAGGAAAAGACCACACGCTTGCTAAGTTAAAAATGTCTTTACTTACAAACTCTCCAAAGGTCAGGTTCATGCGCTTTTCCATACAGCGTTGAGAAAAGTTGCACGGGCAGTAAAACGTGGCTGGGTTTCCTAGGAACTCGAGAGTGGATGGTGAGAGGAGTTGGAGCAGACCTCTTTGCATGCTGAGCTTCTCAGGTAGACTGGGGGTGGGGTGGGAACAATAGGCTGGATTACCTATCCCCCCCCCCCCAAGGAAAGGTAAGTGACATAGCTAAACCAGGCAGGACAGCTCACTCTGTGGTATTAACCCCTTCATGGATTAATTAGACTTAAACAGGAGGTTAAGGGGTGATATGATAGCCATGTTCAAATATATAAAAGGAGGAGGGAGAAAGGTTGTTTTCTGCTGCTCCAGAGAAGCGGACACGGAGCAATGGCTCCAAACTACAAGAAAGAAGATTCCACCTAAACATTAGGAAGAACTTCCTGACAGTAAGAGCTGTTTGACAGTGGAATTTGCTGCCAAGGAGTGTGGTGGAGTCTCCTTCTTTGGAGGTCTTTAAGCAGAGGCTTGACAACCATATGTCAGGAGTGCTCTGATGGTGTTTCCTGCTTGGCAGGGGGTTGGACTCGATGGCCCTTGTGGTCTCTTCCAACTCTATGATTCTATGGTTATGAGGCTGATTATCCCTCACAATACACCCTTCCGACTCTACAATTCTATCATTCTATTATTTTGGGGGGAGAGGAGGTCATTTTTCCAGCACAGGAACCCGAGCAGAAGAGCTCTACTTATTTCCACCCGTGCTCAACACATACCTTGGGGCAGGGAACAGGGAGAGTCTATCGTTTCATCACTGATCCTGGGAAATCCAAGGTGATGGTTATAGGGTTGTGTGTGTGTGTGTGTTTTGCAGGGAAATAAACGGATCATTTGTGACTCCTGCCTTTGCCTTGGCTGCTAAAAGCACAGATTTGCCCCCCAGCCCCACCGAGGAAATAAAATAAATGAAGCACTTTGCAGAACATAACAGCAAACCTTATTGATCCGACAAAAGCCTTTGTCTCTTTCGAGCACCATTCGGGCTTCTCAATTAGTTAATTACCGATATGTCAGCAGTGCTGGGAGCTTTTAAAGGGGGGGCTTTTAAATGGCGGGGGGTGGTCTTTACAATGAAGAGGGTTGGGATCTGCACACTTATTTCCTTGCAAATCCACGGCGTTTTTTTAATGCTTCTGTTTCTAAGTACTCTGCCATGTTTTCTCTCTGTGTACGGGTGTGTGGGGGGAGAGGTGGTTGTTGTTGTTGTTTAGTAATTATTATTATTATTATTATTTATTTATACCCCGCCCATCTGGCTGGGCTTCCCCAGCCACTCTGGGAGGCTTCCAAAAAAAAAATTAAAATACTGTAATACATCAAACATTAAAAGCTTCCCTAAACAGGGCTGCCTTCAGATGTCTTCTAAAAGTCTGGTAGTTGTTGTTCTCTTTGACATCTGGTGGGAGGGCGTTCCACAGGGCGGGTGCCACCACCAAGAAGGCCCTCTGCCTGGTTCCCTGTAACTTGGCTTCTCGCAATGAGGGAACCACCAGAAGGCCCTCAGAGCTGGACCTCAGCATCCAGGCAGGGCGATGGGGGTGGAGACGCTCCTTCAGATATACTGGACCGAGGCCGTTTAGGGCTTTCAAGGTCAGCACCAACACTTTGAATTGTGCTCGGAAACGTACTGGGAGCCAATGTAGGTCTTTCAAGACCGGTGTTATATGGTCTCGGCGGCCGCCCCCAGTCACCAGTCTAGCTGCCGCATTCTGGATTAGTTGTAGTTTCCGAGTCACCGTCAAAGGTAGCCCCACGTAGAGCGCATTGCAGTAGTCCAAGCGGGAGATAACCAGAGCATGCACCACTCTGGCCAGACAGTCTGCAGGCAGATAGGGTCTCAGCCTACGTACCAGATGGAGCTGGTAAACAGCTGCCCTGGACACAGATTTGACCTGCGCCTCCATGGACAGCTGTGAGTCCAAAATGACTCCCAGGCTGCACACCTGGTCCTTCAGGGGCACAGTTACCCCATTCAGGACCAGGGAGTCCTCCACACCTGTCCGCCTCCTGTCCCCCCAAAACAGTACTTCTGTCTTGTCAGGATTCAGCCTCAATCTGTTAGCCGCCTGTTAGTTGTTGTTGTTGTTGTTGTTGTTGTTGTTCTGGGTCGCCCCAGCCACCCTGGGCGGTTTCCAACGATTATAAGCCTACGGTGAAATATCCTGTAAAAATTGGGGAGTAGAAATGCAAAACACAAAATTAGTAGCGGTGTTCTTGTAATTATTACAGTCGTCTCTTGGTTTTCAAACAGCTTAGTTCTCAAACATTTTGGCCCCCCAATGCCACAAATGTTCCAGCTTGTGAACAATTTTTGGAAGCCAAACGTCTGGCGGGGCTTCCGATTGGCTGCAGAAGCCAATCCTGCAGGAGCGGGGATTCGAACCGCCAAGCTTCTGATCAGTAGGCCCAAGGGGCTCGGTGGTTTAGACCACAGCACCACCTGCCCAGTGTGGGAGAATGTGGATGCAGGAATTAGAACTCATGGGTATCCAACAAAGTGGGATCTTCCAAGGTTCTTCGCTCCGTTAAACTGCGGAACTCACTGCTACAAGAGGCATGGATTGGCCCAATTCATGGAGGAAGGGGCTGTCGGCGGCTCTGCCATCCGCCCCCCCAATCTCTCATAACATGGATTGTCTGGTCCAACCCCAGGCATAGCAGGAATATACAGCTGTCAATAATAATAATAATAATAATAATAATAATAATAATAATAATTTATTATTTATACCCCGCCCATCTGGCTGGGTTTCCCCAGCCACTCTGGGCAGCTTCCAACAGAATATTAAAATACAATAGTCCATCAAACATTAAAAGCTTCCCTAAACATCCCTATTTAGGGAAGTTTTTAATGACTGATCTTTTAATGTTCCAACAAATATTTTAAAAAAACATTAAAACATCAGTCATTAAAAACTTCCCTAAACAGGGCTGCCTTCGGGTGTCTTCTAAACGTCAGGTAGTTGTTTATTTCCTCAAGGAAATAATCATCAACATCTGATGGGAGGACGTTCCACAGGGCAGGCGCCACCACCGAGAAGGCCCTCTGCCTGGTTCCCTGTAACCTCGCTTCTCGCAATGAGGGAACCGCCAGAAGGCCCTCGGGAGATGGACCCCGGTGTCCGGGCTGGATGATGGGGGTGGAGATGCTCCTTCAGGTCGTCTGGGCCATTTAGGGCTTTCAAGGTCAGCACCAACACTTTGAATTGTGCTCAGAAACGTACAATGCAGGTCTTTCAGGACTGGTGTTATGTGGTCTCAGCAGCCGCTCCCAGTCCCCAGTCTGGCTGCCGCATTCTGGATTAATTGCAGTTTCCGGGTCACCTTCAAAGGTAGCCCCACATAGTGTGCATGGCAGTAGTCCAAGCGGGAGATAACCAGAGCATGCACCACTCTGGCCAGACAGTCCAATTCGGGGATCAAACCTGTTACCCAAGAAAGCTGGATACAGTGGTACCTCAGGTTACATACGCTTCAGGTTACAGACTCCGCTAACCCAGAAATAGTGCTTCAGGTTAAGAACTTTGCTTCAGGATAAGAACAGAAATCGGGCTCTGGCGGCACGGCAGCAGCAGGAGGCCCCATTAGCTAAAGTGGTGCTTCAGGTTAAGAACAGTTTCAGGTTAAGTACGGACCTCCGGAACGAATTAAGTACTTAACCCGAGGTACCACTGTATTCCGAGCGAGACTCAGGGACTTTGCCCTAACTGCCACTTGTTAGCCGCTGCTCTGTGACTAGGGATTTTGGCAGGAGGCGTCCTGGAGACGCTCTCCAAACTATTTTCTCCCTCAAATTGGCTCGGGGGCTCTCTGCGGCGAGCTCCCTGGACTCCCAAAACAACTGTTTCCATCCAGCTTTAATTACGAATTAAACTACAGCTCTGTCCTTGTTAGGGCCTAGCGGAGATTTCTCTCTTTCTTTCTCTCTTTTGGAGGGGGGAGGGTTTGGGGGGGTGGAATAAGGAATTCGAAATGCGACTTGCAAAGCTCAGGATGCTAATTTGCTCAGAGACCAGCGATGGTCTCCTGGCTGCGGTGCGAAGAAAACTGGGAAGACTCAGAAGGAGGGGAGGGGGAATTATCCTGGTAATAACTTAATTACTTTTGTTCCTGGAAGTAGTCTTAAAGTCCGGGCTATTCGCCATTGGCCAGAGCAGGCACGCAGCATGATCTGTGGGATCGGAGAGGCATGCGGCTGAGACTTCGTGGTTTTCATTTTGCGGGGAGCAGTTTCTAGTCCTTATGAGTGTCGCAGGAAACCCCCCCCCCCAATCATTCAGTTTGTACAAACTTCACACTCACACTCACACACTACATACGCTATGCTTCTGTTATAAATTCATAGAAAATCAACCATACATTGGATCTGCACCGTTCCACTTTTATTTTACTCCATGAAGGAAGGACCACAAAATGGGGAAGGTTTGATACAGGGCAGCCATAATCCCTTGAGCATACCAGCACATACACGGGAACCCTGCCCAGTTACTATGCCAACCCTGATGGTCCTAGACAGAAGACCATCAAGATCACAAAGAACTTGCATATGGGAGTGGATTCAGCACAGACTGGAACAAAGGACAATAATCAGCTCTTCCCTCTGGGGGCAGGAAACTGCAAACTCCCCTCTGTCACCTGGAAAGTACTCATGGGGAGGGGGAAAGGGGGAACCAGCCAGGTGACAGGACACTCAGGTTGCCACCACAACTCCTCCCTCAACCCCTCCTTTCTGTGATGTATGTGTGATGTTTCTGGGGGTGGTCTTGATCTACAGGGTGGCAATTTCAAAAGTCTTTATAAGACCTTGCACACCATTTTTCTGGGTCGTTCCTCTCTCCTGCAAGTGAGGGGAGCACCCTGTTGCAACAGATCAATAAAGGCCAAGCCTACAGGCTGCTGTTTTGCTCCAAGTAATCCTGGTTGGTGTCTTTGTTTTTGTCCAAGGGAGCCCTCAGATTTTTACGTTAACATGAGGGAGGAGACACATTGCACGCGATGAAGCGGCGCTCTTCATCCAGCCATCTCTGCCTTCCGTCTTCCTCAGGCAAACTCCGGCCCTCCAGATGCTCTGGGACTACAACTCCCATCATCCCTAGCTATCAGGACCAGTGGTCCCAAACATCTGGAGGGCCGGAGTTTGCCTATGCCTGGTTTTCCCAGTCATTTCAAAGGGATTCCTTTTGCGTGTCCTCTCCATCGTTCAGTTCTTGCATTAGGAGGAAGCGAGGGAAAGTTCCAATCACCTCTTTCCTGGTATTCAAACTTTGTTGTTGTTGTTTAGTCATGTCCGACTCTTTGTGACCCCCTGGACCAGAGCACGCCAGGCCCTCCTGTCTTCCACTGCCTCCCGCAGTTTGGTCAAACTCATGCTGGTCTCTTCGAGAACACTGTCCCACCATCTTGTCCTCCGTCATCCCCTTCTCCTTGTGCCCTCCATCTTTCCCAGCATCAGGGTCTTTTCCAGGGAGTCTTCTCTTCTCATGAGGTGGCCAAAGTCTTGGAGCCTCAGCTTCGGGATCTGGCTTCCAACATACCGTATAAAATAATATATAAAGGTAAGGTAAAGGACCCCTGGCTGGACGGTTAAGTCCAGTCAAAGGCGACTGTGGGGTTGCGGCACTCATCTCGCTTTCAGGTGGAGGGAACTGGCGTTTGTCCGCAGTCAGCTTTCTGGGTCGTGTGGCCAGCAGGACTAAACCACTTCTGGTGCAACAGGACACCGTGACAGAAACCGGAAACGCCGTTTACCTTCCCGCCGCAGTGGTACCTATTTATCTACTTGCACTGGTGTGATTTCAAACTGCTAGGTTGGCAGGAGCAGGGACCGAGCAACGGGAGCTCACCCCGTCATTGTGGGGATTCGAACTGCCGACCTTCTGATCAGGAAGCCCAAGAGGCTCAGTGGTTTAGACCACAGTGCCACCCGCATCCCTATAATCTATTAGAAGAGATACTCCGTAAAACACCAATGTCTTTTGGCGAATCATCACCATCAACCTGTTGATGTCGGAATGTGACAAGCTGAACTTTTTGCGAACAGAAAGATGAACAAAATTTTTGATGGATGGGTGAATATTTCTATGCCGGTTTTCATTCAAATCAATCCCAAAGCGGCTTACAAGCAAGAAATAACCGGAACAGAACAAATAATCAGACGAAACCTGGTACGTATTATCATTTGCGGTGGGTAATACGACTCGGTGTGAGATGTTTTGAACCGGGGGATTCCGACAGACAAGATAAATATTACCAAAGAAAGTTATCGCTCATTGTCCGGAGTTAATGTTACATAATATGTTTGATGGCACCAATGTTGTCATCAGAATTGTTCTCCTGGGTGACCTTGGCAGCTCTGATGGTAATTGCGAGACGGTGGAAAACAGCCCCAAATCTTAGACTTAATGCTTGATACCACTTACTCTGGCAAAAAGCTATAAAGGAGAAAATGAGGCATAATTTGAGTTTTCAACAAGGTCTAGAACTCCCAGGCACTTTTTACATGATTTGGCATAAGTCAGATAACGCCAATATTCTTTACTTTGCTATTTTGACACCCTTCCGTGTACCCCTTTTTACATGCAGCTTTTATAGGGACGCGTGTGGCGCTGTGGGATAAACCACAGAGGCTAGGACTTGCCGATCAGAAGGTCGGCGGTTCGAATCCCCGCGATGATGGGGTGAGCTCCCGTTGCTCGGTCCCTGCTCCTGCCAACCTAGCAGTTCGAAAGCATACCAGCGCAAGTAGATAAATAGGTACCGCTCCGGTGGGAAGGTAAACGGCGTTTCCGTGCGCTGCTCTGGTTCGCCAGAAGCGGATTAGTCCTGCTGGCCACATGACCCGGAAGCTGTATGCCGGCTCCCTTGGCCAATAAAGTGAGATGAGCGCCGCAACCCCAGAGTCAGACACGACTGGACCTAATGGTCAGGGGTCCCTTTACCTTTATAGCTCTGTTCTTCATTTTTCAATCTTTCATCCGTTGCCGTAACTGGTTGATACGCATTTTAAAAAAATCTACCAGCAGCAACAATGAGAAGAACAAAAAAAACTGTGCTCCTAAATGTGTAAAAACCGCAATCTGAGACCTTGAAATCTAGATTCCTGGTGCAGTGGTGTTAAACGACCGTCCTTGTTGCACACGGCCGTATCCATTTGCACGTGGGCACCTGCAGCATGCACACGTTCGTGTGTCTGGAAGTGCACAGCACAAAGGCACACAGCTGCCCCTGTCCCCCCCCCCCACCTGCGAACCCCCTAGCCTCTTTGTCAATTCACTTCACTCCCAGACGCAAATGGGTTTAAACTACCTTAAGTGTTTCAGCGGGGAACAGCCTCTGGCTGCGTAACGATGTATTACCGCAGTATTATGAGTGAAGGATCAATCGTAATCCCTCGGTTCAAAAATAGGATTATTTAAAATAAAACATGCCAAAACACACACGTGTCTCTCCTCCCGACCACAACCGGTTTAGAGGAAGACTTCTCACGAACGTAGGAATAACCTGTCGGATCTGGCCAACGGAGGCCCATCCGGTCAGCACCGCCTTATCACAGTGACCAAATGCCCCATTGTTGTTGTTTAGTCGTGTCTGACTCTTCGTGACCCCCCCGGACCAGAGCACGCCAGGCCCTCCTGTCTTCCACTGCCTCCTGCAGTTTGATGCTGTCTAGGTTTGCCATCGCCTTTCTCCCAGGGAGCAGGCGTCTTTTAATTTCAGAACCTAGGAATTGAGGTAGACTGCCTCTGGGACAAACCTAGCAATGACAAACCTGGACAGCATCTTAAAAAGCAGAGACATCACCTTGCCAACAAAGGTCCGTATAGTTGAAGCTCTGGTTTTCCCAGTAGTGATGTATGGAAGCGAGAGCTGGACCATAAAGAAGGCTGATCGCCAAAGAATGGATGCTTTTGAATTCTAGTGCTGGAGGAGACTCTTGAGAGTCCCATGGACTGCAAGAAGATCCAACCTCTCCATCCTTAAGGAAATCCTTGGTTCTCAAACTTAATCTGTTCCAGAAATTTCGTTCCAAAACCAAAGCGTTCCAAATCCAATGCGCGCTTTCCCATAGAAAGGAATGCAAAATGGATTGATCCGTTCCAGACTTTTAAAAACAACTGAACGTGAATTTTACTGTCTAACGAGACCATGGATCCATAAAATGGAAGCAATAAACAATGTACTGCAGTCACACAATAGATCCCTCAGTAGCTGAACTAGGTTCCACACAGTCACAAAAACAAAAACGCAAAATAAATAGCAAAAACAGACAGACCTCAGTGTAACACTCAAATCGGAAGTGTAACTCTCAAAGCGGAGCACATTCGACTTCCAAAAAAGGTTCGCAAACCAGAACACTAACTTCCGGGTTTGCAGTGTTTGGGTTCCAAGCTGTTTGAGTACCAAGGCGTTTGAGAACCAAGGGACCACTGTATATGACTAGGAAACAGGGGCAAAGCAACTGCTTATATACATTCCTGGAAGCCTGGGCCACTCCCACTCCCAACGTGATTGGCTGTCTAAACTTCCAAGCTGCGAATCACGACTCAGGGTTCAAGGGCCAATGAGAGAAGCCCAAATCCTGAAATGTCCTGCGATTGGGCAACATGTATCGAATCAGAACACAGGAGCTCAGATTCCTTAGTCCAGACTTGAGCTCAGGCAAACAGAGACCACGGAATACACAACACTGGGTTTGTTGCAGAAGCAACAACTTCCAAGCACAGAGAAGGCCAGTAGCAGCTACTGGTTCCAAGGATTGATTGATTGATTGATTGATTGATCAATCGATTTACTTATACGCTGCTTGCACTCAAAACATCCAAACGCAGAGCATTGGGAGCGTGGATGTGCAGAAGGCAGAACGTGCCTGTATAAAGCGACAAAAATCAACAATGCACAACTACAAAATTACGAGGTGAAAGAACAATCCAGGCTTAAGTGCCTAAATACAGTGGTACCTCGGGTTACAGACGCTTCAGGTTACATACGCTTCAGGTTACAGACTCCGCTAACCCAGAAATAGTGCTCCAGGTTAAGAACTTTGCTTCAGGATGAGAACAGAAATCGGGCTCCGGCGGCGCGGCAGCAGCGGGAGGCCCCTTGAGCTAAAGTGGTGCTTCAGGTTCAGAACAGTTTCAGGTTAAGTACGGACCTCCGGAACGAATTACCGTATTTTTTGCTCTATAAGACTCACTTTTCCCCTCCTAAAAAGTAAGGGGAAATGTGTGTGCGTCTTATGGAGCGAATGCAGGCTGCGCAGCTATCCCAGAAACCAGATCCCTCTTGCTGTTCTGGCTTCTGGGATTCAGAATATTTTTTTTCCCTTGTTTTCCTCCTCCAAAAACTAGGTGCGTCTCATGCTCTGGTGCGTCTTATAGAGCGAAAAATACGGTAAGTACTTAACCCGAGGTACCACTGTACATAGTGAAACAAGAGTTCGCTGACAAAGTTTCTGGCAATGGTTTTGCTGCCCTCCCAGGAGCCCGGCTTAGCTACAGTTCAGGGGAGAGGGGGAGAGGATATGCAGCCGGCCCCTTACTCCAGAGGAGACTGGCAGCAGCAAAAAGCAAATGTCAGGAAGGTAAGGGCAAGGATGGCTGCTGTCTCCCCCAGCCTCATTTAAGTACCAGCTGCGGGTTAAGGTCTTATTGCGCATCTCACTTTTTGAGCCGTGAGAAAAGGTTGCTGGCTTGATTCAGCAGCCAGGCTCTTCTGATGCCCTTGTGGAACCTCCAGGCCCAGTGGCAGTCTATCTCAATTTCTAGGTACTTAAGGATATTTGGCCACTGTGAAGAGATGATGAGTCTCCTTCGCCCTGATGTGGCAAATTCTTCTTATGTTCATGTTTTTTCACTTTGGGTTGTGGGGTGCAGAAGAAGTCTTCCTGCCCCCTCTCTTCTAACCCTGGCTGTTGGGAGTGAAGGAATGGGTTTCTGTGCAGTCAGTTTAAAACTGACTCAACCCCCCCCCCCTTTTCTTCTTTCTCCAAAAGAGCACTTTAAAATGCATAAAACTTGAGCTGTTGAGCAAATGCATAACAAGGACACAGCTGTATAAACAAACTCTCTCTATCTTTTTTCTTTTTTTCTTTTCTTTTTAAATAATATTTATTACTTTTCCAACAATTTAAACACTACAAAAAACACACAATACAATACAATACAATACAAAACACTACATAACACTAACACATTAAACTAACAAAACAAAACAAAACAAAAACAAAAACAGTTTAAAACACATCAGATAATTTCAGTATCTTATCTTTCATTCACTTATTTCCGCGACCTCCTGATAAGGTAAAAGCACATAAAGCTTTTAAAAATCATATTGTTAGAAAAGCATTGCTTAATGTTTGGATAAGATATAAGGATTTGTTAGAAAAGAAAACCCCAAGATGGTTGTCACCAATGGAAGCGAAGGCACAGAAAAAACTCAATATGGAGGCCAAATGGCCGAAATACTGGGAAATTTTGGAACAAGATGGAGACAGAATAAAATTGCAGAGTTTTGAAAAATTGAAAAATAAAGTGCGAGATTGGCTCCATTATTATCAAATAATGGAGGCATACAATTTGGACAAAAAAGTTGGCTTCCAGGTGGAAACAGAATTGTTAGACTCAAAAATTAAGAATTTGTCAAGAATGTATAACTTGCTGTTGAAATGGAACACTCAGGATGAAATGGTGAAATCTGATATGATTAAATGGGCACAAGATGTTGGACATAACATAATGATGGCTGACTGGGAACAGTTATGGACCACAGGTATGAAATTTACGGCATGTAATGCCCTAAGAGAAAACTTAACAAACTCTCTCCTTTATCAGTCACGGCAAGGGATGGCCTTAACTGTACCAGTAGAACAGAGAAGACACGTCTGTGCCTTATCTTATGTCCTGACCACAAAAGATGCACAGACCTAAGTCTGGGAACAACGCCGGAGCATGTTCTCGGAGATGACGGCCTCTTCCTCCAAGATAAGAGTAGGAAGAGGAAGATCCTTTTATGGTCAGAAGTACAGGAAGGAAATCCCTTTTATGGTTAAGAATACCAGAGCAAGAACATATGTGATGTCAACCTGCGCACATAGGCTGATGTGGTTGGATTCCTGGGGAAGGGGGGAGAGGGTGCCTGGAGGATATATATACTGCATGAAACTTCTCATTTCTTTGGACTTGCTGTGGACTTGATCACGCAAGTGCCTTCTGCTATCCAGAGAGCAGAATAAACTCTTTCTTGGAATCAACCTCGGTGTCATTTGACTTCCTTTCTCCCATCCAGAGCAACGCAGACCCAATCGGTGAACTCCAATAAGGCTACAGGAGGAGGTGTGTGTGTGTATGTGTGTGGTGTTTGGGCATGTTTTATCTGAAACGTTCCTGTTTAAATAATCCTCGTGGAGCCTCCAGGTCCAGGGGTAGTCTATAAACACCATCTCCAACTCCTCGAAAGATTCCATCGACGGTGTCTCCAAAATTTTTTACACATCACTTGGGAAGACAGGCAAACTAATGCCAGTGTACTGGAAGAAGCAAAGATCACCAGTGTCGTAGCGATGATTCTTCAACATCAACTTCGTTGGACTGGTCATGTGCGGATGCCTGGTGATCGTCTTCCAAAGCAACTCCTCTATTCCGAACTTAAAAATGGAAAGCGTAATGCTGGTAGTCAACAAAAGAGGTTTAAAGACTGTCTCAAGGCAAATCTAAAATGTAGTATAAACACCGACAACTGGGAAACACTGGCCTGCGAGCGCTCCAGTTGGAGAACAGCCTTTCCCAAAGGTGTCGTGGGCTTTGAAGACACTCGAACTCAGGACGCAAGGGAGAAACGTGCTAAGAGGAAGGCACGCTTGGCAAACCCTCACCGGGATCAACTCCCACCCGGAAACCAATGTCCCCACTGTGGAAGGACGTGGGGATCCAGAATTGGCCTCCACAGTCACTTACGGACTCACTTTTAAGACCGTGTTCATGGGAGACAATCTTATTCGGCTACGAGGGATTGCCAAAGAAGAAGAAGATTTTGCTCCTGGGGTATTTGGCCACTATGAGGACAGGCCGCTGGACCAGATGGGCTTGCTTGGACCCGATCCAGCAGCTAGGCTTTCCTTGCCTTCGTAGGAGGTCCGTCGCTGCTGAAGCAACACCCACACACAGCTCAGCAGCTGCAGCCTTCGCAAACTTGGGGCAAAAAAACACCCACCCCCCGATTCTTGGGTGCTTGACCAGCTGAACACTCAAATCTCTCGCGGAAGACAGGGTCTGAAGCCGCCTTCATGGCGGTGGGGTTCCTTGTGTGCAAAGTTCCGAGTTAATAAACAGAAATTGACATTGAGGCTTTGAGAAAGAAGGGGAAAGTCAGTGAGGTGTATGAGAGAGGGAGGGAGGGAGAGACATGCAGGCCGGCCGCGGCAGCAAAGGAGAGGCAGCGAATTAAGAGATCGAGTGAAGCTGAAATGGGATTTGGGGCAGATGTAGAATATCATAACAGGATTTCTTCTCCCGCAAATGAGGGGCCCTGCCTCTCTGTATCAGTGATCTCCGTATTAGCTGTTCCATTTGATTTCATCTCCCGGTGCATATTTCCATTATCCGAATCCTAAAAAGTCATCTCCACCAATCAATACCAGAGGGAAGGGAATAGGGGGTTGGGGGGTGGGTGGGTTTATTTCCTGATTGATCGGCAGAATGCCGGGCGAGTCAAGCTGGTTATATTTCCCAAAAAAAACCTGGAGGAACTTGTGGGGCAATCGGCCTCCTGGCTTCTTTCTCTGTGCCCAATTTTTTTATGTGAACAGAAGATGCCCTGCTGTGTTGGACAATGTCCTATCTAGTCTAGCATCCTGTTCACACAGGGGCCAGACTGTGTGAAAACCTGCAAGCAGAATTTGAACTCTTGCCTCCTGTGGTTTCTAGTCACAAGCTGGCCCCTGAAGAATGACGTCTCTCCAGTTCTCTTTTTCTGCGGGGACCCATGCCCCTAAACATTTTGCGAACCTTTGCACTTTTGCCCATTTAGTGTATTTATTTTTTTCTGATTCGAACTATAAAATGATGATTTTATTGAGTCAAAATGAGAGTAAAAGGTAAAGGGACTCCTGACCATCAGGTCCAGTCGTGGCTGACTCTGGGGTTGCGGCACTCATCTCGCTTTATTGGCCGAGGGAGCCGGCGTACAGCTTCCGGGTCATGTGGCCAGCATGACTGAGCCGCTTCTGGCGAACCAGAGCAGCGCACGGAAACGCCGCTTACCTTCCCACCGGAGCGGTACCTATTTATCTACTTGCACTTTGAGGTGCTTTTGAACTGCTAGGTTGGCAGGAGCAGGGACAGAGCAATGGGAGCTCACCCCGTCATTGCAGGGATTCGAACTGCCGACCTTCTGATCGGCAAGTCCTAGGCTCTGTGGTTTAACCCACAGCGCCACCCGTGTCCCCCAAATGAGAATACCCCTAAACATTTTTTTAGAGGGGGGGAAAGCACGGCTTCTGTCACTCACACCAGCGACTTTTCCATAAAGCATCCCGCAATGTCAGAAAACAGGGCTAGAAAATTGTGACGGTTAATTGGAACTGATTCCTCAAGTGCCATGCGAGCAACTAGATTGAATTCTGCCTCCGTGCACCGCCTTCTGCCTCTGTGAGTCATGTGGACTAGAAACCCGACTTTGGATTTATTTATTTTTAACGTAGAGCTACCATAAAGAAGGCTGATGGCCGAAGAATGGATGCTTTTGAATTCTGGTGCTGGAGGAGACTCTTGAGAGTCCCATGGACTGCAAGAAGATCCAACCTCTCCATTCTGAAGGAAATCAGCCCTGAGTGCTCACTGGAAGGACAGATCCTGAAGCTGAGGCTCCAAGACTTTGGCCACCTCATGAGAAGAGAAGACTCCCTGGAAAAGACCCTGATGTTGGGAAAGATGGAGGGCGGAAGGAGAAGGGGACGACGGAGGACGAGATGGTGGGACAGTGTCCTCGAAGCTACAAACATGAGCCTGACCAAACTGCGGGAGGCAGTGGAAGACAGGAGGGCCTGGCGTGCTCTTGTCCAGGGGGTCACGAAGAGGCGGACACGACTAAACAACTAAACAACAACAACAACGTAGAGCTGTGCATGTAGGCAAGAGCAGGGGCCTCGGATGTCCCTTAAGGTGACAGACCGCAGCCCAGCCTTGGTGGCAGAGACTGTGCTGGAGGCGGGGGCTCTCCAAAGGAGCACACGTTTTAGTATTCTTGTCGAGAGGGCAGCCCTCTGTTTTTTTATTTTCTCGCTTTGCAACCATTAGGAGTGCTCGGTCCGCCGGCAGAAAAAGCTGCCCCAGGACCCCCGAACGATAAGGATGATTATTCAGTCATGAAAGGAGAAAATGGATTTGCACAAAATCACCGTTCTGGCAAAGCGACCAAGACCAGGGGTGCCTCCTCGCCGCAGATTAAAACATGCAATTGAGCCCAGCTCCTTGTGGCGTCTCGGGAATCATTCCCCACTTAATTTCCTTGTCGGAGTCCCATTCCACATCGTAGCACGTTGCCTGCGTTGTCCTCCGGGGTCAAATCCAACTAGGGGCGGAGGGGTGGTGGTTATACTCCTGCTTTGCTTTCGACCACGACCTTGCGAGGTAGGCCCAAGGGGAGAGCGGGGGGACTGCCAGGGGCCTGTTAAAGACTGGAGGGCTTGGTTCTGTTTTGGGGGGACAGGAGGCGGGCAGGTGTGGAGGATTCCCTGGTCCTGAATGGGGTAACTGTGCCCCTGAAGGACCAGGTGCATAGCCTGGGAGTCATTTTGGACTCACAGCTGTCCATGGAAGCACAGGTCAAATCTGTGTCCAGGGCAGCTGTTTACCAGCTCCACCTGGTACGTAGGCTGAGACCCTATCTGCCTGCGGACTGTCTCGCCAGAGTGGTGCATGCTCTGGTTATCTCCTGCTTGGACTACTGCAATGCGCTCTACGTGGGGCTACCTTTGAAGGTGACTCGGAAACTACAACTAATCCAGAATGCGGCAGCTAGACTGGTGACTGGGAGCGGCCGCCGAGACCATATAAC
The DNA here is from genome assembly GCF_964252035.2 of Podarcis erhardii. Lineage (NCBI taxonomy): Eukaryota > Metazoa > Chordata > Lepidosauria > Squamata > Lacertidae > Podarcis > Podarcis erhardii. Next base: position 8,404,989 of record NC_138516.1, on the reverse strand, counting down.
ACCGGTCTTGAAAGACCTACATTGGCTCCCAGTATGTTTCCGAGCACAATTCAAAGTGTTGGTGCTGACCTTTAAAGCCCTAAACGGCCTCGGTCCAGTATACCTGAAGGAGCGTCTCCACCCCCATCATTCTGCCCGGACGCTGAGGTCCAGCGCCGAGGGCCTTCTGGCGGTTCCCTCATTGCGAGAAGCAAAGCTACAGGGAACCAGGGAGAGGGCCTTCTCGGTAGTGGCGCCCGCCCTGTGGAACGCCCTTCCAGCAGATGTCAAAGCGATAAACAACTACCTGACATTCAGAAGACATCTTAAGGCAGCCCTGTTTAGGGAAGTTTTTAACGTGTGATATTTTACTGTATTTTGGGGTTTTTATGGAAGCCGCCCAGAGTGGCTGGGGGGGCCCAGCCAGATGGGCGGGGTATAAATAAATTATTATTATTATTATTATTATTATTATTATTATTATTATTATTATTATTCTGTGGGGTACGGAGGTGCACATCGCTTTGGGGCAAAGGTATTGCCCCCTTCGTTCTGAACAGACGCTGAGGTCCAGCTCTGAGGGCCTTTTGGCGGTTCCCTCATTGCGAGAAGCAAAGCTACAGGGAACCAGGCAGAGGGCCTTCTCGGTGGTGGCGCCCGCCCTGTGGAATGCCCTCCCACCAGATGTCAAAGCGATAAACAACTACCAGACTTTTAGAAGACCAGATGTCTTGACCAGCCCTGATTAGGGAAGCTTTTAATGTTTGATGTATTACAGTATTTTAATATATATTTTTGGAAGCCACCCAGAGTGGCTGGGGAAGCCCAGCCAGAAGGGCGGGGTATAAATAAGAAATTATTATTATTATTATTGTTATTATTATTATTATTATTATTATCTCCTAAAGACGGCCCTGCCTCTGTCCCAGAATATCTCCCTTCCTGGGGAGACGGGGACCATTCCTGCGGCTGCCCCAGCCAGGCCACCCCCATGCCGTTTGTCCGAAATGGAGTAGAAGGGGGTGGGGGTGGTGAGCAGGCTGGCTTTCACCCCCTGTGGCATGGCGGGGGCCGTCGCACCTTCTGCCTGTGGCGCTTTCGGTCCTCGCGGTCTGCATTCTAGATGCGGGCCGCTCTGCCTGCCTTGCAATTTCCCCTCCCCGCCGGACTGACTTTGAATACAGTTCATATTTCTCTCTCGTAATCTCCTCGTCTTAGTTTTAATCCTCCCGGCTTCTGCGACTCCGCTGGCATCGGGGTTTTTTTCCCCTTGCCCCCCGCTTCCTCGCTCGCTCGCCCACCGTCCCAGACAAATTACCCTTAATAATGTTCTGAAGGCCGCGACACCTCGGGATGTTGTCTTTCTCTCTCTGTCTCTGTCTCTTTCTGCCGTTCCCGCAACCCCCCCCCCCCCGTTCAGTCTTCCGTTTGAAAACATAACACTGAATATGGCACTTATCTCCCATTGAGGAGTGGGGAAAAGTTGCTAATCCTTTAATAATGTCACGTCCGCAACCTCATTGGCTGGAGGCGAATTCCTAAAAGCTTCACGTCGCTTGCCAAAGACCGAAATCCTTTCTTCCCTCTCCACACCTCCGGAGTTCACACATACAGTGGTACCTTGGTTCTCAAACGCCTCGTTTCCCAAACGCCAAAAACCCAGAAGTGTTCCGGTTTTCGAACGATTTTCGGAAGCCGAACGTCCGACGCGGCTGTCGGCTATTGTTTCCGGGGCGCCTGCGCCAATCAGAAGCCGCGCCTCGGTTTCCGAATCTTTCGGAAGTCAAACGGACTTCCGGGACGGATTAAGTTTGGCGCTTTTGTTTTCGCTATTTATTTTGCGTTTTTCTTCTTGAGGCTTTTTCGGTTTGTTTGTTTTTGTGACTGTGTGGAACGCAGTTCAGCTTATCTCGACTTGTAAACAATTATCTGCATTTCATTTCTTCTTAGCCGCTGTCGATTGCAATAATCTTTCGGATACTTTTTTCAAGGCCTGCATTTAACTTGAAAAAAAATAGTTTTAGTTCGTATTTCTGCAAACGGCTTGGAGGTTCTCCTACAATCAAGCTGTATAGCTCAGTCACTAGAGCATCTCAGGGCCGTGTTTTTGATTCCCAAGTAGGGGCAAAAGATTCCTGCTTAGGTGAACCTCAGGGTCTCTTCTAACCACAATTCTAGGATTATAATAAGCGCTATAAAACTTTTGTTAAAAAAAATTTATAGTGCCTATGAACATCACATTGGCGACCTCTGCTATGTATTTTTTCCCCATACCCTTCATATCCATAGCTGAATTAAGCAGAAATCCATATCTGAATTCAGCAGAATCATGAAAAATAATTCAAATTTAATTTAATCCAGCTGCAAGTTGGCCTCGCTGGGTTTAGATCCATCGCGGAATCCACCCTTTCCCGTCGCAGAATCGTGCTGCGAGGCAGCTGTCCTTGGTTAGATCTGCAATCCACTTTATCCTGCATTTCATCCAGAGCCGCTGACACGCCAGTCGTCCCAAAAAGTGTGGAAAGCCATTGTGTGTTGTTATTCAGTCCTCCAGGAGCTTTCCCAATGCCTGGGAAAGTTCTGCGACGGAATCGATGGGAACGCTTCCTTTTCAGCTCCACTCTCGTTCAGCACAACCTTGGGTTAGCCGTGACAGGCAGAGAACACGACTTAATCTCTTCCTCTGCCCCACTCCACCCAAAAAGTGCTTTTGATTTATCGGTCCCTGGAGTTGCCCCAGAGACATAAACAAACTTGGTCCTCTCCAGCCGCAGCCCTCCAGCCTCGCTGGCTGTCTCCAAAATAATATACAACCAGGCCTTTCTCCTTCCTCGACGCTGTTAGCATTAGTAACCCTACATATTTTATAAAAACCTCCTACCCGTGATCTTCAAACAATAAATCATTTTAACTAGGGATGCCTCGATTCCTGACTATAGCGAGCTCCTCTCCCTCAACCTTTTGTCTTCACTGCAAGATGGGGGGGAGAGAGAGAATGAAAAATAGACCAAACCGCACAGGGACCACTCCTACCCGTTTAGCATCCTCTTTGCCAGACTGGCTGATATCACAAATGGCCGTGGACCTACAGGTGCGGTGCATTGAAGTCAGCCGCTACAATGAGGAGTTGGCGAGGTTTTAAATTTTAAAATAGAGATAAGAACATCGAATGGGTCTGCCGTGCGAGAGGTCAACCTCTTTGTAATCTTTATTAGTTGCTGTTTTTTTTTTTTGTTTGTTTGTTTATCATAGATTTTATTAAAATTTTGAAGGTTACAGAGAGAAAAATAGAAAAAGTTAAACAAAGCACACAAAAAACAACACAAATCCAACCTTTACATAACTTTCTTTCCTTTGCTTAATTCCTTGACCTCCTCACACCTCCCTTTTTTGTATTCTAATTCAATTAGATATTTCAGCAAATCCTTTCCATCTTTGTTTTTATCCTAAAAATTTATCTTGATATGCTATAATTTTACATTCTCCTCTTTCACTAATTATCAATCCATTTTTACTTAATCCTTTATAACATTTCTGCTAAAACCACATAGCTTCATTCCAACATCCTTCTAACATATTAGTTGCTGTTTTTTAGTTACATACTGTGGGTTAAACCACAGAGCCTACGACTTGCCGATCAGAAGGTTGGCGGTTCGAATCCCCATGACGAGGTGAGCTCCCATTGCTTGGTCCCTGCTCCTGCCAACCTAGCAGTTCGAAAGCACATCAAAGTGCAAGTAGATAAATAGGTACCGCTCCGGCGGAAAGGTAAACGACGTTTCCGTGCGCTGCTCTGGTTCGCTAGAAGCGGCTTAGTCCTGCTGGCCACATGACCCGGAAGCTGTACGCTGGCTCCCTCGGCCAGTAAAGCGAGATGAGCGCCACAACCCCAGAGTCGGCCACGACTGGACCTAATGGTCAGGGGTCCCTTTACCCTTTTATACACACACATAATATATTACACTTTACATTTACACTTGCTCTTGAGAGCTGACTTCCCTCTTTTCGCATTGTCTTTACCCGTTTTGTATGTAGTTGTTGTTCTTCCATTCTCGTCCGTGAAACGTCTGTAAACAAATAATTTTCCTATATATACAGTTCTTATTTTCTATTTATATTCATTTACAAATACTGTTCATTACATTAGTCATAATATACATTTTTATTTCTTATTGTTTTTATTATTCAGTAAACTTCTTTGTATTTTCCCGTCATGAGGTTTGTTTCAATTCTACTGGTTTCACTATTTCGCTTCACCTTCCCTATATATAACATGAACTTTCCCCATTCTTTTTGAAATGTTTCATCGCCCTGATTTCGAATTTTAGCTGTTAATTTGGCTATTTCTGCGTACTCCATAACCTCATCATAATCCTCACCTCGCCCATCTGACTGGGTTTTCCTAGCCATTCCAACAAAATATTCAAAATACAATAAAACATCAGACATTAAAAACTTCCCTAAACAGGGCTGCCTTCAGATGTCTTCTAAAAGTCAGGTAGTTGTTTATTTCCTTGACATCTGATGGGAGGGCGTTCCACAGGGCGGGCGCCACCACCGAGAAGGCCCTCCGCCTGGTTCCCTGTAGCCTCACTTCTCGCAGGGAGGGAACCGCCAGAAGGCTATAGCTTGTTTACCTTATATGTAAATCTGGCACTGGGTGTGGTGTGGGGCTTCCGATTCCCCTAAGACAGGGGTGGCCAACTCCCGAGAGACTACAATCTACTCACAGAGTTAAAAACTGGCAGCGATCTACCCCCTTTTTGGGGGGTGCAGGGCAAAGATGTTGAGCTTCTTTGGGGGGAGCTGGTGACCTACTGGTGATCTGCCACAGACATCTAGTGATCTACCGGAAGATCATGATAAACCTGTTGGACAGGCCTGCCCGAAGACTGGACCCCAACTGAAAAACAGACAAAGCAATACCCCACCAGGTTTCATGGCGATTCATTCATAGGAGAGTAAGAACAGCTAAGGTGCAGGATGAAGCCGTTGAATCAGCTGGCTTCCATTTATCTCTTCTGCCTTCCAGCAACAGGTCAGAACAGCGTCCTTTGGCCAAGGTTACCTCTTAACCTAAAGAATCCAATCGTCGCCTCTCTTGTTACTTCTTGGTAGCTGGGAAAATTTGGGAAGCAGGTGGTGCTGTGGTCTAAACTACTGAGCCTCCTGGGCTTGCCGATCGGAAGGTTCGAATCCCCGCAACGGGGTGAGATCCCGTTGCTCCGTCCCAGCTCTCGCCAACCTAGGAGTTCGAAAGCACGCCAGCGCAAGTAGATAAATAGGTACCAATGCGGCAGGAAGGTAAGCGGCGTTTCCATGCGCTCTGGTTTCCGTCATGCACCAGAAGCGGTTTAGTCCTGCTGGCTACATGTCTGCGGACAAACGCCAGCTCCCTCGGCCCGAAAGCGAGATGAGCGCCGCAACCCCGTAGTCACCCTTGACTGGACTTAACCGTCCCGGGGTCCAACCGGGGAAATGCTTTGACTGTAGTCTAGAAGTTTGTTCTGTTTTTCCTTTTAGGCTTCCGGACAGAAACTCCCCATCCGAAATATTCCCCATTAACAAACGAGCCATTTACCGAAAACCTTTACCATTTGTTAGCTAGGGGTAAGAAACCCCTTTCCTGTTAGTTGCTCTGAGCCCGGCTTTGGCTGGGGAGGGCGGGATATAACTAAATAAAAATTATTATTATTATTATTATTATTATTATTATTATTATTATTATTAGAGGGGGAGGTGTCTGGGATTGCTACAAAGGTCTTGCTCAATTTATCCTCTTGTCCTCAGCAAGGCACGGCAGATCTTTTGCCCATATTCCTTAACCAGATTACATTCCCACCACATATGTGAATATAGTGAATATAAAGGTAATTTCTGGATTATTTCAAATAAACATAGAAGTTAATAGGGATTTGTTATTTTCGGGAATACTGGGAAATAACAAAGTAAAGAGTAATAAGCAAGAGTTGTACAAGATTATGATTCTAGCTGGAATGGCAGTTATTGCTCTGGGATGGAAGGAAAAGGCCAAATGGAATATGGAAAAATGGAATGATTATGTTTTTGAATACAGTGGTGCCTCGCAAGACGAAATTAATCCGTTCCACGAGTCTCTTCGTGTTGCGGTTTTTTCGTCTTGCGAAGCACGGCTATTAGCGGCTTAGTGGTTTAGCGGCTATTAACGGCTGTTAACGGCTTAGCGGCTTTAAGAAAAAGGAAACAAACTCGCAAGAACTCGCAAGACGTTTCATCTTGCGAAGCAAGCCCATAGGGAAATTCGTCTTGCGGAACGACTCAAAAAACGGAAAACTCTTTCGTCTTGCATGTTTTTCGTCTTGCGAGGCATTCGTCTTGCGAGGTACCACTGTACGTACAATCAGAAATATTCGCACAGATAGTGGCAGAGGATAGATGGGAAAATAAATATCAAAGAATCCCAAATAAATGGGCATTTTATAGGAACTGGATAGAAAGAGGGAAGCCAACCCTAACATACAAGCTTGAATGAAAAGACTGTGTACATGGATAAAGATATGAAGAAGGAAGGCCTGACCGGGGGGGGGGGGAGTAAATCGGATGATATTTCGAATTGATTTTGTTATGTAAGCTAAAAAAATAAATAAACCAAGACACGGCAGATTTGGGGACCCCTTTTTCTTCCTTCTCCCACCCTGTCCCCCCTCCCCTTTGTGTTTCCTTTCGCTCCTTAAAGAACAGATGGGCTTAAAAGCAGGGGGGGCGACTCTCTCACGGGCCTCGGTCTCTTTTGCATGCCGCGCTGTGCAACATTCATAAGAAACATGCTGCACCCAGTGGTCCGAATGTAATACAGGCTACCTACAGAGAAAAACAATCAGGGAAGGGGAATCAGGGGTCTCTGCGGTTTGGAGACGAGGTTCTCCCTATTACAGCTCTCCGGCTAAGGCAGAGGAAGGGTGCCATAATCCAACATCTCAGGGTTATGGGGGTAGATGCAAATTAAATTCCTTATTCTCCTCCGCCCCGCCCTCCATCTGCCCCAACCGATGGGCTGAAAGGGGCGATGAAAAACCTTCGAGAGTCTCTTAAAGTCTTCCGGGTGGTTGACCCCGCTGCTGTAAGCACAGAGGCGAAGGAAACAGGGCAGCGAAACTTTGGAGGACCGTAATTTCCATAAGGAAACCGGCAGTGGCGGATCAATGCAAAACCATACAGTCGGAAGGGACCCCAGGTGTCATCTAGTCCAAGCCCCTGCAATGAGGGCGACTTTTTGCCCAGCGTGGGACTTGAATCCACAACCCTGAGGAACAGGGCTGCCTTCAGATGTCTTCTAAAAGTCAGATAGTTGTTTATTTCCTTGACATCTAATGGGAGGGCATTCCGCAGGGCGGGCGCCACCACCGAGAAGGCCCTCTGCCTGGTTCCCTGTAACTTGGCTTCTCGTAGTGAGGGAACCGCCAGAAGGCCCTCGGAGCTGGACCTCAGTGTCCGGGTAAAACGATGAGGGAGGTGACGCTCCTTCAGGGATACAGGGCCATTTAGGGCTTTAAAGGTCAGCACCAACACTTTGAATTGTGCTCGGAAACATCCTTGGAGCCAATGTAGGTCTTTCAGGACCGGTGTTATGCGGTCTCGGCAGCCGCTCCCAGTCACCAGTCCAGCTGCCGCATTCTGGATTAGTTGCAGTTTCCGCGTCACCTTCAAAGGTAGCCCCACGGAGAGCGCATCGCAGTAGTCCAAGCGGGAGATAACCAGAGCATGCACCACTCTGGCCAGACAGTCTGTGGGCAGGGAGGGTCTCATCCTGCGTACCAGATGGAGCTGCCCTGGACACAGAACTGACCTGCGCCTCCATGGACAGCTGTGGGTCCAGAATTACTCCCAAGCTGCGCACCTGGTGCTTCAGGGGCACAGTCACCCCATTCTGGAGAAAGGGGGCTCCCCACACACACCCCTACAGTCCTCGGGCAGGGAGTGTCTCAGCCTGCGTACCAGATGGAGCTGGTAGACAGCTCCATGGCTATGCACCACCTCCTTAATCACAAGCTGCCGAACACCAGTTGCCTGAAACCTTTGGCAGCTGCTGCCGGCCCGTGCAGGCAGCGCTGAGGTACTTGGCCCGGCTTTTCATGAGGCATCTCCTCGCGTTGCCTCTGCAAGCACCTAGGAGCTGTGAAGGGGAGAGGAACCTTTCTGCAAGGACGGCTGGCGAAGGCTCCCTGGAGACGCAGCGGGGAGCTATGAGCAAAGGAACACTCTCTTGCTTCTGGTGGCTGGCGCAAAAAAATAATAATATACCAAAACAATTCTGCACCTCGGAGGTTGCGGAAAGCGGGGAGGGAGAAGAAAGAAAAGATTTCCTTTGACACCGCTCTTCAAAAGCTCTCGGGGTCTCCAGGGACACTGTCCACCCCGCCGGGCGGAAACGAACCCAGAGAAGGTGGAGACCCTCCTCCATTCCGTTCCTTTGTCCTTCCCAGGGACCTTCACCTTGTCCACACCTGAAGACCACTTCAGACGGACTCGCCTCTGCCACTGCCTCTGGTGATAGTTGCAAAACAGAGGGAGGAGCAGCTGCATGAACATGCCGTTTGCAAATGCAGAAAAATATTTCGGTGGTGCCCAGTGCTGGATTAACATATAAACTAAACAACCTATAGCTTAGGGCCCCGCTCTCTTGGGGGCCTCCAAAAAATTTAAAGGGAAAAAACCTGGATGTACATTTCCAAAATAAAAACAAATAAAATAAAACCTACCCACAACAACAGTGTTTTGTGTTGTATACAAGTGAGAGCTGGACCATAAAGAAGGCTGATCGCCGGAGAATGGATGCTTTTGAATTCTGGTGCTGGAGGAGACTCTTGAGAGTCCCATGGACTGCAAGAAGAGCAAACCTCTCCATTCTGAAGGAAATCAGCCCTGAGTGCTCACTGGAAGGACAGATCCTGAAGCTGAGGCTCCAAGACTTTGGCCACCTCAGGAGAAGAGAAGACTCCCTGGAAAAGACCCTGATGTTGGGAAAGATGGAGGGCGCAAGGAGAAGGGGAGGACAGAGGACGAGATGGTGGGACACTGTTCTTGAAGCGGCCAACATGAGTTTGACCAAACTGCAGGAGGCAGTGGAAGACAGGAGTGCCTGGTGTGCTCTGGTCCAGGGGGTCACGAAGAGTCGGACACGACTGAATGACTCAACAACATCAAGGCTCCTAGGATGTAAGTCATGGGCCCTGCCTGCTAGCCTGCTCCCTAAAATATCACTGGTTTGCTCATTTCTATATATAGCAGGGGTCAGCAAGATGTCCAAACCTTCTGCATACAAAGTAGTTGCTCCCCGACCGCTAAACTTCTGGTCCAGGCATCCCCAACCTTTGGCCCTCCAGATGTTTTGGACTACAATTCCCATCATCCCTCCCCACCGGTCCTGTTCGCTAGGGATCATGGGAGTTGTAGGCCAAAACACCTGGAGGGCCGCAGGTCGGGGATGCCTGTTCTAGTCCTTTCCCTAAAAGATGATGTGAATGTTCTAGCCCTCATGGTGGGCTGTTTGGATATCTGAATCCGCGAGTGTGTATAGCGAGGTTTGGGTACTAATTCCGTATGTTTGGATAAGTGAATTTTCATTCATTTATGAGCATTTGGATAGCAAGATGAGTGGGTATGTGTGGACAGCTCTATTCTCCCGGCCGTAAACCCCTTGAGATGTTTTAAATCCTGCCTTTTTCAATCTTGGCGATCCGCCACGTGGCAACAGGAAGGGCAGAACTGGGGAAATGACTGGAATTTGCAGATTCGCCAATCCCTGGTCCTGGGGGTCTCTCTCTGCCTCAAGTCCTTGGGGGGTGCAGCAAAGCCCCTAGGTTTGGACAGGACCATAGCTGTCAACTTACAGATTTGAAAATAAGGGACCAGCAGCCTCAAAAATAAGGGATCAGCAACCAAAATAAGGGATCAACGATTGCTTTTATAAAATACATATTTTGTTGCGTGCAAATGGCTTTAGATACCTATTAGGTCCATAAATTACCATATAGCATATATTCAACACAAAAAAAACAGCAACAACTTGTTGTTGACAAAGGACAGCTGGACATAGAAAGGGCCCCATTACCTTCAGTAGCTTATTTAAGGGACATCATCAATAAGGGACAGCAGCGGGACATGGCGCTGGGATAAGGGACTGTCCCACCAAATAAGGGACGCTTGACAGCTATGGGCAGGACGTTGGCAGAAAGAGGCACCAAGAGCTCAGAAGGAGAGGGAGAGAATGAGCGAAAGCAGCTCTGGTTTTGGAAACTAAGCCCATGACGCGAGCCTCTTCCTCACGAGTCAGCACATCTCCCCTTCCCTGTGCAGTTGGGAGACAGTTCTGCTGACTCGCGTGATACGGATAAGATTTTTTTGCCAGGTTTCCCCCCCCCTCCCCTCGTCACAGAACAGACATGCAAGGAGAAGTTATTTCTCCCCCGCTTTATGTCTCATTAACGGCATCCCTTACCGCCTTGCTCTGAAGATTTGGTTTAAGCCCCATAACCTCCTTTCCTCGGAGGATCTGGCCCGAGGGGGAACTGAGCCCTTGCGGCCCCTATCCCCAATATGCGCAATATGCGCACAAGGGAATCAAGGTGCCACTGAGCGTGTACAGAGTGTCCACACAATACACACTGGGATCAGAGAACAGAGGGGTTCCAGGTCAAAAGGGGCTTCTTCCAAGCGGGCACGACTCCCAAACTCACGAATAGGCCATGCGCTCGTCCCAGACCCTGAGATTTTCCTGGACTACAATGCCCATCATCCATGACCTCTGACCATGCTGCCCGTGGTCACCGCCATCTCTTTTTCTACAAATTGAGCTGTGCCTTCAATCAGTTACGGATCCCGTAAGTGACTTGGGCACGATTTCGTCCTTTTTCCTCCTCTTCTTTTGTGCGTGACGGGTCAAAAATCCCAATTCTTCCTGAGTGGAGGGCAGCTGCGTTTTGGCGCCGTAGGGATGCGGGCCGCCATTTTTAATCAAGATGGCGGACCCAAACGCCGCTTCGACGCGCCTTCACCCAGTTTGGCATGGCGGTTACGAATGAGGTTCCCCGAGCTGGAAGAGGAAGGGGCTGATTTGGGGCGCGGTCGGATTGAAGCCCCCCCACAAAACTCACAAATAACACTAGCCATTTGTTATGTACTGAGTTGAATAGGATCCAAAAGGCAGCAGTCTGATTGGTCCTAGAACAATAGGATCCAAAATGCAGCAGTCTGATTGGTCCTGGAACAATGCAGCAGTATGATTGGTCTGCAGGAGCCACCCAATCCAGCTCCAGGTGGAAGTGAATCTGCAACCTGATTGGCCCACGGGAGAATCCCAGAATTAGCCAATCACGTCTGGCCCATTGTGTAAATAATGTATATAAAGCAGATATTTTGGGGGAACTTTCATTCCTCACTACTATGAGCTGAATAAAGAGCATGAAATCCACACTCGACTCCAAGTATATTTCACCATTGAAAAGAAAATCGCAATTTGGCGCAGTTTCTTCGAATTCCCAGGTGCCCCCTGCTGGTGAAATAATTATATTTTTAAAAATTAATGATGATTTTTAATAAAAAAAAACGAAAAATTCAGGCCACTCTGTGGTTCGGCCCCCTCCTGTTCTTGTCCTAATTTTGAAAGTCATCTCCAATGCTTGGCATTCCTTTAAATTCATCCCTGTGTGTCTGGAGTACAGTGGTACCTTGGTTCTCAAACGCCTTGGTTCTCAAACACCAAAACCCAAAAGTAAGTGTTCCAGTTTTTGAACGTTTTCCAGAAGCAGAACGTCCGGTGCGGCTGTCGGCTATTGTTTCCGGGGCGCCTGCACCAATCAGAAGTTGCGCCTTGGTTTCCAAACATTTCAGAAGTCAAACGGACTTCCGGAACAGATTAAGTTTGGCGCTTTTGTTTTTGCTATTTTGCGTTTTTGTTTTTGTGGCTTTTTCGGTTCATTTGTTTTTGTGACTGTGTGGAACACAGTTCAGCTACTGATTGATTGTGTGACTGCGGAAATAGATAAAAGCCCCCCATCCAATCAGTGAGTATCATCAGTGCAGGTAAGAAAATAATAATAATTTTAATTCTTATCATTTACAATACTGTCTTATTTATTTTATAGCACAGCGCATTGATTATTTCTTTCACTTTGTGGATCGATGGTCTCGTTAGATTGCTGTTTTAGGAGTTGTTTTGAAAAGTCTGGAACAGATTAATCCGCTTTGCATTCCTTTCTATGGGAAAGCGCGCCTCAGTTTTGGAACGCTTTGGTTTTGGAACGGAATTTCCGGAACGGATTAAGTTTGAGAACCAAGGGACCGCTGTATTTATTTATTTACTTGTTTGCCATCATTTCTCACTTTCATTTCTGCTTCTAATTCACACACACACACACCGGCCTAATCTGTAACGCTTTGTGTCCACCTCTCTCTTAAACTAAATCCAACTTCATGCATGAAAACTGCAGGATATATAGGCGCGTTCTGAGTTAAATCCTCATCTGGAGTAAAAAAAAAACAGAGGAAAAGGCTCCATTTAGCTTGAAAGAGATGTTTTTGCATGTCTGCTATATAGCCTGCAAAAACCTCTCTCTTCCCCCACCCTCACTTCACACCCCCCAGCTTCCAAGCAAGTTTATAGTTTTTAATTAAAAGCCAAAATATCCGATAATAACCTTCCGGAGATTTATTTAAAAATTAAATCTATTATGAAGAGCTTTGGAAAGAGATGTAAGACCGATGAGGGGACAATTGCAGGATTAGAGAATCAAACTCATCGCTTGCCGCATTACTGGCGCCCCCTCTCCAGACCTTACAGCAAAGAAAAACGGATGGATATATATTTATATTTTTTGGCAAAAGCATCCGACTAGAGAAGGGGGGGGGGACAGCCAAGAAAAGGTCCCGGAAGAGGTTACAGAGATGGAAATTACCTTTTCGTTGCAAAAAAAGGAGAAGAAAAAGGGAGGGGTGTGAGGAGATGACCATGGAAAGGATGATAATTTTGCGGAGAAAGGGGGGGTAGCTCATTTTGCTGTCAGATTATTTTCGGAGGAAGTCATTTGTTGTTGATTCTGGTGTATCTTTCTAAAGAAGCCATCCTGACTTTTTAACTTTTGGGGATTGAGGAAAACCACACTTTCTGGGCTGGTCCTTTGCTTATGCAAATTTTTATTTTATTTTACTTTTTGCAAGGTAGAAAGGTTTTGCCGTTAATGTATGTAAAGGAAGGGGGAATGGGTTTTTTTTAATCTTTGCATATGCAAATTGGTTTCCACAATCACCTGTCTGGGACAGACTGGATGCTTTGATGCATCAATTTTGGATTTTGCCTGGACCAGGACTGGGGTACCTCTGGACCAGGGACAGGATGTGGCCCTCCAGGCCTCTCTAGATGGCCCTCAGCGCTCTCCTGGAAGCCATGCCCCCTCGCCGGTCCTCGCTTTGGGTTTTCATGCCTGTCCTTGAATTCTGATCACCGCTTCCGTTTGCTTGGAGGGAGGATTTGCGAGTCGAAGCTTGCCTGTTGCGGCAAGGTAAACAGTACTTTCTTGGGCTCCATGATCACTGCAGATGGTGAGAGCAGCCACGAAATTAAAAGACGCCTGCTTCTTGGGAGAAAAGCAATGACAAACCTAGACAGCATCTTAAAAAGCAGAGACATCACCTTGCCAACAAAGGTCCGTACAGTTAAAGCTATGATTTTCCCAGTAGTGATGTAGGGAAGTGAGAGCTGGACCATAAAGAAGGCTGATCGCCGAAGAATAGATGCTTTTGAATTATGGTGGTGGAGGAGACTCTTGAGAGTCCCATGGACTGCAAGAAGATCAAACCTCTCCATTCGGAAGGAAATCAGCCCTGAGTGCTCAATGGAAGAACAGATTCTGAAGCTGAGGCGCCAAGACTTTGGCCACCTCATGAGAAGAGACTCTCTGGAAAAGACCCTGATGTTGGGAAAGATGGAGGGCACAAGGAGAAGGGGGCGACAGAGGACGAGATGGTTGGACAGTGTTCTTGAAGCGACCAGCATGAGTTTGACTAAACTGCGGGAGGCAGTGGAAGACAGGAGGGCCTGGAGTGCTCTGGTCACGAAGAGTCGGACACGACTAAACAACTAAACAACAACAAACAAGGCATCGCGTGACATGCCCACTTTCCCCCTCTGGCCCCGCCCACGATTGGCTTACGGCCCCCAGGAGGTTGCCCACAATGTGGCCCCCGGGAGGTTGGGGAAATGTTGGCATACCTTCCGAGCCATAGCACAGAAACCGTCAGGTAAGGGAATGCCAAGGAGACGTAATAACATCAGAAGGGGCTGCTGCTGCAAGCAGGATTCACACACAGAGCTCTCTGCCTGCGTGCGGACTTCCAGCAACTGGCGTTCAGAAGCCTCTGACTTCGCAGGCAGAGCGTAGCCATTGTGGCTTGTGGCCACCAATAGGCCCTTCCACCAATCTTTTCTGAAGCTATCCTGTAGCGGTGAGTTCTGCAGTTCAGCTGTGTGAAGGAGATCTGGGGAAGGACTGACAGGTGACCCAACCCTACCCTGGAAGAATTCCCTCTTTATTCTGCCTGATCAATGTATGCCACTCCAAACCTTGGTGCCTAATAATAATAATAATTTATTTATACACCACCCATCAGGCTGGGTTTCCCCAGCCACTCTGGGCAGCTCCCAACAGAATATTGAAAATATCAAACATTCAAAACTTCCCTAAACAGGGCTGCCTTCAGATGTCTTCTAAAATTCAGATAGTTGTTTATTTCCTTGACATCTGATGGGAAGGTGTTCCACAGGGCAGGCGCCACCACCGAGAAGGCCCTCTGTCTGGTTTCCTGCAACCTCGCTTCTCGCAGGGAGGGAACCGCCAGAAGACCCTCAGAGCTGGACCTCAGTGTCTGGACTGAATGTTGGGAGTGGAGACGCTCCTTCAGGGATACTGGGCCCAGGCCATTTAGGGCTTGAAAGGTGAGCATCAGCACTTTGAATTGTGCTCAGAAACGTCCTGGGAGCCAATGTAGCTCTTTCAGGACCAGTGTTATATGGTCTTGGTGGCCAGTCCCAGTCACCAGTCTATCTGCCGCATTCTGGATTAGTTGTAGCTTCCGCGTCACCTTCAAAGGTAGCACCACGGACAGCGCATTGCAGTAGTCCAAGCGGGAGATAACCAGAGCATGCACCACTCTGGCCAGACAGTCTGCGGGCAGATAAGGTCTCATCCTGCGTACCAGATGGAGCTGCCCTGGACGCAGAATTGACCTGCGCCTCCATGGACAGCTGTGAGTCAAAAATGACCCCCAGGCTGCGCACCTGGTCCTTCGGGGGCACAGTAACCCCATTCAGAACCAGGGAGTCCTGTCTGTCACTCCAAACCTTGGTGCCAAATAAACGACAGATTTCTCTCTCGCACACAGACACACAAACATCATTTTAAAGAATATATATCCAGCGGGGGGTGTTTCTTTGTGGGTCCTCCCCACAGATGGACCTGGGCACTGGGGAAAAGGCCTCACTCTGAAAGACAGTCACAGGCATAACCACAAAAATCTCAGTCGGAAAAGGCCAAATCATGTCTGATTTGCCAAAGTTTGGTGGTTTCCAAGTAAGAGGAGAGGAGGCTGCGATTTCGCAAAGCCGGGAGTTCACAAACGTCCAAAATTTGGCGTCTAAAATTAATGCGACTGAACGTTTTTGATGGCATTGATGAATATGTATTGTCAAAAGAATTACGGTACCATATTTTTCGCTCTACAAGACACAGCAGACCACAAGACGCACCTAGTTTTTGGAGGAGGAAAGCCAGAAAAAAAATATTCTGGATCCCAGAAGCCAGAACAGCAAGAGGGATCGCTGCGCAGTGAAAGCAGCAATCCCTCTTTCTGTTCTGGCTTCTGGGATAGCTGCGCAGCCTGCATTCGCTCCATAAGATGCACACACATTTCCCCTTACTTTTTAGGAGGGGAAAAGTGAGTCTTATAGAGCAAAAAATACGGTATATATGATATTGGCAGCTCAAATGCGGAATTGCAACTCAATAGAAAACAGTTCAAGGTCTGAGACTGGGCGCTTGATAACATGCACTCTGGAATAGAGTTGTGACGGAGAAAACCACAGGTAATTTGAGATTTTGACTGCGACTAGACCTTCCAGGCATCTTTTATATGATTTGGCGTTCTTTTATTATAAATATACAACAGAATGACCCTTTTCAAGACAACCCTCACCTTCAGCCTTGCAAATCTGGAGCTAGACATGATCATAAAAGCAAAGCTGATACAGTCGTACCTTGTAAGTCGAACGGAATCCGTTCCGGAAGTCCGTTCGACTTCCAAAACATTCGGAAACCAAAGTGCGGCTTCTGATTGGCTGCAGGAACCTCCTCCAGCCAATCGGAAGTCGCGGAAGCCCCTTTGGACGTTTGGGTTCCAAAGAACATTCGCAAACCGAAACACTCACTTCCTGGTTTGCGGCATTCAGGAGCCAAAACGTCCGAGAACCAAGGCGTTCGCGAATACGATTGTATTCTCTAGTCGGACTTTGCTATTTTAACCCCTGCACAGTTGTCTTCGTGGGCCTGTTGTCTTGCTTTGCATCTTTCAATTATAGAACGGTTCTCTCTGTTTTACATTGTGAAACAAGATGGGGATACAGAAAAATCTTTACGAAAGGGGATTGGGAGGAAAATGCCAAATCAGACATGCCAAGGAAGAAAGACCGGCCGTTCGGCGAGCGAGATGTCGAGAAGGCTGTAGTTTTGCAAAAGCCAGGAGTTCACAAATATCCCCGCCGTGTGTGTGTGTGTGTGTGTGTGTGTGTGTTTCTGTAAAGGCTTCTCCGTAACATGAAAGCCCGTGGCAGATTTAAGGCCGGATTGGCAGCTGTTGCCGAGGTCCTGTGGCCGGGGAACGTGGCAGGTCACGGAGGAGGTCAGAGGATGAAGGAGTTGCGGTCAAGAGTTTGCGTCCGGAAGGGACGGCTTGGGCTGGCCAGAGTTGCGGGGGGTCAGGTCTTTGGGGGGGGGAGAGGCTTGCCAACAAAGCCCAGGAAGGGGGGGGCAGGACAGTGTAGTAAGGAAGGAAGATAAAACAAACCGCAAGCAGCGATTTGGAGGTAAATTTTAGGTCGAAAACAGCAGGATTTACAAGGCTACCACGATGATGGAGATACTGGTGGAGCCCTCTCCCGGCACGAGGGCCGGGTTCCCTTGGAGGCTGATCTTCTGGGGGTTTTATGTTGAGCTTCAGACCATATTTTGCACTCTCCTTCTGCGCTCTGTTTTTTGATTTACATCTCTGCAATTAATAGGGACTAGAGACTTGGTTGTTGTTTTGAAAAGAAGGGAGACTAGGCGTCTGCAATCTCGCCGCTAGCAAGCTGGCGTCCGTTCTTCAGATATGGCTGCTGGGCAATTGCTATGGAGAGCCTCATATTCTTCTCAGGTGCCTCATCCTTCACCCTGAAATGAGCAGAACTTGGGGTCTGGGTTTTAAGAGAGGGAGAAAGAGAGATATTGGTGGAAGATAATGTATTGTGCATGCCAGGTGTGTAACAGCTGGCTGTGTGCATGCGCTCTAGACATGCTCAGAGGCACTATTATTTACTGCAATCCGAAAATGATCTTAGCTATGATAGATGGAGAGGAGGGGGGAAAGAGGGAGGGCCCATATTTCCCAGAATCCCCTTTCCCCTCCTCTATAAGAATGAATGAATGAATCTTTATTTGCGTCAGCCGTTGACCATAGCAATAAAACAACAATACGATATACAAAGAACAGAAATGAAAAGTCGATTCTATAAAATACATTTTGGGGTTTTGAATCCTTAGTGGATCTGATTCTGATTGCCCCAGCTAAAAACCTTGCCACCTTTGCTGTCATCTGCTCATCTGCCAAGAGAAAGGACACTGGGGCAATGGTTGGGCGACCCGGAATGGACAACAAAAAACGGGGTGATAATCTCATTCCTCAAGTCTTTATAAAGAGGGCAAGCCAGAAGGGCATGCGCCAGCAATTCGGTGGTGGTAATAATAATAGTAGTAGTAGTAGTAGTAATAATAATAATAATAATAATAATAATAATAATAATAAAAATAAATAAATAATAACAATAATTTATTTATACCCTGCCCATCTGGCTGTGTTTCCCCAGCCACTCTGAGCTACTTCCAACAAAATATTAAAAATACAACAAAGCATCAAACATTAAAAGCTTCCCTAAAGAGGGCTGCCTTCAGATGTCTTCTAAAAGTCAGATAGTTGTTTATTGCCTTGACATCTGCTGGGCGGGCGCCACCACCGAGAAGGCCCTCTATGGGGACATTCTGTGGGAAGGAGCCCAAGGGGTTAAAGGAAGTGGGGCATCATCTTCTCAAAGGGCCCTACTATTGCCCCACCCACTTTGCCCCACCCCCTGCTGCTCAATACCGCCTCATTAGCCCCGCCCCCTCCTCCTGACCAGCGAGTCGTCAGGGTGGAGCTTCCTGTCCAGCCTAGCTGGGCGTTTTCTCGACTTCCTCTCGCTTCGCAGGCGGCGCTGCCCCCTAGTGGCAGGAGGGCGACGCCACACGATAAATGGGGCAAAGAACCGCAACCCCACAGTTTAATGAATGAGGGCTAGAAACTTGAAGTGTGTTTTAGGGAGAAGACGTGGAGATATGGGGAATGGGCGTATGTTGAGGAGAGAGGAGGGAAAAAAAGAGGGAGAGAAAGGAAGAGTTTTCAGAAAAGCCTCAATAAATCCTACCCAGGGCGGGGAGTTTACGAGCATTTCACGGCGATTAGCCCTGGAAGAAGAGACCTAATTAATTTTAACAACAGGAGAGCATTACAAGCCCTTTAAGCCCCCGACTCTTCAGAGGCTGTCCGCAGAATTTCAAAAACCATCACTCATCACCATTACCAGCAACCTTAAACCTTAACAAAACAAAATAATTTACTGGAAGCCTAAAAGGCTGCAGGTGGGGACATGCAGAACACCGTAGGCTGGGTTCAAAATAGCAGAAGCAATGGACCAGGAGGAATCTGGGGTTGCCAACTTTCCGTCCTGGGCTCTGCTCTCCCGGCAGGGCATGTGATTTTACGGAGCAAACCTTGTTGTTGTTGTTTAGTCATTTAGTCGTGTCCGCTTCTTTGTGACCCCCTGGACCAGAGCATGCCAGGCCCTCCTGTCTTCCACTGCCTCCCGCAGTTGGGTCAAACTCATGCTGGTAGCTTCAAGAACACTGTCCCACCATCTCGTCCTCTGTCGTCCCCTTCTCCTTGGGCCCTCCATCTTTCCCAACATCAGGGTCTTTTCCAGGGAGTCTTCTCTTCTCCTGAGGTGGCCAAAGTCTTGGAGCCTCAGCTTCAGGATCTGTCCTTCCAGTGAGCACTCAGGGCTGATTTCCTTCAGAATGGAGAGGTTGGATCTTCTTGCAGTCCATGGGACTCTCAAGAGTCTCCTCCAGCACCAGAATTCAAAAGCATCCATTCTTCAGCCATCAGCCTTCTTTATGGTCCAGCTCTCGCTTCCATACATCACTACTGGGAAAACCAGAGCTTTGACTATACGGACCTTTGTTGGCAAGGTGATGTCTCTGCTTTTTAAGATGCTGTCTAGGTTTGTCATCGCTTTTCTCCCAAGAAGCAGGCACCTTTTAATTTCGTGGCTGCTGTCACCATCTGCAGTGATCATGGAGCCCAAGAAAGTAAAATCTCTCACTGCCTCCATTTAAGGGTCTTCAGGGAGGTTTCTTAAAAAATACAGTTTTGGGTGTGAGGAATTCAAATCTGCTATTATTTTTGTGATTCGCTTGGTAAGTCCACATTTGATGAAGAAATGCATAAACTGCTTTCGGGGAAAGCGAAAGGTTTTAATTTTACCTTCTGAAAATTTTCGGTAGTGCTAAATAATAATAATAATAATAATAATAATAATAATAATAATAATAGGACAAGTACTTGGCAATCACTTTTACTGATTGCTATGCAATTTTACACACATTTTCCTTACCAGGGAAAACTAAATTACCGTAATTACCGTCTAGGTTTTTTTGCCTAAAAAATAATGTCAAAAATTAGGGGGCGTCTTATACTCTGGGCCATCTCCCCCTGTTTTCTTAAATCTGAGTCCCCCAAAATATGGGGCATCTTATACATGGGGGCGTCTTATAGATAGAAAAATACATTTATGCATCTTATACACTGGGAGCGTCTTATAGACGAAAAAATACAGTATATATTAACTGAACCAAAATGAACTTTGAATTCCCAAGTCACATTACAGCTTTTCAGCAACCCTTGCTTTTTGGGAACGTTGAACAATCCAATGCGCCAAGGGGATTTTTCAACGTTTTTATTGATGGCTTAGCTCATGGGTAGACAACCTAACGCCCGGGGGCCGGATCCGGCCCAATCGCCTTCTCAATCCAGCCCGCGGACGGTCCAGGAATCAGCGTGTTTTTACATGAGTAGAATGTGCCCTTTGATTTAAAATGCATCTCTGGGGTATTTGTGGGGCATAGGAATTCGTTGGTTTTTTTCCTTCAGAAGAGGTGACCTGGGGCCTGTCACCGCCTCACAGGCTTGTCGTGAGGATTAAATAAGAGTGGGAAGGAGAAACTTGAACCCAATACCTCGAGCTCCTTGGGTTTGTGGCAGGGGAGGGGAGCGGATTATAAATGCCGATAACAACAAATAATATTATTAAAATTGGAAGGGTGTGTGTGTGTGTGTGTGTGTTTATCACCAGCCCCAAAATTCTTGTTTGCCCTTGATTTCAGCAGTTCCAAAAGACTCCTTTAAAGAATAGGATTCCGCCAGCGCGGAACAGATTAATACAACACTGCCCTCTCCTGGATTCCTTGAAAATAAGGCACTATTTCCCAGTTATCTCCCTTCCGCTTAAAAAATATCCTTCTGGGATTTTTTTGGATTTTTTTTTTTGGCAGTGGCGCTCCTACATTAAGCATTTGGTCTGGATCCGCCGCTTGTCTCCAACTTGTTTTGCCATGGTATCTTCATAATGTCAAAACTCTCTTGGGATTTCCCTGTGGTTAGGGGATCTGGGAGGTTGAGTTATTCCACAGGTCAGGAAACTCCTCAGTGTCTGGGATGGGCGGTGGGGGTGGAGACTCTCCTTCAGGTATACTAGGCCGTTTAGGGCTTTCAAGGTCAGCACCAACACTTTGAATTGTGCTCGGAAACGTACTGGGAGCCAATGTAGGTCTTTCAATACCGGTGTTATGTGGTCTCAGCAGCTGCTCCCAGTCACCAGTCCAGCTGCCACATTCTGGATTGGTTGTAGTTTCCGGGTCACCTTCAAAGGTAGCACCATGGACAGCGCATTGCAGTAGTCCAAGCGAGAGATAACCAGAGCATGCACCACTCTGGCGAGACAGTCTACAGGCAGGGAGGGTCTCATCCTGCGTCCCAGATGGAGCTGCCCTGGACACAGAACTGACCTGCGCTTCCATGGACAGCTGTGAGTCCAAAATGACTCTCAGACTGCGCACCTGGTCCTTTGGGGGCACAGTGACCCCATTCAGGACCAGGGAGTCCTCCACACCTGCCCAACCCCTGTCCCAACATAATATTTAAATTAATATTAATAATATTAAAAACATGACAAAAGAGCAAACATTAAAAGCTTCCCCAAACCAGAGCTGCCTTCAGATGTCTTCTAAAAGTCAGATAGTTGTTTTTCCTTGACATCTGATGGAAAGGCGTTCCACAGGGCGGGCGCCACCACCGAGAAGGCCCTCTGCCTGGTTCCCTGTAACCTCACTTCTCACAGGGAGGGAATCGCCAGACGGCCCTTGGGAGAGGGACCCAGATGTCCGGGCTGGACAATTGGGGGTGGAGACGCTCCTTCAGGTCTACTGGGCCGTTTAGGGCTTTCAAGGTCAGCCCCAACACTTTGAATTCTGCTTGGAAACGTCCTGGGAGGCAATGAAGGTCTTTCAGGATTGTTCCTGTTTGTTGCTGTGTTGTGTATTTTTGTGTTTCTATATTGGATGAAGGTGCAGAATGGAAATTAAGCAAACAAACGTCAAAGTCAGTCATTCTCACATCAGGGATTCAGCTTTATTTTTTTAAAAAAAAATGTTTAGGGGTACTCTCGTTTTGACTCAAGAAAACCACCATTTTATAGTTCAAATTGGGAAAATTAAACACAGTAAAGAGACACAAAGATACACAAGACAGCAACAAACAGAAACAATAATACACCCCCCATAGTTGCAGCGCGGTGTTGTAGCATAAAACTTTTTTTTTTGCAGCAGCAGAACTTCTCTCTATCCCCCCCCCCCCCAATAGTAGAGGTTTTTGGGGACTTTTTAAAATATTGTTTTTGAGGAACTGATGTGAGACCTCTCCCCCCCCCCCAACAACACCTCCCTTGAAGATTTGCCAGCGGAGCGGAAGAATAAACCGCGTAAAATGGAAAGGCACCCAAGTGAAACAAGGAGGTTTGCGAGAACCTGGGAGGTGTGTATTTTTTTATTTTTTTTAGGGGGGGGGATAAGACCTGGATGGACCCTGCTCACTCAGCAAGAAGCTGCAGCGGACGAGTTAATCCACTTTGAATTGCAACAGCCGAATCGAGCCAGGAGCGCCTCGTGTCATATCTGACAGCCTGACAGCGCCTGACTGACAACCCCTCAAATGGAAAACAACTCAGATGGAGATGAGTGGCAGTATTTTAAAGCAGCGTCTTGACAGGATCGGGGTGTTTTTCCCCGTTCCTTCTTTTCTTTTTTCTCTCGCGTGGCGGCGGCAAAATGTGCGTGGCTTCGTTCCCCCCTCAGAGGCGGTTACAGCGGTACCTTGGTTCTCAATATCCTTCTGAAACTGTGGCGCCCAGAACTGGACACAGGATTCCAGGTGTGGTCTGACCAAGGCAGAATAGAGAGGGATAATAATAATAATAATAATAATAATAATAATAATAATAATAATAATAATTTTTATTTATTTATACCCCGCCCATCTGGCTAGGCTTCCCCAGCCACTCTGGGTGGCTCCCAACAGAAAATTAAAAACGCAGACATCAAAAACTTCCCAAACAGAGCTGCCTTCAGATGTCTGCCAAAAGTCAGATAGTTGTTTATTTCCTTGATTTCTAGTAGGAGGGTATTCCACAGGGCGGGCGCCACCACCGAGAAGGCCCTCTGCCTGGTTCCCTATAACCTCACTTCTCACAGGGAGGGAACCACCAGAAGGCTCTCGGCGCTGGACCTCCATGTCCGGGCTGAATGATGGGGGTGGAGACGCCCCTTCAGGGATTCTGGGCCATTTAGGGCTTTAAAGGTCAGCACCAACACTTTGAATTGTGCTCGGAAACGCACTGGGAGCCAATGTAGATCTCTCAAGACTGGTGTTATGTGGTCCTGGCGGCCACTTCCAGGCCCCAGTCTAGCTGCCGCATTCTGGATTAATTGCAGTTTCCGGGTCACCTTCAAAGGTAGCCCCACGTAGAGCGCATTGCAGTAGTCCAAGCAGGAGATAACCAGAGCAGGCACCACTCTGGCAAGGCAGTCCACAGGCAGATAGGGTCTCAGCCTGCATACCAGATGGAGCTGGTAAACAGCTGCCCTGGACACGGATTTGACCTGTGCCTCCGTGGACAGTGGTGAGTCCAAAATGACTCCCAGGCTGCGTACCTGGTCCTTCGGGGGCACAGTCACCCCATTCAGGACCAGGGAGTCCTCCACACCTGCCCACCCCCTGTCCCAACATAATATTTAAATTAATATTAATAATATTAAAAACATGGCAAAAGAGCAAACATTAAAAGCTTCCCCAAACAGAGCTGCCTTCAGATGTCTTCTAAAAGTCAGATAGTTGTTTTTCCTTGACATCTGATGGAAGGGCATTCCACAGGGTGGGCGCCACCACCGAGAAGGCCCTCTGCCTGGTTCCCTGTAACCTCACTTCTCACAGGGAGGGAACCGCCAGACGGCCCTCGGGAGATGGTCCGCCTCCTGTCCCCCCAAAACAATCCTTCTGTCTTGTCAGGATTCAACCTCAATCCGTTAGCCGCCATCCCACCTCCAGACACTCACACAGGACCTTCACCGCCTTCACTGGTTCCGATTTAAGAGAGAGGTAGAGCTGGGTGTCATCTGCATATTGCTGAGCACCCAGCCCAAACCCCTTTGATCTGGACACTAGACTTCTGTTGATGTAACGTAGAAACAAACCAATAAGTGAACCCCCATATTTTTTTAAAAAAATCCAAATTTGCGTCTGGGGATAGGCATGGGCCTTCTGTTCATTTTTTTATTTGTTTGCTGATTCTCTCATTAGGAGGGACTAGTGACCATGGCCAATGTCTTAGAGCCTCAGCTTCAGGATCTGTCCTTCCAGTGAGCACTCAGGGCTGATTTCCTTCCAAATGGAGAGGTTTGATCTTCTTGCAGTCCATGGGACTCTCAAGAGTCTCCTCCAGCACCAGAATTCAAAAGCATCCATTCTTCGGCGATCAGCCTTCTTGATGGTCCAGCTCTCACTTCCATACATCACTACTGGGAAAACCATAGCTTTAACTATACGGACCTTTGTTGGCAAGGTGATGTCTCTGCTTTTTAAGATGCTGTCTAGGTTTGTCATTGCTTTTCTCCCAAGAAGCAGGCGTCTTTTAATTTTGTGGCTGCTGTCACCATCTGCAGTGATCATGGAGCCCAAGAAAGTAAAATCTCTCACTACCTCCATTTCTTCCCCTTCTATTTGCCAGGAGGTGATGGGCCCAGTGGCCATGATCTTCGTTTTTTTGATGTTGAGCTTCAGACCATATTTTGCGCTCTCCTCTTTCACCCTCATTAAGGCTAAGCCTAACATTTTACCCATGACATTTTACCCATAACATTTTACCCATTTTACCCTAACATTTTACCCTAACATTTTACCCATGTTCAGAGCTTTCAATCAGCCCAGCCTGACAAGGCACCCCTCACTTTGGGATGATTTGTTCATAATCTCTCGTTTTAAGATTATTATTTTCTTTTCCGGGGTTTTTTTTTTTTTTTTGCAGGAATAAATTTGTGACTCCGTTTAAATTCAGAGGCCTGCTTGCACCACCCTTCCTTCGGCATCTTTCCCCCCCCCCAAAAAAAAAATTTGTGTTTTAAGTGTTGCCCCAAAAAGAAGAAAACTCCCTCTGGCCTTCATTAAACCTCACAGTCCCGACATTATATGCAATAATGGAATCATTAAACAGAAAATATTGTATTCCTGATGCGTCCGCCGGGGACCTGCCCGTTTTTCCTTGTCTAAATATAACAGCGCCGTTCTTAGGCAAAGAGCTGCTTCCGATCCCGCGGGGCTTTGTTATATTTTCACGGGCCGGGTTTGGAATAGAGTGTTTCCTCCTGGATCACGTGCCCCTGATTCCCTTACTCGTCCGCGGGTGGAAAATCAAATAGGGTAAGGGGAGGGAATGGTCCCATCCTGGAAAAGAGAAGGGGAAGAAATGGAGGCAGTGAAAGATTTCACTTTCTTGGGCTCCATGATCACTGCAGATGGTGACAGCAGCCACGAAATTAAAAGACGCCTGCTTCTTGGGAGGAAAGCGATGACAAACCTAGACAGCATCTTAAAAAAAAGCCCAAGAAAGTAAAATCTCTCACTGCCTCCATTTCTTCCCCTTCTATTTGCCAGGAGGTGATGGGACCAGTGGCCACGATCTTCGTTTTTTTGATGTTGAGCTTCAGACCATATTTTGCACTCTCCTCTTGCTGTTTTAGGGGTTGTTTTTAAAAGTCTGGAACAGACTAATCCGTTTGCATTCCTTTCTATGCCTTGGTTTTGGAACGCTTTGGTTTTGGAACGGAATTTCCGGAACAGATTAAGTTTGAGAACCCAAGGTACCACTGTAGTATTCATTCTCTGCCATAGTCCTGATCATTACCACAGTTTGCATTCAAACTGTGAGGACAGGAGAGTTAATTTGCCTTCTGGAGAGCATCTAGGAAGTGCAAGACTGGCTCGTTTGGTTGGATCCTGCTGGTCACTTGCAAAAGCACACAGCTCCTACGGGGAGCGTCTTTCGCACTCGTGTCCTGCTGGCCGACTTCCAACCGGGGCACCTCATTGGCCACTGTTGTGAGAACAGGATGTGGGCCTAAATGGGCCCCCTCTGGCCTCATCCTGCAGTCCTTACGTGAGCCCAATGCCACGACGGTCCATTTTCCTTTAAAGAAAAAAAAAAACCCCCAAGTTTCTAGTCCCTATTAATGGAGGAGATATACAGCCAGGCATGTAGGCAGGATTCTACCTGATTCCTCAGTCAGTCGGATCCTACTTGGGGGCTTCATTTGGGGGGGGGCATCTGACCAGCTTCCTGATTCCACATAAGCTCCGCCTACACTGGGTGGGGCATGTCCTGCAAGGGGAGGGGCTACAACATAGCGCACAAAGTCGCCTCGCCCCTTTTGCAGCGCTAGGGTAGATTTCCTCTTCCAAAACCCCCCAGAAAGGTCTTTATTTAAAAGTGGGGGAAAGAGGATTTTTGTGGACGCTGTTTCTGGGGGCCCCACCTTTGAATTGCCGTATTTTTCGCTCTATAAGACGCACCATACCACAAGACGCACCTAGTTTTTGGAGGAGGAAAACAAGGAAAAAAATATTCTGAATCTCAGAAGCCAGAGCAGCAAGAGGGATCGCTGCGCAGCGAAAGCAGCAATCCCTCTTGCTGTTCTGGCTTCTGGGATAGCTGCGCAGCCTGCATTCGCTCCATAAGACGCACACACATTTCCCCTTACTTTTTAGGAGGGGAAAAGTGAGTCTTACAGAGGAAAAAATACGGTATTTTGCTGCGGGGTCTCTGGGCCAGAAAGGCGCAGGAGCATAAAGTAGAATATAATAGCAGTTTAGCCTCTCAGCCGGGAAGTTATTTGACTCTAATAACCTTTACCTTTGTGCAATTCCACTTTGCGGGGGGAGATGAAAAAGTGTTAGAGGCCGGGGGGGGGGCAGGCGCGTTTTTCCCCCCGAAGTTCCGACTTCACAGGCTCATTACGACACCGCCGCAGGATCTGGGGCACCGGGGGACTGGGTGAGAAAGAACGGCAAGCTCTGGTTCCTATGGCGACCTGTGAGGCTGTGGATCTCTCCGCCTGGGGCTGTGCTTTGGGTAGCAGCAGATCAAATACGGCCGGGGGGGAGAACGACATGTGAATATTCGCAGGCGAAAGTGCAGTGGAAAGGAAATGGCTTGAATTAAGACCCACGGTGCAGATAACGAGAACTGTAGTTTATCGCCCGCCTGGCGCTACGGTTCCCGGCGCCCGCTGCGAACTATGCTTCCTGGGCGGTTCTGGCGGAAGCCACTGGTTTTTAAACGTAGGGCAGTGGTGTCCAAACTTTTTTTTTTCAAAGAGGGCCAGATTTGATAAAGTGAAGGGCCGTGGGGGCTGACCAAAGTTGTTGACTTTTTTTAGGATGGGAGTTGAGCTTTCTTAAGGAAATAAATGGCCGGATAAAACAGAAATGGACTTTGGACATGTGGGTTTGGCCGCACAATGCCAGGAACTTTGGTTCATATATATATATATATAATATATATAATTATATATATTATATATATATAATATATATAATTCCAAGATTTTTAAATATAACGACATTTTCCATTCATTATGACATCAAATTACCATCAATAGCTTAAGGTAAAGGTAAAGGGACCCCTGACCGTTAGGTCCAGTCGTGGCCGACTCTGGGGTTGTGGCGCTCATCTCGCTTTATTGGCCAAGGGAGCTGGTGTGGCCAGCAGGACTAAGCCGCTTCTGGCGAAACAGAGCAGCGCATGGAAACACCCTTTACCTTCCTGCCAGAGTGGTACCTATTTGTCTACTTGCGCTGGTGTGCTTTTGAACTGCTAGGTTGGCAGGAGCAGGGACCGAGCAACGGGACCTCACCCCGTCGTGGGGATTCGAACTGCTGACCTTCTGATCAGCAAGTCCTAGGCTCTGTGGTTTAACCCACAGCGCAGTGGGCATGAAGTAGATGGTGCATAAAGTCGGCACAAAGTGGGGGTCGCCAACTTCCTCTCTAGAGTATGCGCTTGCACAAAAGCGCACGCTTATTTAAAGAGCACCCACTAGGGGATACAGCCGCGAACAAGGCAGCTCTTTAATCTCCCGGCCGGCCTTTGACAACCTGTCTCTTTCCGGCTTTTAGCTACAACGGACCCAGTTGCTAATGGTGCATTAACCTTGCGGAGCCTCTGCAATTACCCTGACACTAATTTCTGACCCCCTTTGTGGGGGGTGGGGGAGTCGTTTCGATTTGCGGTTTTGACAGGGAGAAAGGAAATTCTGCCGAGGAAGGAAAGAAGCGTGCGTCTGGCTCTTTCGGGGCGGAGATTTATATATACCTTTTGCCAATGCTTGTTGTTGTTGTTTTTTTTTAAAAAAAGGTTAAAAGTAAGAAGCTTTGGGGTGAAAGGGGGGCGTTAAGAAATTCAGACAAGCTCTATCTTTCGCGGACAGATGTTGCTCTAAAAAAATGTAATAAAAGCAGCCATCAGACTGCACTCTCTTGCTCTCTCCCTTTCCAACCCTCGCTCACTCACTCACTTTTCCTTTCCTGTCTTTTTTAATGGCAGAAATCCCAGGTCTCCCCTGACCTCATTAGGGTAATTAGTGCAAACCTTTTGAAGCTGGGAGAATAAGCTTTGAGCCTAGGGGGAACGGGGCGAAGCACAGCCAGGGTTTATTTTTTAATTTTTTAAATAACGCGCAGGGGGTTGAATGAAAAGTGTGTGTGCTTGTGTTTTGACCATGAGGGGCTCAAGGGTCATCTAGTCCAGCCCACCCCCAGACAACTGCTGGAGATGTGGGAGTAAAAATGCAAAAAACGATTAACTGCCCAATGATAAGATCATTTTGGTGCGAGGCGAGGATATCTATAGCAAGAGTAATAAAAAGAAGGACACGGGTGGCGCTGTGGGTTAAACCACAGAGCCTAGGACTTGCCGACCAAAAGGTCGGCGGTTCGAATCCCCGCAATGACGGGGTGAGCTTCCATTGCTCAGTCCCTGCTCCTGCCAGCCTAGCAGTTCGAAAGCACGTCAAAGTGCAAGTAGATAAATAGGTACCACTCTGGCGGGAAGGTAAATGGCGTTTCTGTGCGCTGCTCTGGTTTGCCAGAAGCGGCTTAGTCCTGCTGGCCACATGACCCGGAAGCTGTATGCTGGCTCCCTCGGCCAGTAAAGCGAGATGAGCGCCGCAACCCTAGAGTCGGCCATGACTGGACCTAACGGTCAGGAGTCCCTTTACCTTTAATAAAAAGAAATTGATATTTAGGGGAAATGAATTTAATTCTAAATTATATTCCGTAAACGTGGGAGATTAAAAAATGGATGTACCATGCTATATTGGAAGCAAAAAACCTTGTATTTATGAATTGGAAGAGCCGCAAAAAGATTCCGTTGAGCACTTGGTTTTATAATATGGACAGATTAGCTACACACGACCGAATTGCATGTCAACGCAAAATAAGAATGGATAAATATGAAGAAATCTGGAACGAATATTTAAGCGATAAGGCGGGAAGTAGGGGGAGGAGAGAGAGGTGGGCAAATATTGTTTAAAAAAGGTGTAGTCATAGATATATCAGTGTATTCAAATCTGAAGTGTCAAATTGTGTTGTTGTTGTTATTAGGGTTTTTGTTGTATGTGTCTTTTGCGGTTGATGTTTGTATCGAAAAAATGATTAAACAAATTTTTAAAAAATAGGAAGCAAAAGGGAAAGGAAGGTTTGCTGCAACTGGCTTAAGGTAAAGGTAAAGGGACCCCTGACCATTAGGTCCAGTTGTGACCGACTCTGGGGTTGCGGCGCTCATCTCGCTTTACTGGCAGAGGGAGCCGGCGTACAGCTTCCGAGTCATGTGGCCAGCATGACTAAGCCGCTTCTGGCAAACCAGAGCAGCGAACGGAAACGCCGTTTATCTTCCCGCCAGAGCGGTACCTATTTATCTACTTGCGCTGGTGTGCTTTCGAATTGCTAGGTTGGCAGGAGCAGGGACCGAGCAACGGGAGCTCACCCCGTCACGGGGATTCGAACTGCCGACCTTCTGATCGGCAAGTCCCAGGCTCTGTGGTTTAACCCACAGCGCCACCCGCGTCCCTGCCACTGGCTTAAAGAGGGTGCAAAAAACCGTCCCAAGGTAACCCCGGCCCACGCCCACTTTTAAATAGTGAATTTTGAAACAGAGAAGCGCAGGCGAGGATGGAATGTTTATTACGCATCAGCCGAAGGGTTGATTTTTCCAGAACTACCGAAGAAGAAAAAATAACATCCCCGCAATGCATGTCAGAGTTTTAATAAAATAATTGTTCTCGTATTTGTTTCTCAAACTGAAATTTTCAGGTTGGGAACCAGAGTAAAACTGCACAAGCTGTCTTCCCAAAATTGTTTTACCAGGCCCCTCCATACACAAACACACGGCTGCTGGTCCCAAATCGAAGGGCGAGCCCCAGTTTCGTTCTGACAGTCCTGCTTCTCAAATATTGCCTTGCCTTATGGGTCCCCAGGGAAAGGAGATTCGTTTTGACACAAAGACACCTGCGGTCCACCAATAAAGCCGTATTTTCTCGCCGACTGTTTGTCCCATTTGGAAAACTCTTGGGTTATTATGGCCAACGTTAATCCTACCCAGAGTAGGCAAAAATGACATTTATGAGCGGTGGTCGACTCTGAGTAGGGATGTATTTAGAAACAGGCTGTTTGTAGCATACCATGCCGCAGGAAAAAAGGAAGGAACTGCAAATCGTTTAGGGGAAAAGCTGGCCTAGATGGGCTTCCTGGGGTGAGAAAGGAAAGGGGGAAATGATTCTTCCTTCTCATCAGTAGCACGGAAGGGAAAGATCCGACGGCTTTAAATAACCGCGGTTCCTCCGTTATAGCCTGGCCTGCGGCACAACCTACAACCATTAGGCGATACTGTCACAGAAGGGGCGGTTCTGTCGAAAACGGCATTCCCTGGCTGCTGTTTTCCTTCGCCAGCGAACACGCTTTCTCCAATTGCTAAGCGATCCGTTGCGACACTGCAGGATAGCCGAAGGCAGCCGTGCCTCCTGCTGTAAGCGGATGAGCCCAAGGTTTGGGTCATCGCTTGGGTGTAAACAAAACAGAAACAAAACAAAAAAAACAGGTCTGGAACCTTTAGGACATCCAAACGCAGATGGGTCTACAGTTCCCCTCATCCTAAACTGACCAGGGCTGATGGGAACCGGAGTCCAACGACATCAGGCCAGTCCCTCGCACCTTTTCAAATTCCTTAAGTGCCAGCACTGGGTTTTTCGGCAACCCTGAGCTGCCACCTGTTCTTGCTGGGGCTTTTATTTCTAAAACAGTTTGTGGAACGCAGGTGCAGGCGACCCCACAAAAGGGCGAGGCGATACCAATGTCGGGGAGAGGATAGAAGAACTGCGTGGTTTTCCCGCTCGGCGGCGGAGGCAGATGAGCTGGTGGTGGGGAAAGGGGGTGGGTTTAAACAGTGGCGATCTCGTTTCTGGTTTGCCACATCTGGACCCAAGAAGAGCAGCCGAAGCAAACGTCGCCGATGGTCCCCTCCTTCTCAAGGAGAGGAAATTCCTGGCCCGTGAGCTGCGGCGGATCGACGTTGCACCGGCGACGGGACGCCTGCCCCAAGCTGGAATTCTGATCCGAAACTCCTGTCCTGCCTGTTTTTAGGAATGTGGAAGGAACACAGTCCTGGAGGGCTTGGCGATTCGATCTCCAGAGTCACTACATTCGTCTCGTCGGCCGCGGGGCAAAAGAGGGGACGCCAGCTCTCCTCTGCAAAAGCCCCGGGAATGAAGTTTGGGTGGGGCAAAGCAGCATCAAAAGCAGCTCCAGGTAACAGGTTTTTTTAAAGTAACAGTTTTTTAAAAAAGAAACGACAGAAAGGGAATTGATAAAAGTGGCTTCCGATGGGGGCTCTCCACCTCCTCTGGTCACTTCAAGGCCGTTGGTCCCGTCATCACCTAGAAAACGAAAGCAAAATTACAGGGAATCTGCCAGTTGCTCTACGGACTCAGCTAAAGGGTAAAGGGACCCCTGACCATTAGGTCCAGTCGTGGCCGACTCTGGGGTTGCAGCGCTCATCTCGCTTTACTGGCCGAGGGAGCCAGTGTACAGCTTCCGGGTCATGTGGCCAGCAGGACTAAGCCGCTTCTGGCGAACCAGAGCAGCGCACGGAAACGCCGTTTACCTTCCCGCCGGAGCGGTACCTATTTATCTACTTGCACTTTGACGTGCTTTCGAACTGCTAGGTGGGCAGGAGCAAGGACCGAGCAATGGGAGCTCACCCTGTTGCAGGGATTCAAACCGCCAACCTTCTGATAAGCAAGTCCTAGGCTCTGTGGTTTAAGCTATACAGCTGCAAAAAGGACGTTTTAAGTGTATCATACAAATGTGGCAGTAGGTGGCAGCTTGGTGAGCTAATGGCAAATATTTTAAAACTTTTTAAACAGCATTTTCACAGACTTTTAAAATATATCTCTAGATTCAGCCTAGGATACAGATGCAGCTGATGTCCCAGGGGCTTTCTGGCGGTTCCCTCGTTGCGAGAAGTGAAACAACAGGGAACCAGGCAGAGGGCCTTCTCGGTGGTGGCACCCACCCTGTGGAACACCCTCCCATAAGATAAATTATTATTATTATGGAGATAAAGAACTACACAACTTTTAGAAGACATCTGAAGGCAGCCCTGCATTGGGAATTTTTTCAATGTTTGACGCTTTATTATGTTTTTATAAGGGCTGGAAGCTGCCCAGAGTGGCTGGGGGAACCCAGCCAGATGGGCCGGGTATAAATAATAAAATTAGTAGTATTAATAGTATATTATTATTATTATTATTATTATTATTATTATTATTATTATTCCATACAAACTTCCACACAAACTGGATGGAACTCCCTCCCATTAGAAAACCCATTAGGCGCAACAGTAAAAGTTTTACATCTGCACCATAAACACCTTTCTAAACTTTTATTCCTCAATCTTTTAAACAATGCACATCAGATGTTTCGTTTTGCCGTAAGACACTTTGGAGACCCAGCTGTGGTGACAATCGGGATCATTTTTAAATAGAGAACAAAGGCAGCATCGCTCGCATCAAGTTATCTTAGCCGTTTTGTGGATGAATTAATCTTTTTTAACAGTGTTGGCTTTCAGAAACCTTCCTTGACCTTGCAAGCTAGCTATCTACAAGGCAGAGCCTGGCTTTACTAGGCAATGTATCACTTAGCTGGCCCTTGCCTTCCTATCTTCTGACCACTGAGCATAAAGGAATTGGAAACCTAGGCTAGGAGCAGCTCATCTCCTTTGGCACAAGGGCCACATTCACCCTCTGGGGGCTGCCACTTCCTGCAACCTCTTCTCATGACAAGACTTGATCCAATTGCTTGACAAGTCTTGCGAGTTTTTCCGACTTTTTTTTCCCCCCCCCCCCTTTTTCCAAGCCGCTAAGCCGCTTATCTGCTTATCCACTAAGCCGTCAATGGGCTTGCTTCGCAAGACGAAAAAACCGCTAGACGAAGAGAATCGCGGAACAGATTCTTTTCGTCTTGCGAGGCACCACTGTATATTGTCAGGGAACTGGAGGCAGAGAAGGGGGAGAGAATGGGGACTTACAGAGACCAGGCTCCGTTAATTAGCAGCTGTTCTTCCTCGGACGAGGAAGGTGGCGAAGGGCTGCCAGGAGGCAATGAATCTGAGAGGGGGGAGCCACTTCTGGGGCCCAGCCACTCTCGTAACAGAGGAAGGAAGGGGGTTGGGCTCAGGGAATGGATATGCTGGGGGAAACGGAAAGCTGCTTCAGTCAAGGCAACTGACTCACCATGATGGAGACGGACTTTTGAGCTCTTGTATATAGCGAGAAGAAACCAATAAATCTTTGTAAATATGGCTGGATTCCCAGACTCTTATCTCTACTAGCACCCACCAATCGTTCCTGACATATATATACATACATAATTTTATTTGCAGGCCGCCATCCCACGCTCAAGGCAGCTTACTAAAGAATGAAAAAAGAAATACACAATTGCAACATACGAAAGTTGGTAATAAGCAATCAAAAACACGCAACCAAATCAAACCATTTCCACATAAAACATGGTAAGATGTAAAGATAATAAGTTAATATAAATAACAAGAACTCCCAGTACCCCGACCGAACAATACCCCAGCCCAAGAGTGCTGAGGAACACAGCGCTAATATCTGCACCGGCCCTTGTGAACTTGAAGAGGGCGGTCCCCTCACTGTGAGAAGTGAGGTTGCAGGGAAGCAGGCAGAGAGCCTTCTCGGTGGTGGCGCCCTCCCTGTGGAATGCCCTCCCGTCAGATGTCAAGAATATAAGCAACTATCCGACTTTTAAAAGACATCTGAAGGCAGCCCTATTTAGGGAAGTTTTTAATGTCTTAAGTTTTATTCTATTTTTAGTGTTCTGTTGGGAGCTCCCCAGAGTGGCTGGGGAATCCCAGCCAGATGGGCAGGGTATAAATTATAAAATTATTATTATTATTACAGTGGTACCTCAGGTTAAGAACTTAATTTGTTCTGGAGGTCCGTTCTTAACCTGAGGTACCACTTTAACTAATGGGGCCTCCCGCCACCGCCGCACAATTTCTGTTCTCATCCTGAAGCAAAGTTCTTAACCCGAGGTACTATTTCTGGGTCAGTGGAGTCTGAAACTTGAGGTACCAGTTTATTGTTATTATTAAAGGCTCAGGAGTAAACCCTACACAAATCCAGAGTCCCTAAGACGGTTGGATAGCGCCTTGTACGCCTCCTTCCGGTATATCCTGCAGTTTTTAATGCTTAATGCTGTATTGTGTTTTTAATATTCGATTGGGAGCTGCCCAGTGAATACAGTGGTGCCTCACAAGACGAAAAGAATCCGTTCCACGAGTCTCTTCGTCTAGCGGTTTTTTCGTCTTGCGAAGCAAGCCCATTGACGGATTAGCGGATTAGCGCTATTAGCGGCTTTTAGCGGCTTATCGGATCAGCTGATAAGCGGCTTAGCGGCTTAGAAAAAGGGGGGGGGAGGAAAAAAAGTCGGAAAAACTCGCAAGACATTTTTGTCTTGCGAAGCAAGCCCATAGGGAAATTCGTTTTGCGAAGCACCTCCAAAACGGAAAACCCTTTCGTCTAGCGGGTTTTCCGTCTTGCGAGGCGTTCGTCTTGCGGGGCACCACTGTATTAAAGATACACTCACCAGATGAACACGCCCCATAGAAGCAGGGGGAGTTAAACACATCCTTGACTGTTCAACCTTGATATAATCCTACAGCAGGACTTGGGGTCACCAGCCTAACACCCGCAACCCCAAGGGTCATTCATACTTGGCACTCACCGTCTCAGATTCCGAGTTTCAAACAGGGTATCTTCGTCGCTCTCGAGGGAGGCCATCTCCATGGGGTCTTCCGAGTTGGAAAGGAGCCCGTACTTTTTCCGCGGCGGCTTCCTCGTCCTGCAAAAAAATGGCCTGCGTTCAGCTACGGTTGTGCTCATCACGGGCTGTGTGTGACGTTAAGCAAGCCCAGAGCAGACCCACAGAAATTTGCGGAGGTGGCCAGCTTAGCGACATTTTATTTCAGCAGGTCTACTCTTCAGTTAGGGACGCGGGTAGCACTGTGTTCTAAATTTCATTCTGAATGCAATCAATCAGCCCTGAGTGCTCACTGGAAGGACAGATCCTGAAGCTGAGGCTCCAAGACTTTGGCCACCTTAGGAGAAGAGAAGACTCCCTGGAAAAGACCCTGATGTTGGGAAAGATGGAGGGCAGAAGGAGAAGGGGGCAACAGAGGACGAGATGGTGGGACAGTGTTCTCGAAGCTACCAGCATGAGTTTGACCAAACTGGGGGAGGCAGTGGAAGACAGGAGTGCCTGGCGTGCTCTGGTCCAGGGGGTCACGAAGAGGCGGACACGACTAAACGACTAAAACAACAGTTTCTGCGCACCCCTGGAACGTACAGCCCTTCCCTCCGGGGGAGCCAAGAATCCTGGAACTGCAGTGTTGGTAGGGGGACCCCCGAAGGTCATCTTGCCCAACCCACCGCAAGGCAGGAATACTTTTTGCCCAAACTTGAACTCATGACCCTGAGACAGAGGGTCTAGTAATATGCCGCCCGAGCAACCCAGGGTTTTAAAGGGCGATGACAGTTATTGCGATAATGGGTAAAGGTAAAGGGACCCCTGACCATTAGGTCCAGTCGTGACCGACTCTGGGGTTGCGGCGCTCATCTCGCTTTACTGGCCAAGGGAGCCGGCATCCAGCTTCCGGGTCATGTGGCCAGCAGGACTAAGCCGCTTCTGGCGAACCAGAGCAGTGCATGGAAACGCCGTTTACCTTCCCGCCGGAGCAGTACCTATTTATCTACTTGCACTTTTATTATTATTATTTCTATCCTGCCCTTCGTCTTTGTTTTAATAATAACAATGCCATTGTTTTGCTCTTTTGTTTTAATTACCGGTATCTCCTTGTTTTTATTTTGTTTTAAAGGTTCCCCTGCCCATACCGGCCAGTCGTGTCCGACTCTGGGTTTGCGCACCCATCTCGCTCAAGAGGCCGGGGGCCAGCGCTGTCCGAAGACACTTCCGGGTCATGTGGCCAGCAGGACTAAGCCGCTTCTGGCGAACCAGAGCAGCGCACGGAAAGGCCGTTTACCTTCCCGCCAGAGCGGTACCTATTTATCTACTTGCACTTTGACGTGCTTTCGAACTGCTAGGTTGGCAGGAGCAGGGACTGAGCAACGGGAGCTCACCCCGTCATTGCGGGGATTCGAACCGCCGACCTTCTGATCGGCAAGTCCTAGGCTCTGTGGTTTAACCCACATCCCATTGCGATCACAAGCAAGGCAGAAAATGGGAAAGGTGGGGAGTGGGCGTGGCTTCGCGGGAAGGTTCTGAGGGCCGGGTGAAGGGGCCTGGGGGCCGCATCCGGGTCCCGAGCCGGAAGTGCCTTTTTTGGGGGGGGGGTCCTCTTCCTCCTCCTCCTCCTCTTCCTCACCGCAGCGCTCTGCCCCCGAGGTAGTAGAGGAGGCCGATGCCGGCCAGGCCGGCGATGACGTAGAGCGCCCGGTGAAGCGCCGGCATATGCAGGCCCAGCAGCCCAGAAGACGACGAGGAAGAGGAGGAAGGAGAGGACCCGGGTGTCGCCGCCGCCTCCGTAGCCGCGGTGTCCCCGGCCGGAGAGGTCTTGTTCCCCGCCGCCGTGAGAGTCAGCAGCGTCGCCGCCGCCGCCGCCACCCAGACGAGCCTCGCTGCTGCCGCCGCCGCCGCCATCCGAGGCTCCGCGGTACGGGTAGGCCGCACCGGAAGTGGCGGCGGGGAAGCGGTGCAGCGACGGACCGGCTTCCGGTCGGCCGACGAGAGAGTTTGGGGGCAGCGGCTAGAGCGGCGCTTCTCCTCAGCCCTTCATCCGCTCCTGGTGGGCCCAGCTCTATGGGCCCGAGGCTTTTTCCCCTCAGGGAAAGGCCGAGCAGAAGCTGGGAATTACTTTAAGAGGGGAAGCCGGGAGAAGTCAAACAATAGCAGTGTGGGGGGGGAATGGGACTACAGTTCCCATGCGGCATAGCGCGGGTGGTGGAGCCCGCGAAGAATTCATCGCCGGCGCGGTGCATCACGGGTAATGCAGTCCTGGTGCTCGCAGTGCATTGTGGGGGGGGCGGCACCGCCTGAGGCGAATGAAGGCAGCCTTTTCAAAGCGGTGTGGTGCCTGACGGGAAATGCGGTCCTGGCGCTCGCAGTGCATTGTGGGGGGGCGGCACCGCCTGAGGAGAATGAAGGCGGCCTTTTCAAAGCGGTGTGGTGCCTGACGGGAAATGCAGTCCTGGCGCTCGCAGTGCATTGTGGGGGCACCGCCTGAGGAGTATGAAGGCGGCCTTTTCAAAGCGGTGTGGTGCATGACGGGAAATGTGGTCCTGGCGCTCGCAGTGCATTGTGGGGGGCGGCACCGCCTGAGGCGAATGAAGGCGGCCTTTTCAAAGCGGTGTGGTGCCTGACGGGAAATGCGGTCCTGGCGCTCGCAGTGCATTGTGGGGGGGCGGCACCGCCTGAGGAGAATGAAGGCGGCCTTTTTAAAGCGGTGTGGTGCCTGACGGGAAATGCGGTCCTGGCGCTCGCAGTGCATTGTGGGGGGCGGCACCGCCTGAGGAGAATGAAGGCCGCCTTTTTAAAGCGGTGTGGTGCCTGACGGGAAATGTGGTCCTGGCGCTCGCAGTGCATTCTGGGGGGCAACACCGCCTGAGGAGAAGGAAGGCCGCCTTTTTAAAGCGGTGTGGTGCCTGACGGGAAATGCGGTCCTGGCGCTCGCAGTGCATTGTGGGGGGCGGCACCGCCTGAGGAGAATGAAGGCGGCCTTTCTTCTTTCCAGCTGCTTACGAGGAGGCGCGGTGGCTCCTGGGAAGTGCCGGCTGCCGTTTCCCGTCAGGCCCCGCGGGGAGGCCCCGCTTCCGCTCGGCGCGGTGCATGCCGGGACTTGTAGTCCCCGGCTTCTCCCGGCGCCTGCCTTCCTTCCCCGCCGCTGCTCGTCTCCGCTGTGCCCTTGGCGTCGCCATGCTCCCTCTCGGCCGCTTCCTCGCCCGCCGCGCCTGGGCCCTGGGCTCCCGGGGCCAAGCCAGGCACTATGCTGAGGCCGCCCCTGCCGGGCAGGCCCAGATGGCCTTCACCTTCGCCTCGCCCTCCCAGGTAGTCGCCATGGCAACCAAAGTGGGGGAGGGGGAGGATTTGGGGGGGGGGATTTCTTTGAAGACTGGCCTTTAAAGGGTTAACTTGCAGTGGTGGGGGAGCCTGCGGAACCTCCAGCTACGTGACGAGCTGCCAAGTTGCTAGTCCACAAGGTCAATTCATTGGAAAGGGGGGGGGAGAGGTTTAAAGGGTTAATTGAAAAAGAGTTGTTTTTTTCCCCCCCTTCAAATAACATTTATTATTTTCAGTAATAATAATAATGATTTTTTATTTATACCCAGCCCAGGCCGGGCTCAGAGCGGCTTGCAAGCGATAAATAATAAAAACAAGATGAATGGTTACAAACTTAAAAACAAAAATAAAATACAGCATTAAAATAATGGAACATTGAAATATTAAAATGCAGCCTCATCGCAGGAGGAGAAGGAAAAGGGAAAAAGAGAGGGAGGGAGGGAGGGAGGGAATCAAACTGGCTCCAAGCCAAAGGCTAGGCGGAACAACTCTGTCTTACAGGCCCTGCGGAAAGAAATCAGTAGATGAACATAATAAAAAAGAAGAGATCAACAATAATAAAGACAAACAAAAAGAGAAAAAAAGATAAAAGATACACACCACATATTAACACTTAATTAATTTTAATTTAAAGAGGTTTAAAGGGTTAATTTAAAGAGGTTTAAAGGGTTAATGTAAGGAGGGGGGGTAGTATGTGGCTCGTCAGCCTGCTGCAATTTGCTAGTTCACAAGGTCACTCATGACTTCATTTGTTTATTCTATAGGATTTTAATAATAATAATAATAATAATTCTTTCTTTGAATAATTACATTCGCTTCTTTGGAAAAGATCAAAAGGGGGGAGGTTTAAGAGGGTTACTTTGGGGAGGAGGTGCTTTTGAATTCTGGTGCTGGAGGAGACTCTTGAGAGTCCCATGGACTGCAAGAAGATCCAACCTCTCCATTCGGAAGGAAATCAGCCCTGAGTGCTCACTGGAAGGACAGATCCTGAAGCTGAGGCTCCAAGACTTTGGCCACCTCAGGAGAAGAGAAGACTCCCTGGAAAAGACCCTGATGTTGGGAAAGATGGAGGGCGCAAGGAGAAGGGGACGACAGAGGATGGGATGGTGGGACAGTGTTCTCAAAGCGACCAGCATGAGTCTGACCAAACTGCGGGAGGCAGTGGAAGACAGGAGGGCCTGGCGTGCTCTGGTCCAGAGGGTCACGAAGAGTCGGACATGACTAAACGACTAAACAACAACTTTGGGGAGGAGTTGTTCACCTGCAGAGCCACCTGGTTAATGCGGCGTAGTCCACAAGGTCGCCGGATTGAAATGGGAGGGGGAGATTTAAAGGGTTAACTTGGAGGGCCAGGGGAACCTCTGGGTACATAGCCTTGTCGCCTTTCTGAAAAAAGTGCATGTGTAGTTTAAAGATATAAAAGCATCAAAGGTAAGTTTGCACAAGCTTGCTCTGGTTCCCGTTTAGAATTCAGTTCATCCCTAAAACCTGTCGCTTTCAATGCTTTGAAACTGGAACCTTGGAAACGGAGCGGATCTGGTGGTTCTGTACTTCTGGGTTGTTTTGATTGACTTCCTGCATTTATTTATTGATTTGTCCTTTTATCATATCATCTGTGCTAATTGTGTACTTAAAAGTACATAACAACATAGACACATCTTAGAAATAAATCGACAAAATTTGCAGCCAGAGAGTCTTTGCGGAGCCTTTTAAAAACAGGGAGGAAGAGCTAAATGTTGGGGAAGATGTTGAGAAAGGGCAAGCTGAGGGGCAGGGGAGGGCTGTGGAACCTCCAGCAACATGATCCAGTACCGACTTGCCCAAGCTGACTGAAAGGCAGAGCCGTATAAATACGCTGGAAGGCTGAATGCAGAAAAGCACCGTATTTTTCACTCTATAAGACGCACCAGACCACAAGACGCACCTAGTTTTTGGAGGAGGAAAACAAGAAAAAAAATATTCTGAATCTCAGAAGCCAGAACAGCAAGAGGGATCGCTGCGCAGTGAAAGCAGCAATCCCTCTAGCTGTTCTGGCTTCTGGAATAGCTGCGCAGACTGCATTTGCTCCATAAGACGCACACACATTTCCCCTTACTTTTCAGGAGGGAAAAAGTGAGTCTTACAGAGCAAAAAATACGGTAGCTTCTTGAAATGACCAGCAAGCTCAGGTGACTCTGTAAAGGACCTCTCTGCTTCTTCTCACACGCTCCCTGTCCCCTTTTTCAGGTTTACTACAATGCGGCCAACGTGAAGCAAGTCGACGTCCCCACGCTGAGCGGATCCTTCGGCATCTTGGCCGCCCACGTCCCCACCTTGCAAGTTCTGAAGCCTGGAGTTGTAACGGTCTTTGCCGAGGACGGCTCTTCCACAAAATACTTCAGTATGTTTGGAAACTGGGGCAGGGTTGCGGGAGGTGTTTTCGGGTCCTTTGCAACGAGACCCCCAGTGAACCTTTGTGGCCACAAACCGTGTTAGAAACTCAGATGCAGTGGTACCTTGGCTTAAGAAAAAGCTTACCGTATTTTTCGCTCTATAGTTACAGATAGGTAGCCGTGTTGGTCTGCCATAGTCAAAACAAAACAAATTCCTTCCAGTAGCACCTGACTTAGTTGGTCTTTAAGGTGCTACTGGAAGGAATTTGTTTTGTTTTCGCTCTATAGGACGCACTTTTTCCCCTTCAAAAATGAAGGGGAAATTGTGTGCGTCCTATGGAGCGAATGCAGGCTCCTTGGCTTCAGCGATAGCAACGCGAAGCCTCCGAAGCGCAGAGGGAGCGCTCCCTCCGCACTCCGGAGGCTACACGTTGCTTTCGCTGGAGCCTGGAGAGCAAGAGGGGTCGGTGCACACCCACCCCTCTCGCTCTCCAGGCTTCAGGGATAGCCGCATGAGCACAGCGGGAGAGCAAGACTCTCCTGGCTTCTGCGAAAGGAACCTGAAGCCTCCGGAGCGCAGCGGGAACTTGCGCTGCGCTGCGAAGGCTTCAGAGATAGCCGCTGCGCTCCGGAGGCTTCGGGTTCCTTTCGCTGAAGCCGGGAGAACAAGACTTCAGGTGCGTTCT
Organism: Podarcis erhardii; assembly: GCF_964252035.2. Lineage (NCBI taxonomy): Eukaryota > Metazoa > Chordata > Lepidosauria > Squamata > Lacertidae > Podarcis > Podarcis erhardii. The sequence goes on along the minus strand of NC_138516.1, from coordinate 8,363,264 downwards.
GAAGGCAGCCCTGTTTAGGGAAGCTTTTAATGTTCAGTAAATTAGTGTATTTTAATATTCTGTTGAAAGTCGCCCAGAGTGGCTGGGAAAACCCATCCAGATGGGTGGGGTATAAATAATAAATTATTGTTATTATGTGCACCATTTTTCGAGTTCCTTGGTTGAAACGGAAGGAATAAAGAATGCTTCATGGCCCTGTTCTCAGCTAATTCTTTTGTGTGTGTTTCCCCCCACCTGCTTTTCGACTTCCTTGAAATTTTGCAGTTAGTAGCGGCTCTATCACGGTGAACGCAGACTCTTCGGTCCAGCTGCTTGCTGAGGAAGTGGCGATGTTGGATCAGCTCGACGCTGCGGTGAGTGGCGTATCTGCCCTCTCTCTCCTCTTCCCCCAGAGACTTCCTTACATACCCAGCTGGAGCCTATCCTTAAAATCCCTAAAAACATCAGAAGTTTGCTCCACAGTCATGCAGAGATTCTGCAAATTTGAAAACACTTTGCATTTTTCTGTCCAGTGTGTGGCATCAGCGACGTCACAGATGGGAGCATGACTTGCTCCCCATCTGTAGCCCAATTTTGTGCTGGCCCAGGAGGTTTGCCATTTTTAGAAGAGATTTTATCACTTTGACACCTCAGTTCGAAGTATACCCTGCGGGTGTGAGCTTAATCAGTAACGTAAGTGGCGTTTCCGCTCTGGTTTTCGCCATGCGCCAGAAGCGGTTTAGTCCTGCTGGCCACATGACGCGGAAAGCTGTCTGCTGACAAACACCGGCTCTCTCGGCCCGAAAGCGAGATGAGCGCCGCAACCCCATAGTCACCTTTGACTGGACTTAACCATCCAGGGGCCTTTTACCTTTTAATCTGTAACGTGAAATATTTTCCAGGTTTGTTTCGACGCCGCAGGAATAACCGCATGCAAGACTTAATAATTGTGCGTGCATTGCTTTTTTGAAATTTTCAGTGGAGTTTGTAGTAAAAGAATATTTTATTATAAAGAAACAGTCCAGTAAGAAAGGAAATAAAATAAAGCAAAGGAAAAAACCAGGGTTCACAGCTATTATTTCAGAAAACATAAGTGCATTCTCAAGAGAGAGCGCATTGCCACAGAAAGAGACCCGGCACAGAGAGAATGCAGAACAAACATTATAAATAGAGAATGAAGATGTACTTGCCTCGGAAATTGCCATCCATGTGATTAGCCTGTCATATGCCTCCAAACAGAGGAAAAGTTTATAGATTTCCTTTATTGAAAAGTTACCATACTTTTCCGTCTATAAGACGCCCCCATGTATAAGACTCCCCACTATTTTGGGGGACTCAAATTTAAGAAAATGGGGGGAGACGGCACAGAGTTGTTGAGCTTTTTTTGTGGAGGATTACCCAGAGACGCGGGTAGCTGTGTGGGTTAAACCACAGAGCCTAGGGCTTGCCGATCAGAAGGTCAGCGGTTCAAATCCCCGCGAGGGGTGAGCTCCCGTTGCTTAGTCCCTGCTCCTGCCAACCTAGCAGTTCGAAAGCACGTCCAAATGCAAGTAGATAAACAGGTACCGCTCTGGCGGGAAGGTAAACGGTGTTTCCATGTGCTGCTCTGGTTCGCCAGAAGCGGCTTAGTCCTGCTGGCCACATGACCCGGAAGCTGTACGCCGGCTCCCTCGGCCAATAAAGCGAGATGAGCGCCGCAACCCCAGAGTCGGCCACGACTGGACCTAACGGTCAGGGGTCCCTTTACCTTTACCTTACCCAGGGTGGTTGAGCAACCCCCACTTTTTAGCATGATTTTTAAAGGAAAAAAACATAGCCTTATACACGGAAAACTACAGTAGTTTCTCTGAAATGGGAACAAACATTCCCATATGGAACCGAATCATTTAAAGAAGAACCCAGAGACTCTTTCAGGCCCTGTGACATGTTCAGATGATAGCGTTTTGTCCCCATCACCCCCGCCCGAAATGCCCTCCCCGGCAACTGTCACATTGCACCTTTTTCCTCTTCTGGGTCTGATCCTGGCAACTTTTGTTCCCCCCTGCCGTTTGCAGACAGCCAAGTCGAACCTGGAGAAGGCCCTGTCACAGCTGGCGTCCGCCTCCGATGAAGCGGCCAAGGCGGAAGCGCAGATCAGCGTGGAAGCCAACGAGGCGATCGTGAAAGCTTTGGAGTGAGAAGGGTAAGCCCAAATTATTATTATTATTATTATTATTATTATTATTATTATTATTATTTATATCCTGCCCTCCCCAGCCGAAGCCGGGCTCAGGGCGGCTAACAACAATAAAATAGTACAACGTTCTACAATCATTGCATTATAAAAGTAATTCAAATCAAATTGATGGCAACCATTGGGCCAAAGTTCTGTGAAAATTGCCAAAGGAGGGGGTCAGGCTGTGCCTTGGCCAAAGGCCTGGTGGAACAGCTCCGTCTTGCAGGCCCTGCGGAAAGATGTCAAGTCCCGCAGGGCCCTAGTCTCTTGTGACAGAGCGTTCCACCAGATCAGAGCCACAGCCGAAAAAGCCCTGGCTCTGGTTGAGGCCAGCCTAACCTCTCTGAGGCCTGGGACCTTCAGGATGTTTTTATTTGAAGACCGTATGGTCCTCTGTGGGACATACCAGGAGAGGCGGTCCCATAGGTACAAGGGTCCTAGGCCGCATAGGGCTCTAAAGGTTAAAACCAGCACCTTAAACCTGATCCCGTACTCCACCGGGAGCCAGTGCATCTGGTATAGCACCGGGTGAATGTGATCTCGCAGCGAGGACCCCGTAAGGAGTCTCGCCACGGCATTCTGCACCCGCTGGAGTTTCTGGGTCAGTCTCAAGGGCAGCCCCACGTAGAGCGAGTTACCATAATCCAGTCTGGAGGATTCCACGCTCTAACCATTACGCCACGCTTTCCCAGGACCCCAGTTCCTGGCACTGAGGGTGATTCGAAGCGGTGAGAGAGATTTGTTGCTTCAGACAGATTCCTGCCGCTAGGTGGCACAGAAGGGCTGGCGGACAAATATATCTGGTGAGCTTTCAAGCTCCCCTTCTTAAGCCAGGGTTCATTAATTGGCTATTCTGTGACTTTGCTCAACTGCCTTCCATCCTGAAAAAGGAAATTGCTGCCTCCTTTTTTTTGCATCGGATGAGACCCCGAGTAGGAGAAAGGCCACTCTATCCCCAACTCTCTGTGTCAAGGAGGACCGAAAGAGTTCTGCTCCCCCCCCCATGTTTTATTAGTTTTCACAATATTATAAACAGACAAACACACAAGACAAACAAACATAAATCATAGCCTTACTGAAAATTTCAGTTATTAACTTTGTTGAGTGACTTCCTCGCTTCCTTTGGTTGAATTTCATTGCATGTGCTTTTAACGGTTTCCCAAATCCCAATTTTTATGAAATTTAACTTAAGCATTAACATCCTTAGATCTTCACCTTATGGAATTAAACATATTAATTCATCACTTAACATAAATAAAATCCTTAGCCCATTAGGTATCTGCAAGCTATTTTGAGTTAATTTAACTTAACAAATTTAACTAAATAATCATTAAATTTATTCCGTTCTTCCTGATACTCCTCCTCCTTCTGGTCGCGGACTTGAAAGAGTTCTGCTTTAGCCCCTGCTCACTGAGCTGCCTGCTTGCTCTCGCTTTCTCCCACGCCCCCCCAGCGTACCCAGGGCATCTCCCATCAGCGAGCGTCCCTATTCGTTTGTGAGCCTCGCAGCAGCGTGGCCCAAAGTGGAATGCCCTGCAGGTGTCGTTAAGCTCCGGCTCCTGCTGGAATCAGAACTGCACAGAAACTACAACTAATCCAGAATGCGGCAGCTAGACTGGTGACTAGGGGCGGCGACCGAGACCACATAACACCGGTCTTGAAAGACCTACACTGGCTCCCAGTACGTTTCCGAGCACAATTCAAAGTGTTGGTGCTGACCTTGAAAGCCCTAAATGGCCCAGTATCCCTGAAGGAGCGTCTCCACCCCCATCGTCCAGCCCAGACACTGAGGTCCACCTCCGAGGGCCTTCTGGCGGTTCCCTCGCGGCGAGAAGCAAAGCTACAGGGAACCAGGCAGAGGGTCTTCTCGGTGGTGGCGCCCGCCCTGTGGAACGCCCTCCCACCAGATGTCAAAGCGATAAACAACTACCTGACATTCAGAAGACACCTGAAGGCAGCCCTGTTCAGGGAAGTTTTTAATGTGTGACATTTTAGTGTATTTTTGGTCTCTGTGGAAGCTGCCCAGAGTGGCTGGGGAAACCCAGCCAGATCGGCGGGGTACAAATAATAAATTATTATTATTATATTACAAATAATCCAGAATGCGGCAGCTAGACTGGGGACTGGGAGTGGCCGCCGAGACCACATAACACTGGTCCTGAAAGACCTACATTGGCTCCCAGTACGTTTCCGAGCACATTTCAAAGTGTTGGGGCTGACTTTGAAAGCCCTAAATGGCCCAGTATCCCTGAAGGAGCGTCTCCACCCCCATCGTCCAGCCCAGACACTGAGGTCCACCTCCGAGGGCCTTCTGGCGGTTCCCTCACTGTGAGAAGCAAAGCTACAGGGAACCAGGCAGAGGGCCTTCTCGGTAGTGGCGCCCGCCCTGTGGAACGCCCTCCCATAAAGCAATAAACTTTGACCTTTGGGGTTCCCGTCCAACTCTTTGATCCGATCGTTTTCTCTCTTTCTCTGTTGCAGGAATACCCCGCTGCTTTCTGGAAACGGCCCTGTCTCTCTTTTCCCTCTGGACCTCCTTCTCTTTGTCCGTGCAGATGGTTTGGGTAAACCCCGTCAATTTAGCTTTTGACCAATTAAAAACGGGTAGAAAATCTGCGAAAGTCCCCTCTGCACTTTCGTCTTTGTTTACATTCTTGCCTGCGGCTTAAGAGCCCTTGCGCCATTTGTAAAACTGTCCACCTGCTTCAATTGAAAGCCCTTGTTAGCTCAGTTGGTAGAGCACGAGACGCTCAATCTCAGGGCGCGAGTTCGAGTCTCACATTCCTGCATTGCCGAGGGTTGGGCCAGATGACCCACATGGTCCCTTCCGACTCTACAATTCCATAAATCAGGAAGGAGAGGAGGTTTCCTCTCAAAGCCGCCCCCTCTGGTCGCCCCACAAAATCCTCTGGACATGCCAGCGAGCCTAATCTCCCAGGTACTTAATTCCCAGGTGAGCCCAAAAGGCCTTCTAAGCTGCTCATCGTTGGCAGGCTGTGGGGCGAGCGGCTGTTGGGGTCCAGGGAAAGGAGGGAAGCATCACTCTGAGAGCGTTTTAAGGTCAGAGACAGGCCAGGACATTTGCAGTTGCGGACTTTTGGGCTCTCAAATACCGCCTCCGACATTTGACACCTGGAGTGGACGTCTTTTAGGATGCAGCTTACATCCGCGGTTGCTTTCAAACTAACATTGCATTTTCATCGTCGTTACCCGCCCTGGGACCTTGGGGTGTGAAGCGCAGGTAAAAAGGTAAAGATACCCCTGGCCGTTAGGTCCAGTCGTAGACGACTCTGGGGTTGCGCGCACATCTCGCTCTATAGGTCAAGGGAGCCGGCGTTTGTCCGCAGACAGCTTCCGGGTCATGTGGCCAGCATGACTAAGCCGCTTCTGGCAAACCAGAGCAGCTCACGGAAACGCCGTTTACCTTCCCGCCGGCGTGGTACCTATTGATCTACTTGCACTTGACGTGCTTTTGAACTGCTAGGTGGGCAGGAGCAGGGACCAAGCAACGGGAGCTCACCCCATCGCTGTGAATTGAACCGCCGACCTTCCAATCGGCAAGCCCTAGGCTCTGTGTTTTAGACCACAGCGCCACCCTGAAGGGCAGGTAATTAATCATAATTTTGATAACCGGGGGGCCCATCCAGGAACCGAGAGAAGGCTCTGCTGCGCAGGTGGCAGCAAGGGCAGGTGACTGGGGGAGAGCTGTGTTGATGTCCCTGCCCTCCAGCACCCCCGCCTGCTTCTCTCGCTTGCTCAGCCAGGTGTGTTATTTGCCCGGCGAATGATCCAGCTCCCCTGCTTTGGCATCGAGCCTGGCAACTCCCACGTCACGGTGCAGGGGGCGGGCGGGAAGGAATAATAAACCCACGATATCAGCACCCAGCACAGCAGCAGCTTGGTGGCTGAACGGAACAGACTCCTTCGGAAAGTGGGGAACTACTCTCCTTCAGTTTTTTAAGCAGATGTTGGACAGCCGCCAGTCACGATAGCTTTAGTTGAGATCGGGGGTTGGACTGGATGACCCCTGGAGGTCCCTTCTAGCTGTACCATTCTGCGGCTGGTAGCCATTAAGAAGAGCTTGGCTGCTGGATCGGGACGGGGGGGGCGGGAGGCCCGTCTAGTCCAGCATCCTGCACGACGGCAGCCACTCTCCCCTACTGGGATTGCCATCAGGGACCTTGGTTTGCCACCCAGGACATGGGGAAGTCTCCTGTTGTGGCACAACGTGGGGGACAGGATCGCGGAGGTGTGGCAGCTCCAAGCCCCCTTCTGAAAAGTGCTGTTTCCACACCACCACCCCTCCACTGGTTGGAGAGAGCAGGTGCTCTTCAACTCTCAACCAGACCCAGGACCCCACACCTTCAGCCCCACTTCTTAACCCCTTGCCCCACCAGTCTGCATGCTGACATGCCTGGGGGGCGGTCTGCGTCCGTCCCGGGCTTTGACGCATCCCAGTCGTCGTTGGAAGCATTCTGGGAAACGGTTCCTTCGCCTCTTCCTCACTTGTGCGCCATATTGCTGGCTGCGTCCATTGTCGTCCTCTGAACCCGTTCCAGTTAACATACGAACGTAAGGAGAGTCGGCTGCCTCAGGCCAGTGGTTCATCTTTTCCAGCCTCCTCTTCTCACAGGAACCAACCCGATGCCCCAATTTCGAAGCCTGCAAGCCAGATTACCCTCCTGCGGTTTCCAGGAACCAGGGTTCGGAATCATCGCTGCCTCCAACTGTGGGTGCTCAGAGCACAGAGCCCCACATTGGTCAAGAGATTCCTGCATCTCAGAGATGAGTGCCATCGCCGTAGCTGCCTTGCCAATACAGTGGACGCACGGGTAGCGAACGTGATCCGTGCAGGAAGCACGTTCACAACCCACAGTGTCCGCAGTGCCACGTCTGCACACGCAAGGGTCACAATTCGGCGCTTCTGCGCATGTCCAAAGCGCGATTTAGTGCTTATGTGCAAATGCCAAAACCCAGACGTAACCTGTTCTGGTGCTTCCAGGTTCAGCGCAACCCGAAATCGCGCAACCCAAATTGTCTGTATGACTGTACAGTATGACTGTACAGTGGTACCTTGGTACTCGAATGGCTCGGCTCCCGAACGCCGCAAACCCGGAAGTGAGTGTTCCAAGTTCCTGCCGCCAATCGGAAGCCGTGCCTTGATTTTCGAACGGTTTCAGGAGTCAGAACGGACTCCCAGAACGGATTACGTTCGAGAACCAAGGTACCGCTGTACTCTGACCCAGCTCCACGTCGTCTACTAATTTCTTTTTTTAATGGCTTGAAAAAAGAATGTTTTCAGCTGTTCCGACTGGATCCGTAAGCCGTCTTGAGTCCCTGTCTCAGGGGTAAAGGCAGGAGATAGATAGATAGATAGATAGATAGATAGATAGATAGATAGATAGATAGATAGATAGAGTGGTGCCTCGCAAGACGAAATTAATCTGTTCCGCGAGTCTCTTCGTCTTGCGGTTTTTTCGTCTTGCGAAACACGGCTATTAGCAGATTAGCACTATTAGCGGCTTAGCGGCTTTGAAAAAGGGGGAGGAGGGGAAAAACTCACAAGAACTCGCAAGACGTTTCGTCTTGCGAAGCAAGCCCATAGGGAAATTCGTCTTGCGAAGCACCTAAAAAGACGGAAAACTCTTTCGTCTAGCGAGTTTTTCGTCTTGCGAGGCGTTTGTCTTGCGGGGCACCACTGTACTTGGTTTGCAGCACAGAACACAACTGCATTACGATACCGTCCTTGCACTAGGCATCACTTTTCCCCGTTTCGCAAAGAGCACCTATCCTTGTTCTGCAGATAAAACTTAAAATCGTTTTGATTTGACGCTGTGCTACACTGAAATGCTTCTTTAATTGCCCTCGAAGCCAGAGTTTAAAACGGTGGACTTTCTGCGTGAAAAGGCACAGAGGTGTGTTCGGGGTTTTTTAATCAGCATCTAACTAATTACGGAGCGGCATTTTAAAGAGTTGTGGACTAGGAACTTTGCTTGCAAGGCTGTTTTCGGACCTCTTTTCCCCCACGCAGCCTAGCTCCCGGCTACTGCTAGATTTCACGATCCAATAAGGCCGCTGCTCGTTAAACGTTGCTTCAGAGCTGCCAGGCTGAGTCAGACGCATGGGAAGGCTGCCTTCTGCTGTAGAGTACGCTTGCTCAATATTTCCTTCACTGACCTTCAGCGATGGTTCCCCGATTGGGAGCTTTCCGCCCCGGCCTTACCTACAAAGCAAACTCCGAGCATCCTTTTCCTTGGAAATAAAGCAAGATCTCAGATCTTCCAGCTACACCTGTCCCCCTAAAGCTTCATACAAGATCCCAGTCCTCATGGTTCTGAATTCAGGGCTGGTTTAATTTGGAAAATAATAATAACAACAACAACCAGTGCTTTTTCTAGGGGTAGGCAAGTGTACGCAATACCAGCACTGATGATAATAATCATATTTATCTGACAGGGTTTCTCCAGCCACTCTGGGCGGCTTCCAGCCAAATAATAATAATAAAAGACTCGTAATCTCAGGGTCGTGGGTTTCAGCGCCACATTGGGCAAAAGAACCCCTGTACTGCATGGGTTTGGGCTAGATGACAGCCCTACAGTTCTGTTCCTCTGCATTAAAAACTTCCCTGTACAAATGTCTTCTAAAGGTCTGGGGGGGGAAATCATCATCTTGACATCTGACGGGAGGGCGTTCCACAGGGAAGGTGCCACCACCGAGAAGGCCCTCTGCCTGGTTCCCTGTAACCTCGCTTCTCACAGAGAGGGAACCGCCAGAAGGCCCTCGGAGGTGGACCTCAGGGTCCAGGCTGAACGATGGGGATGGAGACGCTCCTTCAGGTCTACTGGGCCATTTAGGGCTTTCAAGGTCAGCACCAACACTTTGAATTATGCTCGGAAATGTCCTGGGAGCCTTTAGGACCAGTGTTATATGGCCCTGGCGGCCGCTCCCAGTCACCATTTCAGCAGTCGCAATCTGAATTAGTTGCAGTTTCCGGGTCACCTTCAAAAGTAGCCACACGGAGAGCGCATGGCAGTAGTCCAAGCGGGAGATAACCAGAGCATGCACCACTCTGGAGAGACAGTCTGCGGGCAGGGAGGGTCTCATCCTGCGTACCAGATGGAGCTGCCCTGGACACAGAACTGACCTGCACCTCCATGGACAGCTGTGAGTCCAAAATGACCCCCAGGCTGCTCACCTGGTCCTTCGGGGGCACAGTGACCCCATTCAGGACCAGGGAGTCCCCCACACCTGCCAGCCCTGAAAGAGCACTTCTGTCTTAGGAATCAACCGCAATCCTGGCATGCTGAGGCAGAGACCATTGCACCCCCCTTGCTCTTCAGCGTGCAGCCCTACCCATGGGACATTCCTGCCTGCAAAGCAGGAGCTCTACCATGTGAGCTACTGGCCTGCTCTTCAAAGCACCCATTTCACAGGCGGGCAAACCGAGGCCACGCGCCTTGATCACGCAGGGAAGCGAGCCGGGGGCCTCCCGTCCTCCTGCTCTTCCCCCTCTCCTCCTCTTCCACCTGCCCGTGATCCAAACTCGGCTCTTCGCCTTCCCTCCTCCCTCCCGGGGGCCATGACGCCTTCCCCACGTCACCGTGTGGGTTATTTTGAGCCTTCGCCACCCAGGATGTCGTCTTTGCTGCTTTCAGTGCCAAGCAGTCCCCCCACTCCCCTCCCCAACCAACTCTCTTTTTATCGCCGGCGATCAAAAAATAGATTCTCTGGCGTTAAAAGACACAATAAAAAAAAGCAGCTTCCTTGCTTTAAAGTTTATTAATAGCCTCTGAATGGTTATGGGAATCATTGCGGCTGCTTCCTTCTCTCACCCTCCTCTCACTTCCACCCCACACCAAGGGGGGGAAAAGGAAAAAACCCAGCTATCCGTTCTGGTCTTTTCCATCTTCTTTAAAGGTCAGGTCCTGCAGCATGCAATGGAGCCAGGATTGGAGCTGGGACTAATTTAAGCAACCGCAGGAATAACCAGCAACAGACCCAGTCTTTTGAGCCCCTTCCTTCCTCCTCAGTTTCTCTGGCCCCCCCATCAAAGAAAAACACCCCTTTTCTCCCTTGTACTTCCCACGTGCGGGTCTTGATGCAGGCAAGGACATCTTTTTGCTGTCAATGTGTTTGGGGTATTTTATTTAAAGAACGACAACAAGGAATCCATAAGCCGGCCAAACCATAAGGGTAACAGGGAAAAACCCGGCTTTCCTAAACTTAGAAGGGAAGACTCTGTTTTTCCTAAACCAGAAGCAAGGTTCTGAAATTCTGCATCTCTCCTCGGCAGTTTGAAGAAACCGGCGGCCCGGGGTTAGACTAGATGAGCACTTGGGGTCCCCGTACAGTTCTGTGAACCGCAGATTCTGCACCTTGGAATTGCAAAGCTGCCAGAGAAAGATTCCCGCCCCCCCTTCCTCCTTGACACGCTACATTTCCAGAAGCGAGGGTTTTCCTACCCACAACGCCACGCGAAATAATTCGTTTGTTCGATCCGTAAAATTTATTCGCCGCTCGATTGCAAAATTGGACGACGACCCTCAAAGCAGTTTGCAAGAAGATGGAGCCGTGAAATCAGGAACGCGGAAAATATATTCAGAGGGTACCTCTGCGTTCAAAAGCTAGGGTCTCTGCCCAGTTTCCTTGATGAGCTATGTTTCCAAGAGCAAGGATCCTCCCCTCTCCACATGGAATAATTTGATCATGTTTGTCCCCCCAAGACCTCAGTGAGTCTAGACACAGTTCTGCCGCCGTGAAATAAAATAATTCTGAATGGGGTTACATCTACCTAAAGTAGTTTTCTATGGATAGCCTACCTTTAATATCCAAGAGGAGCTCAAATGTTGTTAGAATCATAGGATTGTAGTTTTAAGGGGACCCTAAAGGTAAAGGGACCCCTAGCCATTAGGTCCAGTCGTGGCCGACTCTGGGGTCACGGTGCTCATCTCGCTTTATTGGCCGAGGGAGCCGGCGTACAGCTTCCGGGTCATGTGGCCAGCAGGACTAAGCCGCTTCTGGCGAACCAGAGCAGCGCATGGAAATGCCGTTTACCTTCCCGCCGGAGTGGTACCTATTTATCTACTTGCACTTTGTGCTTTTGAACTGCTAGGTTGGCAGGAGCAGGGACCGAGCAACGGGAGCTCACCCCGTCATTGCGGGGATTCGAACCGCCGACCTTCTGATCGGCAAGTCCTAGGCTCTGTGGTTTAACCCACAGCGCCACGACTCACAAAAGGAGCCCCGATCCAGACTGAGCCTCTGTCTGCCCCAAACTGCCCCCACCCAGAATATCTTTCCAGGAATCGGGCTCTCCCCTCCCCACACACTCCAGCTGATCTAAGATGGCTTTTCTCCGGCTAATGAGGTATGAAGTTTGGAATGTGGGCGGCTGGCAGGGGGGGCTGGGAGGCCGGATGGGGCCTGGAAACAGCAGCTTCTTCCAAGCCCCACACGCTCAAAAACACCCCTCTCCTTTTCCTTTTAAGGCTTCCTCTCCCTGCCTCTCTGGCTTGGCCTATCTTCTTTGCAGAGAAGGAGCTCCATCATCTTGGAGGGCGGCAGGGTGGCAAATTCACGTTTGCGCAGGAATACGTCTGTGCATTGCGGGCACGGGGGGGGGGGTAGCGCTTGGCCGGGACGTCTCAGGGTGGGCTAGGATTTCGGCTTCCTGGCTGCTGGACAATACAGGAGGCTTTCGGGTTTGGAGCTAAGGGGGGGTGGGAGCTGTACACATCTGCGGTTTTTTGATTTGGGGAGCAAACGCCACCGGAGATTCGAAATGACCTTTGCAAATCGCAGAACCGGGCCCAAGCTCAGAAGATGAATTTGAGCCGGGGCAAAGTGTCAGGTTCTGCACTTAATTCAGGAAGAACCAGATGCACAGATATAAGACTGGGGGGGGGACAACCTGGCTTACTGGCAGGACATGTGGAAAGGATCTGGGGGTCTCGGTGGGCCATGAGCCCATAGGGTGATGCAGCAGCAAAAAAGGCAACGCTATTCTCCCCCCCCCCAATTTTTTTTATTGCTTTTCCACATTTATCGCAAAAATGACATAACAAAACACTCAACCAAGACAAATGCATTACACAACAATAAACTAAACACACACAAAATTGTTTCTTCAAATATCTCATTCTCATTACATTGGTAACTGACTTCCTTGAATCCCCTCAAACTGAATTTCATTATATCACCTATATAACAGTTCTCCAAATTCGTATTTCTAATAATGTTAACTCCTTTCATTTACTAACCTCTTCTCCTTTATTAATATTTTAATCCTTAATGTTTACTATCATATATTCTTGTTCTACCATCTAAGCCTATTTATAATTTCCAAGAATTTTCTATTTATCTTATATCGCAATATTGAGCTAAATATTCTTTCAATTTCTTCCAATCCTCTTGTATCTCCTCTTCCTTCTGGTCGTGGATTGTTGTTTAGTCGTTCAGTCGTGTCCGCCTCTTCGTGACCCCCTAGACCAGAGCATGCCAGGTCCTCCTGTCTTCCACTGCCTCCCGCAGTTTGGTCAAACTCATGCTCGTCACTTTGAGAACACTATCCAACCATCTCATCCTCTGTTGTCCCCTTCTCCTTGTACCCTCCATCTTTCCCAACATCAAGGTCTTTTCCAGGGAGTCTTCTCTTCTCATGAGGCGGCCAGAGTACTGGAGCCTCCGCTTCAGGATCTGTCCTTCCAGTGAGCACTCAGGGCTGATTTCCTTCAGAATGGAGAGGTTGGATCTTCTTGCAGTCCATGGGACTCTCAAGAGTCTCCTCCAGCACCAGAATTCAAAAGCATCCATTCTTCGGCCATCAGCCTTCTTGATGGTCCAGCTCTCACTTCCATACATCATAGCTTTAACTATAAGGACCTTTGTTGGCAAGGTGATGTCTCTGCTTTTTAAGATGCTGTCCAGGTTTGCCATTTCTTTTCTCCCAAGAAGCAGGCATCTCTTAATTTCATTACTGCTGTCACCATCTGCAGTGATCATGGAGCCCAAGAAAGTAAAATCTCTCACTGCATCCTAGACAGGCCAGAACACACAGAGGCAGTACGGAGAACCTGGGTCCTGGGGAGGGTTCCTGGGGCCAGGGGGAGAGGTCCCGAGGGCCACATTTGGCCGAATTCTGCCCTGGGGCAAACTTTTGCTCAGGTCCCAGCAGAAAAGCCAATCTTGCAGGCCCTCTGAAGGACATTTCCCGCCCCCTCCCTTCCTCTTCCTCCTCCCTCCTGTTATTCCTAGCTTTTAATGAGTAACCCTCAGCTTTGCTAATTGTTCCGATCGCGCAACTTCCCACCGCCCCCTGCCTCTGCCCGCAGTTTCCCGCGGGGGCGGAAAGGACATTATCCTGCGCCCTGTTGCCCTTGGGCTTAGATAACCTCGTTCCCACCAGGGCCCCTGCAGCCTCTGGCTAGAACTGGCTTTTTGGCCTCAATCCGCTGTGTGTTTTGCCGGACAAAAGGAAGAGGTGGCGGCTCGTGCGTAAAAGCAGAACCTGTGACCCACAAATTCACCCATTTGCATTCTTTCTCGGCACATTTTCCCTGCTGGTCTGTGTGAGCCTGGTTGTCCCAAACCCCAAATCACGTTGTTGTTGTTGTTGTTGTTGTTGTTGTTGTTGTTGTTGTTGTTGTTGTTATTTATTATTATTTATACCCCGCCCATCTGGCTGGGCTTCCCCGGCCACTCTGGGCAGCTTCCAAGCAAATATTAAAAAACAGTAATACATCAAACATTAAAAGCTTCCCCAAACAGGGCTGCCTTCAGATGTCTTCTAAAAGTCTGGTAGTTGTTGTTCTCTTTGACATCTGGTGGGAGGGCGTTCCACAGGGCGGGGGCCACCACCAAGAAGGCCCTCTGCCTGGTTCCCTGTAGCTTTGCTTCTCGCAGTGAGGGAACTGCCAGAAGGCCCTTGGCACTGGACCTCCGTGTCTGGGCAGAATGATGGGGGTGGAGACGCTCCTTCAGGTTTACCGACCGAGGCCGTTTAGGGCTTTAAAAGTCAGCACCAACATTTTGAATTGTGCTCGGAAACGTACTGGGAGCCAATGTCTTTCAAGACCGGTGTTATGTGGTCTCGGCGGCTGCTCCCAGTCCCCAGTCTAGCTGCTGCGTTCTGGATTAGTTGTATTTTCTGGGTCACCTTCAAAGGTAGCCCCACGGAGAGCGCATGGCAGTAGTCCAAGCGGGAGATAACCAGAGCATGCACCACTCTGGCCAGACAGTCTGCGGGCAGGTAGGGTCTCATCCTGTGTATCAGATGCAGCTGGTAGACCCTGGACACAGAATTCCCGTTTGCCTCATATCTGATATCAACAAATGCAAAAAGAAAACATCAAAAAACAAACAAACAAGCAAACATAGATCCTAACTATAGTAGTTCCACTTTTGTTAACATTGTTGGGTGACTTTCCTCGAATCCCCCTGGCTGAGTTTCCATATATATCATTGTAGCAGTTTTCCAAAACTATTTTCACATAAAATCTACTTAGTCACTTAACCTCTTTCTTTCTTTCTTTTCATTTTAACTTTAAACATATTATTCTATAACATCCCATATTTAAATCCTAAGCCAGTCTGATACTTGCAAGTAATTCTATTTAAGTTATCTTAACATATTTAGCTAAATAGCCTTTGAATTTCTTCCATTCCTCTTGATACTCCTCCTCCTTCTGGTCACAGACTCTTCCGGTCAGGTCGGCTAGCTCCCAAAAGTCCATCATCTTCATCTGCCATTCCTCCACTGTCAGTACTTCTTGTACTTTCCAATTTTTGGCCAACAAAATTCTAGCTGCAGTTGTGGCGTACAAAAACAATCTGACCTCTTTCTTTTTCCCCAATTTTTTAAAATTAATTTTCAAAAATTTAAAACAAAGCAAACAGACAGACAAACAAACATACATACATCCTATTTAAATCTTGGTAACATTATTAAGTGACATATCATTTTAACAGTTTTTCAAAATTGATTTTCTTTAAAAAAATTAACATCACTTAACATCTTTCATTCTTTCTAATTTGACTTTAAACACCGTAAATCTTATCCTAACATATTTGAATCCTAAGCCTATCTATTATTTGCAAGCTTTTCCAATTAAGTTATCTTAACATATTTAGTTAAATAATATTTAAATTTTATCCATTCTTCCTGGTACTCCTCCTCCTCCTGTTCATGAAAAATCCATTATCTTCATCTGCCAATCTTCCAATCTGACATCTTTCTTGGGCAACAGTAGATGGTGGTATTTTTGCACCTCTTTCCTGCCTCGCAAGAGGCCCAGGAAGAGGTCATGGAAGGATCTTGGTTACGCCCGACTCGCAGGCCTGCAGGTTCGGCTAGATGAGCTCTGGAGGGCCCTTTCCGATTCTACAACCCTATGATTCTTTACGGTTCCTGCATTCCGGCTCGATAATTCTCTGGGATAGCTCAGTCGGTAGAGCGTGAGCCACTTAATCACAGGGTTGCGGGTTCAAACCCCACTTTGGGCAAAAGAAAACCCTGCATTGCTCAGGGTCAGACTAGAGGACCCACGTGGTCCCTTTCCAATTTCACAATTATATGATTCTACGGTTCTGTACCTTCCAGAGTCTGTCGCTTTACAGCAAAGCTAGCCCTCCGTAGCTCCGCTTTCCAGATGTTGCGAATTCCCCCGCAAAATTGGCCCGTTTTCATAGAATTGTGGAGTTGAATTTTAACAGGGAGAAATGTAAAGTATTGCACTTGGGCAAAAAAAAATGAGAGGCCCAAATACAAGATGGGTGACACCTGGCTTGAGAGCAGTACATGTGAAAAGGATCTAGGAATCTTGGTTGACCACAAACTTGACATGAGCCAACAGTGTGACGCGGCAGCTAAAAAAGCCAATGCAATTCTGGGCTGCATCAATAGGAGTATAGCATCTAGATCAAGGGAAGTAATAGTGCCACTGTATTCTGCTCTGGTCAGACCTCACCTGGAGTACTGTGTCCAGTTCTGGGCACCACAGTTCAAGAAGGACACGGACAAACTGGAACGTGTCCAGAGGAGGGCAACCAAAATGGTCAAAGGCCTGGAAACGATGCCTTATGAGGAACGGCTAAGGGAGCTGGGCATGTTTAGCCTGGAGAAGAGGAGGTTAAGGGGTGATATGATAGCCAGGTTCAAATATATAAAAGGATGTCACATAGAGGAGGGAGAAAGGTTGTTTTCTGCTGCTCCAGAGAAGCGGACACGGAGCAATGGATCCAAACTACAAGAAAGAAGATTCCAGCTAAACATTAGGAAGAACTTCCTGACAGTAAGAGCTGTTCGACAGTGGAATTTGCTGCCCAGGAGTGTGGTGGAGTCTCCTTCTTTGGAGGTCTTTAAGCAGAGGCTTGACAACCATATGTCAGGAGTGCTCTGATGGTGTTTCCTGCTTGGCAGGGGGTTGGACTCGATGGCCCTTGGGGTCTCTTCCAACTCTATGATTCTATGATTCTATGACGGGACTCTCTGAAGGCCATCCATCCCAACCCTCTGAAATGCAGGAATCTCAGCTCAAACATCCATGACCGATGGCCCATCCAAACTCTGCTCAAAACCTCCAAGGAAGGAGAACCTGCCACCTCCCGAGGGAGTTCGTTCCGCTGTCAGAATGCCAAACTTTTAAGTTGCTTCTAATTTTCAGCCGGAATCTCGCTTTTTGGTCATTTGAATCCACCGGATCGGGCCCTGCCCTCTGGGGAAGCAAGAAACAAGCTTCCCCTTCAGATATTTGAAGATGGGCATCCTATCTCCTCTCGATCTCCTCGTCTGCAGGCAAAACACACCCAAAAAAAGATAGGTCATTTTTCAAAAATAAGAGGAAACAGGCAGGAATCCAACCGGTGCAGCTTTCCTGGACGCACCTCAATGTTTTCCGGGAAGTCGCCATTTGAATCCCTGCCTTTTGCACAGACAGGAAGGACACAGGAGCCTTGGGAAGAGGGGGAAAAACAGGGACATGAAAATGCTCTCTGCATATGCCCATAGGAACTTTCTACTGTACAATGTGCTTCATAGCAACCCAGGCTTGTGTTCCGGCCCTAAAATACGGGCTTTGCAGGCCCTGTGCGGGACAGAGCATAAACCTCTTGATCTTAGGGTCGTGGGTCCGAACCCCACATTGAGCGTAGCAGGGGGTTGGACTAGATGACCCTGGGTCCCTTCCAATTCCAACCAGCGGTTAGACCCGAGCGGGACCTGGGTTCGAATTCATTCGCACGTTCTTTTTCTCTCTATCAGCCTAACCCACAGGGCTGTCGTGCGGGCAACCAGCGGTTAGACCCGAGGGGGTCCCGGGTTCGAATTCACGTGCATGTTCTTTTTCTCTCTATGGGCTTACCCCGCAGGGCTGTCGTGCACCGAAAAGCCACAAGCTTCGTCAGGAACAAACGAAACTGGGTTTTTTGGCTCTCCTTCGTTCCCCGAAGGCCCAGGCCGGATCGTGGGACCCGCCGGGCCGGGGCGAGGGCAGCCTCTGAAGCTGCCGCCCGCCTAGGCCGGGCCTGGGTGTGCCCGCATGGCGCCCGGTTGGCGTGGCGTTGGTAGCGGCTGGCAGGGCCGTGCCCAGCCAGTACCAGGCGCGAGGGAGTGGGAATGGGAGCACACCCGGCGCATATCCTTCATTAAGAGCAGGAGTGAGAGGGGGGTCAGATCAAGCCCCAGATACGGCAGGCGGAGACGCGCAGCCGACGCCACTTGCGCAGGGCCTACCTCGAGGGGAGGGCGTTGGAGGCGCATGGCGGAGGCGCAAACGGCAGGCTTTGGGGAGAGAGGTGTGTGGGGAACATCTCTGCCGCGGCCTCTCCTCCTTTCTTGACAGCCTGCCACAGACGGGAGGGTGGCGCATGGAATATTTGGCCACAGGCCAGGTTCCCACAGAGGCATCCCGGGCTGGCGGCGGTTGCCGCGGCAACTGGCCAGCTGCCACATTCGGGAGTGCGCAGGAGGGAGGCTGGGCCCAGGTGTGCGCCGTGGAAACAGAGAGGGGGAGGCACAGCCATGCACTTGTGGGGGAGAAACGGTGGGCGCAGGGAGGAATGCACAACCCCCACCAGGGAAGGGCGGCGTTGTGCGTTCGAGGACCGGGCTCTGGCAAGGGGTGGTGGGTTTGCGCACCGCAGAGAGAGAGGTCAAAGGTGCGCATAGCATTGATTCCTTGCTATTTATTCCGTGGAATTGCAGCATCGTCAGAATGGGAAGGGACCAGTCCTTTAGCGCAACCCCCTTTGCGGGGTTCACGATGGCGCATGCACAGACCTCCTTCACGGTTGAACGGCGGAACTCCCTGCCACAGTAGCGACGGCTTGATGGGCCATTCTCATGCGCAGAGGCCCTTTTAGGTCTGCTTCCTTGCGCGTGCCGAATTAAAGTGCGAACGTCGCTCTAGGAAAGGCGCCACAGCGTTTGAGCGAGACTTGCAGTCGCGCCCCAAAATATGACTTGGCTGCAGCAGGGCATGGGTTCGATTTCCGGCAGGTGGCGCAGGGGAAACCCTGCCTAGTTAATGCTAGCCTTTGTTTTCAAGGGAAGGGCAGTGATGAGGCGATGGCTTTGCACCTCCATGGAAGACGCCATGTGCGGCGGCTGCCAGTCAGGGTTGGCATCACTGAACTAGGCGCACCCCGAGAAGTATAGGTCAGGTTCTCAGGGCAAGCAGAGCCTCGGCGCACCCAAACGCCTCTCTGGGGCTTCCAGCCAAAACTGGCAGCCGGCCGCCGGGCCAGCAACGGGTTTAGGCGGGATCTGTTCCCCGCGGGCAAGATGCCAAGGCTGTTCATTTTACAGCCATTTCTTTTTCTCTTCCTCTCCTTCCACCTACCACACCCAGCCTGCGATCCAAGAAGGCCGCCCCAAGAAGGTTTGGGAGCAGGCAAGGTTGTAGGGCACCCTATAGACGTGCCATATGGTGCAGGAGATTTTCTGCTGCAGAGGCCACAAGACCTTCCTTCTCCCCAGCCATCAGCAGATATAAATGTTGTTGTTGTTGTTTAGTCGCGTCCGCCTCTTTGTGACCCCCTGGACCAGAGCAGGCCAGGCACTTCTGTCTTCCACTGCCTCCTGCAGTTTGGTCAAACTCATGCTGGTAGCTTCGAAAACACTGTCCCACCATCTCGTCCTCCGTCGTCCCCTTCTCCTTGTGCCCTCCATCTTCCCCAACATCAGGGTCTTTTCCAGGGAGTCTTCTCTTCTCATGAGGTGGCCAAAGTCTTGGAGCCTCAGCTTCAGGATCTGTCCTTCCAGGGAGCACTCAGGGCTGATTTCCTTCAGAATGGAGAGGTCTGATCTTCTTGCAGTCCATGGGACTCTCAAGAGTCTCCTCCAGCACCAGAATTCAAAAGCATCCATTCTTCGGCGATCAGCCTTCTTGATGGTCCAGCTCTCACTTCCATACATCACTGCTGGGAAAATCATAGCTTTAAGTATACGGACCTTTGTTGGCAAGGTGATGTCTCTGGTTTTGAAGATGCTGTCTAGGTTTGTCATTGCTTTTCTCCCAAGAAGCAGGCGTCTTTTAATTTCGTGGCTGCTGTCACCATCTGCAGTGATCATGGAACCCAAGAAAGTAAAATCTCTCACTGCCTCCATTTCTTCCCCTTCTATTTGCCAGGAGGTGATGGGACCAGAACGGCAGATATAAATAGACAGCCGTAAAGGTCAGCCTGCGGTTCCTGAACTCAGCACTCTCCCCACCACCACCACCCAAAATTCCTCTCTGGGGGAGGGCTTGAAAGGAGCCTTTGTATTCTCCCATCCAAAATACCCCCACTCCCTCTCCTCCGAATGCGGTTTCCTGTTTTCCCCAGCCGGGGTTGCTGCAGAGGCGGCTGAGAACCTGTCTCTCTGTTGCGTTGGTGGCAAAGAGGGTTCCATGGGTCGCGTGCAGAGTTCCTTTCCATTTTTTAAAAAATAATAATAAATTTTATTAGTGTTTTCCACACAGCAACACCGAAAATAGCAAAAAATAGCAAAGCACAAAACACTCAAAATAAACACAAATCCTTATCTTACAAGTTAATAATATAAACACTAAAAAAACAAAAATCATTGACTTCCACCAATCCTACAGCACCTTCCGATTTCCTGGTTTCCCTTATCATCTCTATCCTAGCCTCTAGATATAAATCCCTCTTTCTTATCCTTTCACTTCACAACAACAACAACAACAACAACAATAATAATAATTTATTTATACCCCACCCATCTGGCTGGGTTTCCCCAACCACTCTGGGCGGCTTCCAACAGAACACTAAAATACAATAACCTATTAAACATTAAAAGCTTCCCTAAACAGGGCTGCCTTCAGATGTCTTCTAAAAGTTTGGTAGTTGTTTTTCTCTTTGACATCTGGTGGGAGGGCATTGCACAGGGCAGGCGCCACCACCGAGAAGGCCCTCTGCCTGGTTCCCTGTAACTTGGCTTCTCGCAGCGAAGGAACCGCCAGAAGGCCCTCAGCGCTGGACCTCAGTGTCTGGGCAGAACGATGGGGGTGGAGACGCTCCTTCGGGTATACTGGGCCGTTTAGGGCTGTAAAGATCAGCACCAACACTTTGAATTGTGCTCGGAAACGTACTGGGAGCCAATGCAGGTCTTTCAAGACCGGTGTTATGTGGTCTCGGCGGCCGCTAAGGCTTGCACGGGCTGGCAGCATCTCTCCCCTTTCCAGACAAGGGAGCTTTCTCCAAGACGCCAGCGGGGGTTGAAGGTGGGGCGTTCTGCACGCTTCCTCTCCCCTTTCTCCCCACCCCCTTTTGCTCTGCCCTCTCCCTTCCGCGGCCCACAGGGTGTGGGTGCTGCTGGCTGAGCTCTGAACAGCTGCCACCCAGTAGGAACTGGCTGGGAGAGATTTGGCGCTCCCCACCCATTTAACCCTTGCCCTGCCTCTCTCTCCCACCCTCCAACGCCTCCTGCTCCGACTCGCCCTTCCGTAGGCGCTGCTCAGGGACACGGGGTGTGCCTTCTGCAAATCGCCTGCCCCCCAGCAATTAACATTCCCACCCACCCCCTCAAAAAAAGAGAGAGAAAACCAGCCAGGGCTGAATCACCCAGCTCCCATTCCTAGAATTTCTCCTCCAGGAACAAAAGGAGAGTGTTGAGAACCCAGTCAGATGGACAGGGTACTTAACTACTACCAAAAATAATAATAAAGGTAAAGGGACCCCTGACCATTAGGTCCAGTCGTGGCCGACTCTGGGGTTGCGGCGCTCATCTCGCTTTATTGGCCGAGGGAGCCGGCGTACAGCTTCCGGGACATGTGGCCAGCAGGACTAAGCTGCTTCTGGCGAACCAGAGCAGCGCACGGAAACGCCGTTTACCTTCCCGCCGGACTGGTACCTATTTATCTACTTGCGCTTTGACGTGCTTTCAAACTGCTAGGTGGGCAGGAGCAGGGACCGAGCAACGGGAGCTCACCCCGTCATTGCGGGGATTCGAACCGCCGACCTTCTGATCGGCAAGTCCTAGGCTCTGTGGTTTAACCTACAGCGCCACCCGCATCCCTAATATTAATAATAATAATAATAATAAGTGGTTTTTTTCTGGGGTTACACAGGAGTACGCATCCCCTAAAGTCCAAAGTCCGTTTCGGTGGCCTAATCCAGCCCCTGTGGCAATTTATTTCCTGGGGTAAAATCCTAAAAAAAAAGTCAACAACTTTGGTCGGCCCTCACGGCCCTTCGCTTCATCTGGCCCTCTTCGGAAAAAGCACCGCTGAATCTTTGTACTTTTGTCCATTTACTGTATTCCTTTTTCCCGATTTGAGCTGTAAAATGGCAATTTTTTTAGGGGGGGAAGCACTAATAATAATAATAATATGATGATGATGATGATGAGAGGAACTTGCTGGATCTGCCCAGTGGCCCAACCAGTCCAGGCCTTGCAGTCGCTAAGCAGGCGTCCGGATTCGAACTCACGGCTTCCAAGTTGCAAGAAAGGAGATTCCGATATCAGGAAGGACTCCCACTCGGTTCCTTGTAAATACACACCCCACCCCATGTTTACTCTAGAGAAACACCCCCCTCCAGATCCCTCTTCCTGCCAGGAACCCACAGCAGGCTTGAAAGACCATTCCCCTAGATCCAACATCCTGCTATTTCCCTCTTCAGGAAGTCCAGCTATTGTTTGGGTCGGCGGATGGGCTATGGGGCGGGAAGCATCCGAGGGGGACAGGCGGCCCAGGGGTGGAGATCAGTCACAGGCCACCGGGAGGTCAAGGCGCTCCTGCCAGGATGGAGAGAGGTGGCGTGGCTCTGGGTTCGAGAAGCGCGGCGACCACCCTCATCCTCCTGAGTCCCGGGCAGCATGAGAAACTCAGATGTAGAAGCCCATCATCAAAAGGCACCTTTGACCATAGCTGTCAACGTTTCCCCTTTTTAAAGGGAAATTCCCTTATTCCGAATAGGACTCCTCGCAAGAAAAGGGGAAAGTTGACAGCTATGCCTTAGACCTGGGGTAGGGTCGCTGCCACAGAATATCGAGACATCCTTTTTCTTTAAGAGTGACGGGGTGAGCTCCCGTTGCTCGGTCCCTGCTCCTGCCCACCTAGCAGTTCAAAAGCACGTCAAAGTGCAAGTAGATAAATAGGTACAGCTCTGGCGGGAAGGTAAACGGCGTTTCCGTGCTCTGCTCTGGTTCGCCAGAAGCGGCTTAGTCACGCTGGCGACATGACGCGGAAGCTGTACGCCGGCTCCCTCGGCCAGTAAAGCGAGATGAGCGCCGCAACCCCCGAGTTGCTCACGACTGGACCTAATGGTCAGGGGTCCCTTTACCTTTACCTTTAACATATAGAATAAGAGAACATATGTTTAGAGAAGATTGGAAAACGTTTATTGAATGGGAAATAACTGTGTATAGCTGAAAATGCTGGCAGCCTTAAGATAAAATCAACAGTGTAAATAAGTTTTAATGGCTGCAATAATGGAAAACAGAATGGTGTAGTTTTTGTAAAATATGCAGGAATTTATGATATGTAAAATGAACCATGGAAAGAGAAGAAGGGATGTCATGGATATCTTAAGGATGTAAAAATGAATACTTTAAATTGTAAAACAGAAAATTTAATTAAAAATTGTATACAAAAAAAGAAGGTAAAGGTAAAGGGACCCCTGACCATTAGGTCCAGTTGCGAACGACTCTGGGGTCACGGTGCTCATCTCGCTTTATTGGCCGAGGGAGCCGGTGTACAGCTTCCGGGTCATGTGGCCAGCAGGACTAAGCCGCTTCTGGCGAACCAGAGCAGCGCACAGAAACGCCGTTTACCTTCCCGCCGGAGCAGTACCTATTTATCTACTTGCACTTTGACGTCCTTCTGAACTGCTAGGTTGGCAGGAGCAGGGACCGAGCAACGGGAGCTCACCCTGTCCATCGCGGGGATTCGAACCGCCGACCTTCTGACCGGCAAGTCCTAGGCTCTGTGGTTTAACCCACAGTGCCACCCGCATCCCTTAAAAAAAAGGAGGACCCCTATATTTTAAAAAATTAATTTGTTAGCTTAAGGCAAGGCGTAAGCTTTGCAAAACATGAGCTGCCAGCTCAGGATAAAAGGCGTAAACATTGCAAAACACCCCCGCCTCCTTCTCCTTTGCTGCTGAGAAGCTTCAGGGCAATCTGAGAGTCAACAACTTTGTTTTTCCTGCCCAAGGTACTCCATTAGCCGGACAGGGGATGGCCCTGCGAGACACCAGGAAGTCGGTTGCGCTTCTGTCATTAAGAGCACTTAGCAGAGAGGAGGAAGATGTGTAGAGGTTGAGTCATTTAACAAGGCGGTTCTGGACCAGCGGGGCGGAGGAAGGAAAAAACAAACCGAAGCACCCAGGGCGATTAATCAGTGGAACATACTTCCTCAGGGTATTTGCCAAAGCGATTTCACGCCTTCTCCTCTCCCAGAGGAGTAGATGACAGATAAGGCTGGCGTCTTGTGAGGTGCCAATTATTCCCAGCATTGATATGCCACCATTCACGTGCGAACCGAGTCATCTCGGCCAGGCGGGTGGGTGGCAGAAGAAGATGTTTCATCGATTGCACCTTCAAGGTGCTTGGCTGAGATGCAAGGAGTTGCTTTTTGATGTCAGAGCCGCTCTCAAGAGGGCAGGAAGGCGACGGAGTGGGATGCTTTTGAGCATGTGCAGAGTGTCAAACCAGGCTTCAGAGGTTTGTGCATATGCAGAAAGTTTGGGACTGATAAAATAAAAATAACAATAACAACAACAATAATAATAATTTATTATTTATACCCCGCCCGGGACACGGGTGGCGCTGTGGGTTAAACCACAGAGCCTAGGACTTGCCGATCAGAAGGTCGGTGGTTCGAATCCCCGCAATGACGGGGTGAGCTCCCGTTGCTCGGTCCTTGCTCCTGCCAACCTAGCAGTTCGAAAGCACGTCAAAGTGCAAGTAGATAAATAGGTACCGCTCTGGCAGGAAGGTAAACGGTGTTTCCGTGCGCTGCTCTGGTTCGTCAGAAGCGGCTTAGTCCTGCTGGCCACATGACCCAGAAGCTGTACACCGGCTCCCTCGGCCAGTAAAGCGAGATGAGCGCCGCAACCCCAGAGTCATCTGCAACTGGACCTAATGGTCAGCGGTCCCTTTACCTTTACATTCATACAGGTTTTTTTCAATTCATTATGGATCATTTCCCAATACAGTGGTACCTTGGGTTCCATACGCTTCAGGTTACAGACTCTGCTAACCCAGAAATAGTACCTCAGGTTAAGAACTTTGCTTCAGGATGAGAACAGAAATCGTGCTCCTGCGGCGTGGTGGCAGCAGGAGGCCTCATTAGCTAAAGTGGTGCTTCAGGTTAAGAACAGTTTCAGGTTAAGAACGGACCTCTGGAACGGTTTATGTATTTAACCCGAGGTACCACTGTACTCAAGAAGATCAAACCTCTCCATTCGGAAGGAAATCAGCCCTGAGTGTGCCAGTGTGGAAATCAGCCAGTGTGGTGTAGTGGTTAAGAGCGGTAGTCTCCTAATCTGGGGAACCGGGTTCGCGTCTCCGCTCCTCCACATGCAGCTGCTGGGTGACCTTGGGCCAGTCACACTTCTGTGAAGTCTCTCAGCCCCACTCACCTCACAGAGTGTTTGTTGTGGGGGAGGAAGGGAAAGGAGAATGTTAGCCGCTTTGAGACTCCTTAAAAAGAGAGTGAAAGGCGGGATATCAAATCCAAACTCTTCTTCTTCTTCTTCTGAGTGCTCACTGGAAGGGCAGATCCTGAAGCTGAGGCTCCAAGACTTTGGCCACCTCAGGAGAAGAGAAGACTCCCTGGAAAAGACCCTGATGTTGGGAAAGATGGAGGGCGCAAGGAGAAGGGGACAGAGGACGAGATGGTGGGACAGTGTTCTCGAAGGGACCAGCATGAGTTTGACCAAACTGCGGGAGGCAGTGGAAGACAGGAGGGCCTGGCGTGCTCTGGTCCAGGGGGTCACAAAGAGGCGGACACGACTAAACAACAACAACCACCACTGTACTCTTTTACCCTTTTACAAGTCCACCACTTCTTTAATGTGTGGGTCTCAAACCCTCCATAAGTCAGGGACTTCCGCTGCATGGCTCGGTGGATTGAGCGGACGAGACCAAGCGTGGGTCCAGCAGTCAAGATGGCAGTTTCTGATCGTGCTGTAGAGGGAAGCGACAACAAAACATAGCTGTCAAGCGTCCCTTATTTGGCGGGACACTCCCTTATCCCAGCGCCATGTCCCGCTGCTGTCCCTTATTGATGAGGCTTCGTTTGGCTTCTGGCTGGGCTTTCTGCCTTTGGCTCGGAGGGGCTCAGAAGTTGAACATACCTGTTCCCGGAAAATCCCTGATTTTGGCTGCTGATCCCTTGTTTTCGAGGCTGCTGGTCCCTTATTTTCAGATCTGTAAGTTGACAGCTATGCAACAAAAGCAGTTTTCCCAAGGAGCAAGCGGCTGCGGGCGCTCGGTGGGCCTCTTGAGGCTCGCGCCCGAAGCGTGCACCCAGCTAACGGGCAAGGAGAAGCCTCCTTAGAACAAAGTGTTCTACGTGTGACTCAGGGAAGCAGAACTGCCTGTACAGGAAAGGAGAGCGAGAGATTCGTCTCCGCAGACCTTGACTTCCAGTTTGTGAGACCCGCTCTGGTGACTCAGACTCCAGCAGGGCGAGCGGACGAGGAGGCCAAGAGCCTGCCAAGCGAGGCACGGTGTGTGACACCCTCCTGAAAAAATGACGGATGAATAACCAATCGCACATTCGTTAATTGCAAGGACTCCTCCAGGAGAATTGCCAAATGTTTGTTTTTCCGTTCGGTTTTCCCCTGGAATCGCGGAAGGGATGTGCTCACCTGGGCTGTTCTGGCAGTTTCTTCCTCCTGCGTCTCTGTCTCCTGCCTCCTCCTCACCTTCATAATTATTATTACTATTATTATTAATAATAATACCCTGCCCAGCTGGCTGGGTTTCCCGAGCCACTCTGGGTGGCTCCCAACAAAAGATTAAAAATACATTAAAACATCAGTCGTTAAAAACTTCCCTAAACAGGGACGCGGGTGGCGCTGCGGGTTAAACCACAGAGCCTAGGGCTGGCCGATCAAAAGGTCGGCGGTTCGAATCCCCGCGATGACGGGGTGAGCTCCCGTTGCTCAGTCCCTGCTCCTGCCCACCTAGCAGTTCGAAAGCACATCAAAGTGCAAGTAGATAAATAGGTACCGCTCCAGCGGGAAGGTAAACGGCGTTTCTGTGCGCTGCTCTGGTTCACCAGAAGCGGCTTAGTCATGCTGGCCACAGCCCAGAAGCTGTACGCCGGCTCCCTCGGCCAGTAAAGCGAGATGAGCGCCGCAACCCCAGAGTCGTCTGTGACTGAACCTAATGATCAGGGGTCCATTTACCCTTTACCTTACCCTTTACCTTAAACAGGGCTACCTTCAGATGTCTTCTAAAAGTCAGATAGTTGTTTATTTCCTTGACATCTGACTGGAGGGTGTTCCACAGGGCGGGCGCCACCACCAAGAAGGCTCTCTGCCTTGTTTCCTATAGCTTCATATCTCACAGTGAGGGAACTGCCAAAAGGCCCTCAGAGCTGGACCTCCGTGTCCGGGATGGACGATGGGGGTGGAGACGCTGCTTCAGGGATACTGGGCCATTTAGGGCTTTCAAGGTCAGCACCAACACTTTGAGTTGTGCCCGGAAATGTACTGGGAGCCAACGTAGGTCTTTCAAGACCGGTGTTATGTGGTCTTGGCGGCCGCTCCCAGTCACCACACCAAATCCAACATCATACCCTTGCTACTTTGCACCCTGAGCAGCTAGGTCCCTGAACCACCTGGTCTCAGAATTCCAGAGACATCACCTTGCCAACAAAGGTCCGTATAGTTAAAGCCATGGTTTTCCCAGTAGTGATGTGTGGAAGTGAGAGCTGGACCATCAAGAAGGCTGATCGCCGAAGAATGGATGCTTTTGGATTCTGGTGCTGGAGGAGACTCTTGAGAGTCCCATGGACTGCAAGAAGATCAAACCTCTCCACTCTGAAGGAAATCAGCCCTGAATGCTCACTGGAAGGACAGATCCTGAAGCTGAGGCTCCAAGACTTTGGCCACCTCATGAGAAGAGAAGACTCCGTGGAAAAGACCCTGATGTTGGGAAAGATGGAGGGCGCAAGGAGAAGGGGACGACGGAGGGCGAGATGGTGGGACAGTATTCTCGAAGCTACCAGCATGAGTCTGACCAAACTGCGGGAGGCAGTGGAAGACAGGAGTGCCTGGTGTGCTCTGGTCCAGGGGGTCACGAAGAGGCGGACACGACTAAACGACTCAACAACAACAACATCTCAGAATTCCAGGCGGATTTTTTGGGGTGGGGGTCAGCAGTGGAAAGTGCTCCCCACTGGTTCCCCCCCCCCCCGGGGTGGGGTGGAGTCAGTTTAAACCCCCACCCTGCCTAGCTTCAGGCAAGATGTAAACAAGAAAAAAAGGAGTGTCTTTGTTTCCTGAATGGATGTTAAATCCTGGCTTTTTTTGTTCTCCTCTTAAAGGTGCTTAATGGGTGTTTTACATCGATTTGCATCTGTTGTTTTGCAAGGATGCAACATCCCCCTCCGAGGCACAAAGGTGATTCAGGGATTTGTAAAATAATAAAACAGAGCAGGGTTTGCATTCTTCTGTGTTTGCTTAAGGGGGTGGGCAGCTGCTGGACCTATCTGCTCCCTGCGCACACACACACACACACACACAGAGAGAGAGAGAGAGAGAGAGAGAGAGACATCACCAGAAGCCCACCAAGGCCCGGCCCTGAATTAAATTAAAGGAAAGAATGTCAAAAGAGCCTCCGGGCAGGATCAGGCCAAAGGGGGGCACACCTAGTCAACAGCAGGCCAGCACTTGAATCCGGGGAGGTTTGCAGCTCAGCTTTGAAATGCAGAAGGTTCAAGGTCCCATAGAATCTGAGAGCTGGTGGACGGGGCACCCAGCGGCCATGTAGTCCAACCCCGGCAACGCAGGAATCTCAGCTAAAGCATGCCTGGCGGATGGCCGCCCAACCTCTGCTTAAAAACCTCCGAGGAAGGAGAGGCCGCCACATTCCCGACCGTTCCACAGTCAAGCAGAACGTTCTTCCTGAGTTGGAATCTCCCTAAAACCCTAGGCTCGGTGGTTTTAGACCACAGCGCCACCCACGACCCTTTTTGCTTTCGCTTAAAGGTAAAGGGACCCCTGACCATTAGGTCCAGTTGTGGCCGAATCTGGGGTTGCGGCGCTCATCTCACTTTATTGGCCGAGGGAGCTGGCATACAGCTTCCGGGTCATGTGGCCAGCAGGACTAAGCCGCTTCCGGCGAACCAGAGCAGCGCACAGAAACACCGTTTACCTTCCCACCAGAGCGGTATCTATTTATCTACTTGCACTTTGATGTGCTTTCGAACTGCTAGGTTGGCAGGAGCAGGGACCGAGCAACGGGAGCTCACCCCGTCATTGTGGGGATTCGAACCGCCGACCTTCTGATCGGCAAGTCCTAGGCTCTGTGGTTTAACCCACAGCGCCACCTGCGTCCCTTTTAGCTTTCCCTTGGGACATCCCTATTTTCATCGGAGAAATGTTATAGGGGATGGAGTTATCCGACCTCCCAAGCTATCTGAAAGCAGCTCTGAGTAGGGAACTGGTTTTATTTTTTAAACGTCTAATGATTTATTATGTCTTTATATATGTTGGAAGTTGCTCAGAGTGGCTGGGGCAACCCGGTCAGATGGGTGGAGTATGAATAGCAAAAATATTATTATGAAATCGGACGTCCCTCTTTTCATCAGAGAAACATTGGAGGGCATGGTAACAAACTGGGTAACAAACTCCTTTTGAAACCGATTTCTGGTACAGTGGTACCTCGAGTTAAGTACTTAATTCATTCCGGAGGTCCGTACTTAACCTGAAACTGTTCTTAACCTGAAGCACCACTTTAGCTAATGGGGCCTCCGGCTGCCGCCGCAACGCCGAAGCCCGATTTCTGTTCTTATCCTGAAGCAAAGTTCTTAACCTGAAGCCCTATTTCTGGGTTAGCGGAGTCTGTAACCTGAAGCGTATGTAACCCGAGGTACCACTGTATTGGAAGGGAGTTCCGTTCAAAGAAAACAAATCGAGAATCCGCCCTGGCCGCAGTTTGGGTTTCAGCAGCATATTCCTGGATGGGCTTACTCGGAAGTAAACCAGCGGGCTCTCATTTGGCCTCAGGCAGCTGCTCCCTGATTTATTGCCCCCCACCCATCCCACCCTTAGGCCTCGCCACCCCATAACATTTCTGGGGATGAGTCAGCCTGCCTGTCTCCTCTCCCACTGCCCCCATCCTGCTTTCCTGCCCCCTCTTCTTTCCCCCCCAGTGACTGGAGACTCCACAATTCCTCTCCCTGGCTCTTCCACCCTCTCCTCCGAAATAATGGCCCTCATTATCTCAATTTCGCAGGATTAGAAAGGAGGAAGAGATTCCTGGAGGCACCAGTCAAGGGCTGAGAATAGAAACAAGGCGGCCGAGATTCCTTTAACCACTGAGCCACACTTCCTGGGTGACCGGCGACTGGGCGGGTGGATCATCAGGGCTCAAACAGGGAGCTGGGTCAGGAATGGGGTTGGAGGTCTGGAAGTGACTCAGATTTGTGCCTCTTGCACAACACAGAAGCCCGGGGCATGTCTACTCAGAAGGGCACAAGCTTCCTCGTCCCCAAGCTTCAAAATATGTGTTTGGGGTACAGAAAAAACCCGGGTGGGAGGCAGATTTCCCTTCCTCTTTCCAAAGCGCTCTGAAAACCCATCAGGCCAGCTTCTAAAGACCTCTTTCTGGAGAGTATTGTTATTGATCCTGCGAGCAGACCCTCCGAAGTGTCTCTGTTTCCCAGGGACAGTCCCCAGTTTACAGAAACCGTCCCGGTTTGTGATTTGATCCCAATTTTCCTTGAAGGTAAAGGTAAAGGGACCCCTGACCATTAGGTCCAGTCATGGCCGAATCTGGGGTTGCGGCGCTCATCTCGCTTTATTGGCCAACAGAGCCGGCGTACAGCTTCCAGGTCATGTGGCCAGCAGGACTAAGCCGCTTCTGGCGAAACCAGAGCAGCGCACGGAAACACCGTTGACCTTCCCACCAGAGCGGTACCTATTTATCTACTTGCACTTTGACGTGCTTTTGAACTGCTAGGTTGGCAGGAGCAGGGACCAAAGAAAAACTTCCAAGGCTCAATCGAAGGCTGTGTGGATCTTTTCAGCATGTCGCAGATTTGAAGGTGACCCGGAAAGTGCAACTAATCCAGAATGCGGCAGCTAGACTGGTGACTGGGAGCGGCCGCCAAGACCACATAACACCGGTCCTGAAAGACCTACATTGGCTCCCAGGACATTTCTGAGCACAATTCAAAGTGTTGGTGCTGACCTTGAAAGCCCTAAACGGCCCTGTATACCTAAAGGAGCGTCTCCACCCCCATCATCCAGCCCGGACACTGAGGTCTAGCTCCGAGGGCCTTCTGGCGGTTCCCTCCCTGTGAGATGAGAAGCTACAGGGAACCAGGCAGAGGACCTTCTCGGTGGTGGCGCCCGCCCTGTGGAACGCCCTCCCATCCGATGTCAAGGAAATAAACAACTACCTGACTTTTAGAAGACATCTGAAGGCAACCCTGTTTAGGGAAGTTTTTAATACTTGATCTTTTATTGTGCTTTTAATTCTTTTGGGAGCCGCCCAGAGTGGCTGGGGGGAACTCAGCCAGATGGGCAGGTATAAATATATTATTATTTTATTATTATCATTATTCCCACCAAGAGCCTAAGAAGAGCCTTCTGGATCCGGCCGAATGCGGACCACCTAGTCCAGCATCTTGCTATCGCAGCGGCCGACCAGATGCCTCTTCCGTAAATCCCACAACCAGGATCCGAGCACAAGAGGAAATTCCACGCTCTGTAGTTTCAGAAACATTTCTGCCTTCAACCATTGGTGGCTGTCCCTGTCAGGGAGTGTGGCAGGGAGTTCCGCAGTCTAACAACACCCTGCTGAGCGATCTCCTGGCCGCTGTCCCAGGAATATTAAGAAAATATGTGTGCGCCAAATACACACACACACACACACACACACACAAAGGCATGTTTTGTGTGTGTGTGCGAGAGAGATTTCCCAGCTCCTCAGGGCTGGGCGGGCAAGGTTGCATTCCTGGCCGCAGTCCAAGTGGGAGATCGCAGGGCCTTGCAACAACTCCCTGGCGTGGGAATGCGGAGGCTGTGAGCCTGCCCCCATGTTCCTGCGTGACAGTCATGGCACGTCACGGGCCTCTGGGGCCACACCTTTTGGGGGCGGAACGTTAACCCAGCAGGACATCTGACTCAAGGTCATGCCATCCCATAGGGCTTAATCACTGCCTGCTCATGCTACAATCTTGCCTTCAGTCGGTGTGTGTGTGTGTGTGTGTGTGTGTGTGTGTGTGTGTGTTTTTCTGACACCAAAGCGCCGTGCTCCTTCACCAAAGCCAGGTTGGCAGAGGAGGGTTTTAAGGACTTAGGACTCTGCGCCCTTTTCCCTGCCACCCTCCCAAGCTCTACCCAAAAGGCAAACAAGTTACCGTATTTTTCGCTCTATAAGACGCACCAGACCACAAGACGCACCTAGTTTTTGGAGGAGGAAAACAAGAAAAAAAATCTTCTGCATCTCAGAAGCCAGAACAGCAAGAGGGATCGCTGCGCAGTGAAAGCAGCTATCCCTCTTGCTGTTCTGGCTTCTGGGATAGCTGCGCAGCCTGCATTCGCTCCATAAGACGCACACACATTTCCCCTTACTTTTCAGGAGGGGAAAAGTGAGTCTTACAGAGCAAAAAATACGGTAGGTCACGTGGTTCGATATTTGCCGTTTCGACTCCTCAAGGTGCATTGGTTAAAAGGGGCAGATGTGTTGCCGCACAGGAGTGAGCGAACTTTTTCAGCAGAGGGGCCGGTCCACTGTCCCTCAGACCTTGTGGGGGGCCGGACTATATTTTGGAAAAATTAAAACAGTGGTACCTCAGGTTACATATGCTTCAGGTTACAGACTTCGCTAACCCAGAAATAGTACCTCAGGTTAAGAACTTTGCTTCAGGATGAGAACAGAAATCGCATGGTGGCAGCGGGAGGCCCCATTAGCTAAAGTGGTGCTTCAGGTTAAGAACAGTTTCAGGTTAAGAACGGACCTCCGGAACGAATTAAGTACCGGTACTTAACCCGAGGTACCACTGTAAAATGAATGAATTCCTATGCCCCACAAATAACCCAGAGATGCATTTTAAATAAAAGGACACATTCTACTCGTGTAAAAACACCAGGCAGGCCCCACAAATAACCCAGAGATGCATTTTAAATAAAAGGACACATTCGATTTCTGGGAGAGGCGCCGGACCAGAAGGGGGACCATGAGTTGGATTCCGTTCAAGATTGGGCAGCCTAAGAAACAGATTGTACCCAAGACAGTCGAGAGAGATTTTGAACGGGAGTATGGGAAGCTGCAGCAGCTGGAAGATCAAACTAAGAAACTCCAAAAGGATATGAAGAAAAGCACAGACGCAGACCTTGCAATGTCAAAGTCTGCTGTGAAAATCTCATCTGACTTACTGTCGAACCCACTCTGTGAGCAAGACCCCAAATTTCTTGAAATGGTGATGGCCCTGGACACAGCTATGAAGAGAATGGATTCCTTTAACCAAGAAAAGGTGAACCAAATACAAAAGACAGTCATAGATCCCTTGAAAAAATTCAGCGGTGTTTTCCCCAGCCTGAATATGGCAGTAAAGCGGCGGGAACAAACTCTGCAAGATTACAAGAGGCTGCAATCTAAGGTGGAGAAGTATGAAGAGAAGGAGAAGACGGGACCCATCCTGACCAAGTTGCACCAGGCACGGGAAGAACTGAGGCCAGTGAAAGATGAATTTGAGGCTAAGAACAAGCAGCTTCTGGAAGAGATGCCGAAATTCTACAGCAGCCGCATCAATTACTTCAAGCCAAGTTTTGAATCTCTGATCCGGGCTCAGGTTGTGTACTACACTGAAATGTACAAAATCTTTGGTGACTTGACAGAACAGATTGATGAGCCCGGCCTGACAGATGAGCAGAGGCAGAAGGAGAACGAAGCCAAGCTGAATGAACTGAGAGCCCTTTCCATTGTGGCTGATGACTGACCTGCAACTCGGACGCTCCAGGCTCACTGCTGTTGCTGCCACGCAGGGAAAATGGAGATTGCTCCTTGCGCCTCCTTCTCTAAGAACCTGGTCTTCTCTGGATTTTAACCCATTGTATATATGCTCGTCCAGATTGACATGGCATATGCACCTGGAGCTGCAGCTCTTGTGGGTTCCCTCCTGACTCTTCTTGATCCTGGGCAATAACCAATCATTGCCTTAAGACACTACTGTCAATTGCAAGCTTTTCGCTGATGTTGGCTTTCTTTCACAGCATATTCAAAAATGTGTTTGCCTGGATGCTTTTTATCATAGTTATGTGAGACCCTGAATTGCCATAGTTTACCAGATTTAACATAGGATTTCACCTCTGTGCCCTTAAGAGACATCTTATCACAACTAGCAGTGGCACTGTTGAGTTTGTATGCCTCTGTGCAGTACAATACTGTCAAAACAAATTTTTATACTGAGTTGCAGCATTATCATCCCTCCTCTCACCTGTATGTGGTTTAATTTTTCTGAGCCCAGAGGAAGACAGCCAGCATTTATAATGGTGGTCTCAGTGCAGCCCATATATAATTATATGGTCAGCCCTGTGGAGCTGTAGAACCTCTATGTGAAGTTGTAGAAATAACCACTTGAATATCAGTTACAGGTTTGTAACCTGTTTTCCTGTGCCTCTGTTAACTACATGCAATCGGTAAGATTGCCTGCACATTGAGTATTGGAGATGGGATTAAGCTAATGAGAGAGCACCACGTGTAGCGCCATTTTCTTAGGGGAAGCTGCTATGGAAGAGAGGTTCCCTTCCTTGATCTTCTCCCCACTTTACAACAAGGAAAGCATCTGTGCTGCTCAATATTTCCCACTCTTTCACAATTAAATAAAATGTATGGTGGTAAAAAAAAAAAAAAAAAATTAAAGGACACATTCTCCTCATGTAAAAACACGCTGATTCCCGGACCGTCCGCCGGCCAGAATTTAGAAGGCGATTGGGCTGGATTTGACCCCCAGGCCTTAGTTTGCCTAGCCATGGTCCAGAGAGAGGGGGGGAGAGAGCAGGTTCGCAGCTTGGGGCTCCTTCTGGATCCTTTGCTGTCGCTCGAGGCTCAGGTGGCCTCAGTGGCCCAGAGCGCCTTCCATCCGCTTCGGCTGGTGGCCCAGCTATGCCCCTGTCTGGACTGGGATAGCCTAACTACTGTTGTCTATGTTCTGGTAACCTCAAGGTTAGATTACTGCAACGCGTTTTACGTAGGGCTGCCTCTGAAGGTTTGGAAACTTCAGCTGGCGCAGAATTCAGCGGCCAGCTCACTCAACGGACGGCAAGATGGTTTGAGCACATTGCACCAATCCTGGTCCGACTGCAATGGCTACTGATCAGTTTCCGGACCCAATTCAAAGTGCTGTTTTTGACCTATAAAGCCTTAAATAGACCGCAAGACCTCAAGGACTGCCTCTTCCCATATGAACCCACCCAGACCTTGAGATCATCCTCTGAGGCCCTCTTTCGCGTGCCTCCTCGAGAGGTCCGGAGGGTGGCAACACGAGAGCGGGGCCTTCTCTGCGGTGGCTCCCCATCTGCGGAACGCTCTCCCCAGGGAAGTTTGCCTGGCGCCTTCACTCTACACCTTTATACATTCCTTTTTAACCTGATCAACACCCTATACCCTTTAAAATGTGGATTTTTTTGGTGGAGGGGCGGTTATTGGATTATTGTTTTTATTCTATGTGTTAGGATCTTTTTTTGTGAACTGCCCGGAGACCTCCAGGTATAGGGCGGTATATAAATTCAATGAATGGATGAATGAATGAATGAATGAATGAATGAATGAATGAATGAATTTTTGATCCAGCATTTCAGCTCCTTTCCCTTTGACAAAACGCCTAAGCATCTGTCCTGGACTTCTGGCCCCATAGAAGCAACTCAGGTCTTGCAAAGCTGACCCCTTAGCTTGCTGCAATCAGCAGTAGCCCCCACTGTGGCAGCCTAATATTAAAACAGCCGGCAGCCCTCTGCCGGGATCCTGGGATGATACCCAGCGCTACCTCTCTTTCAAATCGGAACCAGTGAAGGTGGTGAAGGTCCTGTGTGAGTGTCTGGAGGCGGTTGGAGGATGGATGGCGGCTAATGGATTGAGGCTGAATCCTGACAAGACAGAAGTACTGTTTTTGGGGGACAGGGGGCGGGCAGGTGTGGGGGATTCCCTTGTCCTGAATGGGGTCACTGTGCCCCTGAAGGACCAGGTGCGCAGCCTGGGAGTCATTTTGGACTCACAGCTGTCCATAGAGGCACAGGTCAATTCTGTGTCCATGGCAGCTCCCTCTGGTACGCAGGATGAGACCCTCCCTGCCCGCAGACTGTCTGGCCAGAGTGGTGCATGCTCTGGTTATCTCCCGCTTGGACTACTGCAATGCGCTCTCCGTGGGGCTACCTTTGAAGGTGACCCGGAAACTAGAACTAATCCAGAATGCGGCAGCTAGACTAGTGACTGGGAGCAGCTGCTGAGACCATATAACACTGGTCTTGAAAGACCTACACTAGCTCCCAGTACGTTTCCGAGCACAATTGAAAGTGTTGGTGCTGACCTTTCAAGGCCTAAACGGCCTCGATCCAGTATTCCTGAAGGAGCGTCTCCACCTCCATCGTTCTACCCGGACACTGAGGTCCAGCTCCGAGGGCCTTCTGGTGGTTCCCTCGCTGTGAGAAGCCAAGTTACAGGGAACCAGGCAGAGGGCCTTCTCGGTGGTGGCGCCTGCCCTGTGCAATGCCCTCCCACCAGATGTCAAAGAGAAAAACAACTACCAGACTTTTAGAAGACATCTGAAGGCAGCCCTGTTTAGGGAAGCTTTTAATGTTTAATAGGTTATTGTATTTTAGTGTTTTGTTGGAAGCCGCCCAGAGTGGCTGGGGGAACCCAGCCAGATGGGTGGGGTATAACTAAAAAATTATTATTATTATTATTATTATTATTATTATTATTATTATTATTATTCAGCCCTCCGGGGAGCTGGGGCTGAGGTTATTTGTGGGCACAACGGAGGGCTCTCTCGAATCCTTTCCGCGTCTCTCTGGGCGTTCTGGGATTCGAGGCTGGTTTGGGAGGAAGGGAGCCTGGTGCCAAGGAAGAGGGCGATGCCAGCGCCAGGAGCATCTGGCATTCCCAATCATTCCAGGCCAAACAAGCCCAGCTAGACAAACAGAACCATCTGCCGCGAGTCTAGAAACCCTGGCTCGCTACAACTTGCTGGCTGCGGGGTTTCAGCTGGCGCTGGGAAAAGGAAGAAAATTTCTGGGTTTCTCGGTTTGCAGCAGCAGGAGGGAGGCGGGTACCTCCTGTTGCCCGAGGGCCGAATTCCCTGCTGGGCAACCTTCTGAGGGCCACCGGGCAGTGGTGGGCAGAGCCAGGGCAGGAAACCCAACGTAGAGCTGGTTCGACGGGGAGATGGGCTGCCTCCGAAAGGAGAAGCCTCTCCTTCGCCCGAGATCTTGATGCCAGGAATTCTTCAGCATTGCAGTGGGGTTGGGTGAATGACCTTTGGAGTTCCCTTCCAGTCCCAGTTTCTACACACACACAAACCTCTCCATCACCCTCCCTTTGGCACAGGGTTCAAAAAGAGCACATCCCAACTGAGCCAAAACACTGTGTGCAAAGGAGGGCGGGGAGTGTGGCCCGCGGATAGTTTCAAGGGCCACATAGAGCGGCATGGGGGCCACATTTGGGAGGGCTCTAGGCAGAGACATCACCTTACCAGCAAAGGTCCGTATAGTTCAAGCTATGGTTTTCCCAGTAGTGATGTATGGAAGTGAGAGCTGGACCATAAAGAAGGCTGATGGCCGAAGAATGGATGCTTTTGAATTCTGGTGCTGGAGGAGACTCTTGAGAGTCCCATGGACTGCAAGAAGATCAAACCTCTCCACTCTGAAGGAAATCAGCCCTGAGTGCTCACTGGAAGGACAGATCCTGGAGCTGAGGCTCCAATACTTTGGCCACCTAATGTGAAGAGAAGACTCCCTGGAAAAGACCTTGATGTTGGGAAAGATGGAGGGAACAAGGAGAAGGGGACGACAGAGGACGAGATGGTGGGACAGTGTTCTCGAAGAGACCAGCATGAGTTTGAGCAAACTGTGGGAGGCAGTGGAAGACAGGAGTGCCTGGCGTGCTCTGGTCCAGGGGGTCACGAAGAGGCGGACACGACTAAACAACTAAACAACAACAACAGGCCTCAGGTTACCTACCTGTGAATTAGAGGTGCCTTGCTCCTATCAAGCCATATTATTGGTTGGGATATAGCTATTAATGATAAACCAACACGTGCCGTTAAGGTAAGATGGGGAACATGAAGGAGAAATGATTTTGGAGGAGATATGGAAGGTGTTTGTAGAAATTGTACTGTTAAAACAGAAAGGGGTCAAACTATCGCAAGAGGCATCGAAATTTTAGGAGGTTGGATAGTTACGATGTAATGGTCTCGGTGATGGGGCACGCATTTTTATTCTTATTTATTTATTCTCATTATAATAATAAAAGCCATAGTATTTGTTCAACCAGCCCAGTGTAGTTATAAAACCTACATACAGCAACAGTGTTTTGTGTTGTGTAGACCTGCTAGCCTGCTCCCTATAATGTCACTGGTTTGCTCCTTTCTATATATAGGGTGCCTACATTCTTCATGGCCACATGGGCAAATGGCTTGAGATACCTATTAGGTCCATAAATTTAGCCTATAGCCTATAGCAACTTAGGGACACAGGTGGTGCTGTGGGTTAAACCACAGAGACTAGGGCTTGCCGATCAGAAGGTCGGCGGTTCGAATCCCTGTGACGGGGTGAGCTCCGGTTGCTCAGTTCCTGCTCCTGCCAACCTAGCAGTTCGAAAGCACGTCAAAGTGCAAGTAGATAAATAGGTACCGCTCCAGTGGAAGGTAAACGGTGTTTCCATGCGCTGCTCTGGTTTGCCAGAAGCGGCTTTGTCCTGCTGGCCACATGACCCGGAAGCTGTACGCCGGCTCCCTCGGCCAGTAAAGCAAGATGAGCGCCGCAACCCCAGAGTCGGCCACAACTGGACCTAATGGTCAGGGATCCCTTTACCTTTATATAGCTAACTTAATCCGTTCCGGGAGTCTGTTTGACTCCTGGAAACGTTCGAAAACCAAGGCGCGGCTTCCGATCGGCTGTGGAAGCTTCCTGCGTTCAGTCGGACGTTCGGCTTCCGAAAAACGTTCGCAAACCGGAACACTCGCTTCCGGGTTTGCGGTGTTCTGGAGCCAATCGGTCCGGGAACCAAGGTACCGCTGTACTGCTAACGAGCCGGGCGTCTTAAAATTTGCACATCTGGTTCTTCCAGCACAGGACCTGACGTCGCTCCCTGTCGAAATTCGTTTTGCTCGTTTCAGGCCCAGATCTCTGATCTGTTCAGGGTCACACCGTAGCTGTCAACTTTCCCTTTTTTTGCAGGGAATTCCCTTATTCCAGCGTTGTTTCCCGCTGATGTCCCGGATTGTTAGATATCCCAGAGACTGTCCCCAGGACAGGTGAGGCTGCTGGACCCTTATTTTCGAGGTTGCTGATCCCTTATTTTCAAATCTGAAAGTTGACAGCTATGGGTCACGCACATGCCCTCAATCTCTCGCCGAAGCTCCCACACAGCTGTGCTAATACTGCGACCTGTTGCTCCTCCAGCTATTCCTAGGCCGGGAGCTGTCTCCTACACATGCCTCTTAAATCCCTCAATCTCAGGTAAGGGATGGCTCTGGTTGGCTCCGGCTTTCTCCCACACAGCTTGCCTGGCTCAAAAGACGCCTCTCAGCACACCCTGACCTGCTGCAAGCCTCCTTTGGCTATTCCTGGGCTGTGCCTGAGTTTCTCCCACACACAGAGTCAAGAGGGACTTGGCACCTCTTGCCTGGGTGGAAACCTGCAGCCAGGGGGGGACCCCTCCCTGACATTTCCATGCTGCCTCGAGATCCCTCTCGCCCCTGCTTAGCAGGATTTCTATTATTTTTATTTTTATTTTTATTTTTATTTTTATTTTTATTTTTATTTTTATTTTTATTTTTATTTTTATT
This sequence comes from Podarcis erhardii, assembly GCF_964252035.2. NCBI lineage: Eukaryota > Metazoa > Chordata > Lepidosauria > Squamata > Lacertidae > Podarcis > Podarcis erhardii. The sequence continues at coordinate 8,323,379 of NC_138516.1, read as the reverse complement.
TTTATTTTTATTTTTTATTATTTATTATTTATAGCCCACCCATCTGGCTGGGTTTCCCCAGCCACTCTGGGCGGCTTCCAATAAAACACAAGAATAGTAAAGGTAAAGGGACCCCGATCGTTAGGTCCAGTCGTGGCCGACTCTAGGGTTGCGGCGCTCATCCCGCTTTATTGGCCGAGGGAGCCGGCGTACAGCTTCCGGGTCATGTGGCCAGCAGGACTAAGCCGCTTCTGGCAAACCAGAGCAGCGCACGGAAACACCGTTTACCTTCCCGCTGGAGCGGTACCTATTTATCTACTTGCACTTTGACGTGCTTTCGAACTGCTAGGTTGGCAGGAGCAGGGACTGAGCAACGGGAGCTCACCCCGTCACAGGGATTCGAACTGTCGACCTTCTGATCGGCAAGTCCTAGGCTCTGTGGCTTAACCCACAGCGCCACCCGCATCCCAAAAACACTAAAATACAATAACCTATTAAACATTAAAAGCTTCCCTAAACAGGGCTGCTTTCAGATGTCTTCTAAAAGTTTGGTAGTTCTTTTTCTCTTTGACATCTGGCAGGAGGGCGTTCCACAGGGCGGGCGCCACCACCGAGAAGGCCCTCTGCCTGGTTCCCTGTAACTTGGCTTCTCGCAACGGGGGAACCGCCAGAAGGCTCTCAGCACTGGATCTCAGTGTCCAGGCTGGACGATGGAGGAGGAGACGCTCCTTCAGGTCTACTGGACCGAGGCCATTTAGGGCTTTCAAGGTCAGCACCAACACTTTGAATTGTGCTCGGAAATGTACTGGGAGCCAATGTAGGTCTTTCAAGAGCCGTGTTATGAGGTCTTGGCGGCCGCTCCCAGTCACCAGTCTAGCTGCTGCATTCTGGATTAGTTGTAGTTTCCGGGTCACCTTCAAAGGTAGCCCCACAGAGAGCAAGTGAGATCAGTCCAGGAGGGAAAAGTCCACTCAACTTCGACTCCATCGAAACTTCGCCCCCCTCCTTCTGTTAGGATCCTACGGAGCCGAAAGCTGGAGCGTTTGGGACAGAGAAAAAGAAAGCCCCTTTTCACGCAGACTACGGGACTCCCCTTTGCACGGTTTGTGGGTCTCTCCCACCTCGTCCCCTTGAATCCCACACAACTTTGCCTAGCACAGATTCTTAAAAAATAATTAAAAAATAGTTTTTCGGTTTAATGTTAATTATCCAACAAACAACATAGAAACAAGATTCCAGAGAATCTCCTGGACTTTCCTTCTCTTTGTGGGTCCTTTCGTTAACCGTTTCCTGCTGCTGTCAATTATAATAATCCAAATCTTTGACATTTCCATCATATCCAGGGCTGGATTGAGGTTTGATGAGGCCCTCAGCTACTGAAGGTAATGGGGCCCTTTCTATGTCCAGCTGTCCTTTGTCAACAACAAATGGCTGCCGTTTTTTGTGTTGAATATATTCTATATGGTAATTTATGGACCTAACAGGTATCTCAAGCCATTTGCACGTAGCGCCAAGCCAAACAGTCCATGCAGAATGTAGGCACCCTGTATATAGAAAGGAGCAAACCAGGGATATTTTAGGGAGCGGGCGAGCAGAGCCTACACAACACAAAACACTGTTGCTGGATGTAGGTTTTATTTTATTTGTTCTTCATCTTATATTGTGGACATGTACATCCAGGGTTTTTTTCCTTTAAATTTTTGGGAGGCCCCAAGTGAGCGGGGCCCTAAGCTATAGCTTGTGTAGCTTATACGTAAATCCGGCACTGATTATAGCCAGAACTCAACATTAAACAACAAGCGTTGTTCCAATCCTACTATAGTGGTACCTCAGATTAAGAACTTAATTCGTTCTGGAGGTCTGTTCTTAACCTGAAACTGTTCTTAACCTGAAGCACCAGTTTAGCTAATGGGGCCTCCTGCTGCTGCCGTGCCGCCGGAGCACGATTTCTGTTCTCATCCTGAAGCAAAGTTCTTAACCCGAGGTAATATTTCTGGGTTAGCGGAGTCTGTAACCTGAAGCGTATGTAACCCGAGGTACCGCTGTAATGATTTTAGCTGTTTACAATGGTTTTTAAAGGTTTTCCCCATTCCTTATTAAAGTTTTGGTCCTCCCGGTTTCTGATTCTTCCGGTCCTTTTTTTGCCATTTTGGCGTAATCCATTGATTTAATCTGCCATTCTTCTTTGGGAGAGATTTTGTCTTCTTTCCACCTCTGGGTCAGCCTAGCACAGATTCCTTCACGCTCCCCCAGCCGGCAAAATTCTCAGACTTTGGGATTCTTCCATGGCATGGATTGCCCCCTGCCCTTTGCAAACATTCCTCGCACAAGTTCTGCCCGGAGACAGGACCCACACCTCTGAGTGCAAAGGCCACAGGCAGTTGGTGCAACTCAGCACACACACACACACACACACACACACACACCTGGCAGGCTTCAAGGTTCTGCAAACAATCTGAACTAGCAGAAAAAGGTTTTCTTCTTGAGACCACCTTTTGTTTCCCTTCCTCACCTACGGACTAGCCATCTCCCTACCTGGGATCAAGGTTACCTTGTATTTTAGTGTTTTGTTGGGAGCTGCCCAGAGTGGCTGGGGAAACCCAGCCAGATGGGCAGGGTATAAATAATAAATTATTATTATTATTATTATTATTATTATTATTATTATTATTATTACTAATGCTTCCAGGTGCCATTAGAAAGCCGCAGAGATAGCGCAGGATAGTGCGCACCCCAGAAATGATCTCTTTCAGCTTCTGCCTTCTGGAAGAAAGTACCGGGTTATAAAGACTAGGACTAGCCGCCTGAGAAGCAGTTTCTATCCAAATGCGCTGTGGGTTAAACCACAGAGCCTAGGACTTGCTGATCAGAAGGTCGGTGGTTCGAATCCCCGTTGCTTGGTCCCTGCTCCTGCCCACCTAGCAGTTCGAAAGCACGTCAAAGTGTAAGTAGATAAATAGGTACCACTCCGGCGGGAAGGTAAAGGGCGTTTCCGTGCGCTGCTCTGGTTTGCCAGAAGCGGCTTAGTCCTGCTGGCCACATGACCCGGAAGCTGTACACCGGCTCCCTCGGCCAATAAAGCGAGATGAGCGCCGCAACCCCAGAGTCGGTCACGACTGGACCTAATGGCCAGGGGTCCCTTTACCTTTACCTTAAGGTAGTCTCTATGGGAGTATATTGTATTTAATGATGGGGTATCAGAGTTTTTAGGGGGCTAACCAAGCTAGGATAGCAGGCTTGTTGGTTTCTGAATGTCTGATGTAGATTTTCAATTTTGTTGTTCCGTATGGGACAAGGACAATAAAGATTATCGTATCGTATTATCGTATCGATAGAACTTTGCCTCCTCCACAAATTTGTGCATTCCTCTTTTAAAGCCATCTCAGGGCCATCGCTGCACCCTGTGGCACCGAATTCCGCCATTTAACTGTGTGCCCAGAGCCAGATTTACGTCTGATGAGGCCCTAACTACTGAAGGTAATGGGGCCCTTTATATGTCCAGCTGTCCTTTGCTACGAGTTCCGTAGAAACCGTCGGAAGAGCTAAAAACAAAAATACCTTATTTTTTGCTCTATAAAACTCATTTTTTCCCTCCTAAAAAAGTAAGGGGAAATGTGTGTGCGTCTTATGGAGCGAATGCAGGCTGCGCAGCTATCCCAGAAGCCAGAACAGCAAGAGGGATTGCTGCTTTCACTGCGCAGCGATCCCTTGCTGTTCTGGCTTCTGAGATTCAGAATATATTTTTTTCTTGTTTTCCTCCTCCAAAAACTAGGTGCGTCTTGTGGTCTGGTGCGTCCTATAGAGCGAAAAATACGGTAACAGTGGACACTCAGGTTGCGAACGTGATCCGTGCGGGAGGCACGTTCGCAACTCGCAGCATTCGCAACCCACAGCGCCGCATCTGCGCATGTGCGGGTCACGACTCGGCGTTTCTGCGCATGCGCGAGCGCCAAAACCCAGAAGTAACCCGTTCCAGTACTTCCGGGTTCGGCACAGTGCACAACCCGAAAACGCGCAACCTGGAGTGTCTGTAAACCGAGGTATGACTGTACAGGAAAGGGCTTCGGATGTCCTGCCGAGTGCAGTGGCGAGGCAGTGCTCTGCCAGTTGGATTTCGGCCTGTGGTTGTTGTTGTTCGAAAGCCTGGAAACCAGGGCAGCACCTCCTGACTGTCAGGGAAGGTGACTCAGGTTACGTAGATGGAGAGGGAGAAACGAAAGGTCACCGCTTCCTCGACTTGCCAGCGCTGTGATTGCTCTGCTGCCAGCCCTCTCTCACACACACACACTTAACGCATAGAAATCTATTTGTGCAATCGGAACACAGCTCCCTCCCACCTTGCGACGCCGTTCCTGGCAGGGGCCCGTGTGCGTCGTCGAGCGTTTACACAGAGGAAGAGATAAATATATCTGTAAGCTTTGCCTACGTCAAGAGTTTGCAGGGAGTGGAGGCTGCTTAGCTGACAAAAAGCGTTCTGGCGGGATCGCGGTCCAAGGATCGGTGGAAGGGTTTTGAAGCCCCAATCCTGCGCCGCCGCAGCGGCACAGACCCTTCCTTTCAAAGGAGACGCGTCGTATTAGTCTCATTCATTAATGCATTTATAGCCCAGCTTTTCTGACCAAAGAACTGCAGGTGGCTGGCCCAGGTCTGATCTCGCTCTCTTCCCCCACCTGAATCGGTACAACAACCTTGTGAGGGAGGTTAGGCCGGGTGAGGCAGCGACTGACTCACCCGGTGAACTTTGTGGCTAAGGGGTGAGAATTCGAACCCCGATCTCTCCCCGCTCCTAATGCGATGCTCTAACCACTAGTGGGTTAAACCACAGAGCATAGGGCTTGCCGATCAGAAGGTCGGCGGTTCGAATCCCCGCAATGACGGGGTGAGCTCCCGTTGCTCGGTCCATGCTCCTGCCAACCTAGCAGTTCGAAAGCACGTCAAGTGCAAGTAGATAAATAGTGTGCAAGTAGATAAATAGGTACCGCTCCAGCGGGAAGGTAAACCCGCCAGAGCAGTACCTATTTATCTACTTGCACTTTGACATGCTTTTGAACTGCTAGGTTGGCAGGAGCAGGGACCGAGCAACGGGAGCTCACCCCGTCATTGCGGGGATTTGAACCGCCGACCTTCTGATTGGCAAGCCCTAGGCTCTGTGGTTTAACCCACAGCACCACCCGCGTCCAGGTATTTGTCTCAAATCAGGAGTATTTACTGGAGATGGCCTTGAGGACTAACACCTTGACTACCATCTGCATGCCAAACAAATGCCCAGCCGCCAAGCCCCTACACCTTTGTAAGGATACAAGGTGACCTGAATTCTCCCTCACCCTCCTTGCTACTATTTCCTCTTTCCCTGCCCGTATGTTTTCATTTCCCTGTCCTTGAGATCCAGTGACTCAGCCCGCAAAAAAAAAAATACAGCCGTCATTTGTCATTTTCTGTTTGGACTTCTTGATTCACCCAGAAACACGGTTGAGCTCTGAGGCATCGCGGCTGAGTGTTTCTGGGCGAGGGCTGCAAACAAACAAAGGGAATGTTTTTCGGTTGGGCAAACAAGGGGCGGGGGGGGGGAGCTTCGCCTGTTGGATTTCTGCCTGCCTGGCCACCATTGTTATTTTAAAAATCCTTTTAAGGGCAGGCTCCAATTCACGCCGGGACGCGGGTGGCACTGTGGGTTAAACCCCAGAGCCTAGGACTTGTCGATCAGAAGGTCGGCGGTTCAAATCCCCGCAATGACGGGGTGAGCTCCCGTTGCTCATTCCCTGCTCCTGCCAACCTAGCAGTTCAAAAGCACACCAACACAAGTAGATAAATAGGTACCGCTCCGGCGGAAAGGTAAACGGCGTTTCCATGCGCTGCTCTGGTTCGCCAGAAGCGGCTTAGTCCTGCTGGCCGCATGACCCGGAAGCTGTACGCCGGCTCCCTTGGCCAGTAAATCAAGATGAGTGCCGCAACCCCAGAGTCGGTCACGACTGGACCTAATGATCAGGGGTCCCTTTACCTTTACCTTTACCAATTCACGCCAGGCATCTCAGCCCCAGAAGACTAAGAAACCTCACCCGTTTTCAGGAACGCCCTGTTGCGCAAACGGCACTCTGTATGTGCTCAGAGGACGCTTCCCTGATTGGTCTCTGCTTACACCAGGGGTCGGCAAACTTTTTCAGCAGGGGGCTGGTCCACTGTCCATCAGACCTTGTGGGGGGCCGACTATATTTTGAAAAGAACGAATTCCTATGCCCCACAAATAACCCAGAGATGCATTTTAAATAAAAGGACACATTCTACTCATGTGAAAACATGCTGATTCCTGGACTGTCTGCGGGCCGGATTGAGAAGGCGATTGGGCCGGATCTGGCCCCCAGGCCTTAGTTTGCCTACCCATAGCTTACACCTACTTGATTTGCTTCCCTCCAGCATGCGAAACAAGGGTGAGCTCTTCCTATAGAACAGCTAAGAATCCGGCCCTCATTGTTCTCGATTTTTCAAAGGAAGCTGCTTTCTGCGAAGGCAAACCACTAATCCATTATCTCGGTGTTAGCTACGCTGGGCCCTTCTCCCTGCCCAGCCTAAATCTGGTGCCTTCTGCATGGAAAACTCTCTCTTTTTAAAAACAAAAAGACAAGGCTCTAGTCCTCAAGTTGATTAACAAAGGGCTGGTTTAAAGAGAAACAGAATCATAGAATTGGACGGGACCACCAGGGTCATGTAGTCCAACCCGCTGCAATGCAGAATTTTTTTTTTTGTCCAACTCAGGACTCGAACCCACAACCTTGAGTCCCTTGCTCTGCCAGCTGAGCTACCCTGCAGAAGGGGTCTTGTATGGAGTCAGACCATGGATGTGTCTAGTTCTGTGATGTCGACGCTGGCTGGGATTTTGCTGTTCTGATGCAGAAGATGAGCTATTGGAGGGGGGAGAATTCTGAGTAATGGGTTGGTGACGACTGAGTCACAGGTGGGTCAGAGACCAGCTCAGCGCATGAGCAATCCCCTCAGCAGCCTGACCCACCCGTGTGGCTTATGCGGCGACCAAGACTGCTTTGGGACACCTGTCAGCTCGCATTCGGCACACATTTCTCGTGATGGGGAGCCACCACTAAAAAGGCCCTGGTGGTGACTCTCTGGGGCTGGTGGACCCCCACTAGGCAAGATTCACAAGAATGGAACGTCTAGTTGTCATTTGGGGGCTAAAACAGCTCTAAAGTCCTATTTGTCGAAGGATCGGCTGACTGTGTTTGATTCTGCTGAGCTAGGTTAAGAGCTTTGAGAACTGAAAGAATAAAAGTCCTTTGATCCAGGGACAGACCACGTATTTATTGACCTCTCTTTCTTAATGGTGACACGGCCCATTCATAACTTAAAAATATTCTTCACAACCCTGAGCAGGGCAGTGGGTTGGGGAAGCGAAGACAAGCAAAGACAGTTCGCAATAATGTCCTTTATTGCTTCTGCTCAGACTGCACAGAAGAAGCATTTTGGTTCCTGAAATTTGTTCCGAAGGTGCAGATAAAATATAAGGGGTAGAATTCTACAGGGTGGGGTCTTAGCGTGTGAAAACGGTCCCGATCCAAGGATCCCCAGGCATGCACCTCCAGATGGCAGAGATCTCACCCGGGCATCTTCACCCGTTCACAAGTGGGCTGATATCTTGGCTTGGCAGATTTCAAAGGCTGGGTCCCTCTAAGTCCTCACATCACCCAATAATCTATTACAGTGGTCCCTTGGTTCTCAAACGCCTTGGTACTCAAACAACTTGGAACCCAAACACTGCAAACCCGGAAGTAAGTGTTCCGGTTTGTGAACTTTTTTCGGAAGCCGAACGTGCTCCATTTTGAGTGTTACGCTTCCGATCTGAGTGTGACACTGAGGTCTGTCTGTTTTTGCTATTTATTTTGCATTTTTGTTTTTGCAGCTCTTTTTCGTTTTGCTTTTGTGACTGTGTGGAACCCAGTTCAGCTACTGATTGATTGATTGTGTGACTTGCAGTACATTGTTTCTTGCTTTCGTTTTATGGATCAATGGCCTCGTTAGATAGTAAGATTCATGTTCAACTGCTGTTTTAGGGGTTGTTTTTAAAAGTCTGGAACGGATTAATCCATTTTGCATTACTTTCTATGGGAAAGCATGCCTTGGTTTTGGAACGCCTTGGTTTTGGAACGCACTTCTTGAACGGATTAAGTTTGAGAACCAAGGTACCACTGTATTATTATTATTATTATTATTATTATTATTATGGGGTGGAATGGGGGACAGAGGAACTGCAGTATCTGGGTTGGGTATGTTTAGCCTGGAGAAGAGGCGATAGCATATCTGAAAGGCTGTTGTCACATGGGAGATGGAGCCAGACTATTTTTCTGCCGCTCCAGAGGGGAGGACCCAAACCGATGGATTCTGACAACAAATGAGATTCCCATAAGAGCCACTCAGTGGTGGAACAGACTCCCTTGAATGGAGGAGAGCTATCCTTCCTTGGACAACAGAGGTTGCTCGGTCCCGGCTCCTGCCAACCTAGCAGTTCGAAATCACGTCAAAGTGCAAGTAGATAAATAGGTACCACTCCGGCGGGAAGTTAAACAGCGTTTCCGTGCGCTGCTCTGGTTCGCCAGAAGCGGCTTAGTCCTGCTGGCCACATGACCCGGAAGCTGCACGCCGGCTCCCTCGGCCAGTAAAGCAAGATGAGCGCCGCAAACCCAGAGTCAGCCACAACTGGACCTAATGGTCAGGGGTCCCTTTACCTTTACCTTTTACCTGGATGACCTTTGGAGGTTCCTTGCAACTTGTAAGGTTGTCTGGTTTGGGGGCCTGTGGCAGGACGGCGAGTGGGGAGCATGGAGCGGCCGCCACGGGCAACTGGCCCAGAAAGAGAGAGGGAGGGAGAGGGAGAGATCGAGAGTGGCAGCCAAAGTCTGGCAAGCGGCCGTCTATACTCAGTGTTGCGTCAGCGCCAGTGTGCAAATCCCTTTGCTGAGTCTGCAATGCTCAGCAGGGCTCTTTTTCCCTCTCTCTCATTCTTTCCTCCTCCTCCCTCCCTCCTCCTCCTCCCTCTCCCAAGCCCCACCCAGTATAATGTGACTGTCAGCCCTTGGGTTCTGTGTGGGATAAAAACTTTTCGCGCACCTCCCGAACATTTCATTTAATAAAACAAAAACCAACGCAAAACCGCAGCGCTGCTGGCTGGAAGGAGCGAGAGCCTCGGCTGAGCACCACAGGCAAAGCGGACGACGCCTCTGGAGAAGGATTACATACATATTTTTCCTCCCTCTTTGTAGTGAAGGGGCGAGATTCACCTTGTGCTTTTTTTCTTTTTTTTCTTTTTCCCTTGCCACATCCGCAAGAAAGGATCTTTTCTTCTCCCGAAGGGTTTCCCCGCCACGTGAGGACCTGCCAACCCGTCTGGAGACAAAGGATACAATTTTCCGCTTTGGGGAGAAATTTCCTGAAAGGGTTTTTTATTTCGTTTTCGGGAGCGATTCGGCGGAGAAGGCGGCGTCTCCTGGCGGATTTTGGTGAGTCCCTTTATGGCCCGACGCGGTTTGGGTTCTCTTGTAAGCAGATCCTTTTCCCCACACCCCACACCCGGGCGGTGGGGCCCGTCCGTGCCTGGCTCTTGCTCCTCCGGGGTCGAATCCTGCGCCGCTTCGGTAGTTCCTTCCCCCACCCATTCCCTCCCACCCCCGCCTCGAAGGGAAATGCTTTCCTAACTAGGGGCTCCTCTCCAAACCGGCTAGACAAAAGAGTTCCCAGGGAAACGTCTGGCCTCGCTCAAACCTCCTTTCCGTGGATCACATTTCAGTAGATCCTTTTGACATTTTCCATGTCGTCGCTGGGGCTTCTGTGAGTTGAAGGGGTAGGGGGGTGGGGGCAGGGGCAGGCAGGCAGAAATCAAAGCCAGTCTTTCCACCCTGAAAAATCCGTCAAGCGTTTGAGTTCCAATTGCCACTGCGGCTGTGCGTTTTTACGCACGCACTGGTCTATGGAACAGACAGACTCACGCGGGTCTATTGTACACGAACGCACGTCTGTGTCGTGCACACACGGGTCTCTCTCTCTCTCTCTCTCTCTCTCTCTCTCTCTCTCTCTCACACACACACACACACACACACACAAACACACACGTCTGCGTTACAAGCACACAGAGAGAGCGTCAATTCACACATACACGTAACCCATGAGACTTGCTTCACTGAGTAAGCTTGCAAAGCGCGCCGCCGTGGAGCTTATTCCCGAGTAAGCGGGGAAAGCGCATCAGATCGTGCCTCCTGAAGTCCCACGAACTAGCAGCCAATGGATCTTTGCATTTTCTCTCTCTCTCTCTCTCTCTCTGCCCCCCCCCCTTTATAAAGAAATTTCACCGGGTTATCGGGAAGGCTCTCCGAAGGATACCATGTTATTTTTTTGGAGAGGGGGCTCTTGCGGAGGGCGGGGGGAGGGAGGAGACTCACACCATTCATCAAAAGCTCCTTTCTTTTGCATCCGAGTCCCCCCCCTCCTACCCGCCCTTGCCGTGTTAGAGGCGAAAGCCAGGGACTCCTCAAGAATAATCTTCTGTTCTTGTGGATAAGAGACTCAGCCAAATTCCGGGGTGGGGTGCGGGTGGCCCCCTCCGCCCAAACAAGATTAACCCCCCCATACACACCACTAGAGAATATATATTCAGCATGTTTAAGTGCAGATGCAGAGAGCCCTGTGGTCACGAGAGACCAAAACCATTTGGGATTTTATTGGAGGGGCCGGGGGGCGGCGAGAAAAATAAGAATCGTCCTGGTCTGATGTTTCTGTCGGGGGTGCCGAAAAAGAGAGAATTGTTTGCTCTTTAGCTTTCCCAACACAGCCCAGCCTAAGCTTCATTCCTTGAGGGCTAGAGGCTTAATTCACACACACACGGGTGTTTCTCAGGAAGGTGCAAAACTGCAAAATTATTTAAACAATTTTTGGGTTTGTGTGGGTGGGTGTTTTCTTCATTTTGGGGGGGGGGCGGGGAGGGAGAGGGTGGTTTGTTATAACACCGCCTCTCTCCTCTTGTCTTTCCATGGACTTCTCTGTCCATCTACGGAAATGGAAGGCAAATTTGTGCCTTAAATCCATGAAACGCGAAGGGAAAGAAAACCACTTTTGGGGGAAAAATATTAAGATTTGGAAACTCTAGTCCGTAATCTAACTGGCTTATTTTTCAAGACATTGCTCGATTCAGCTGTGGGGTTTGAGGGGGGGGGCGGATTTTTGCTTTGCCAAAAACTGGGGAGGCGGAGGAGCCACACAAACCATACAGAAGACCCACACCCTGAAATGTATTCTGCCCACGTAGATATTCCTCTCCGTGCGTCTCCCACCCGTTCGCATTGTTAACGCTGCCCATTCATCTGGTCTCCCGTTCCCCCCGCCCTCTTCCTCTTCCCACCCCGTATTTCCATAACCCGATCAAAGGGGGGGGTCTTACTTTAGCCTTCCAAGGACACAAGACCCCCCCCCCCGCCGCCGCCCTTATGCCTCGAGGGCGCCGCTTCCAGGAGGGGGTACCTGGGCTCATATGTCCCAGTGGGGAGGCTGGGAACCCGCAGAGAGTGTGGCAGCACCTTAATTTCGGTTCTGGAAAGGGGCAGGGGCTGACCACCTGGCTGACCCAAGCACCCTGCACTTTGAACCCCAGCCGCATGAGAACCACCCTTGTTTGCTTACCCTCGCCAAACGCAGTCTGTGCATATTACTAGGCCTGTGTTTGGATAGTAGTGTGAAGAATAGCCTTGGCCCTGTGTGTGTGTGTGTGTGTGTGTTGTTTCCCAGACTTTATTTCTTATTTTTATTCATTGCATTTATACGGCACCTTTCTCAAGGTGACGCGGGTGGCGCTGTGGGTTAAACCACAGAGCCTAGGACTTGCCGTCGGCGGTTCAAATCCCCACAACGACGGGGTGAGAGCTCCGACGGGGTGAGAGCTCCCATTGCTCGGTCCCTGCTCCTGCCCACCTAGCAGTTTGAAAGCACGTCAAAGCGCAAGTAGATAAATAGGTACCAGTCCGGCGGGAAGGTCAACGGCGTTTCCGTGCGCTGCTCTGGTTTGCCAGAAGCGGCTTAGTCCTGCTGGCCACGTGACCCGGAAGCTGGACGCCGGCTCCCTCGGCCAGTAAAGCGAGATGAGCGCCGCAACCCCAGAGTCAGCCATGACTGGACCTAAAGGTCAGGGGTCCCTTTACCTTCTTCTCAAGGTAGAGCACCTAGTTCTTCCCCTCCTCATTTAATCCCCCAAAACAACCCTGTGAGGTAGGTCAGGGCTGAGAGGCAGTGGCAAAGCCACCAAGGTGACCCAGTGAATTTCATGGCTGGGTGAGGGTCTCTCTCCCAGGTCCTAGCGCTCATTTGATCTCTGTGAGGTGGGTCAGGCTGAGAGGCAGCGGCTGCCCCCGCCCCAAGCCCCTAAGTCTGTGGCTGAGTGAGGATTTGAACCCTGGTCTCTCCCAGCCTAACCACCACACCACAATGGCTCTCCGTTGTTCCAGGCAACCACTGCGATTGCCTCTTTCGCGAGCCTGTTGCGCCCATTGCACACACCTGTTCCACTGAGGCACCCGGTTTCCTTTCCCTGCTGAAATAAGCCAGAGTACTCCCTTATGTAATAACCTCCGTGGGAGAAAGAGGAGATGCTGGGGGCTGGGATCTCTTAGCTCTGAGGACTTCTGGAGGTGGGGAAGTATCGCATAAATCTTTCCCTGCGCCTTTGGTTAAGAAAGGAGGCGAGTGGGCGAGCCAAGAATGTGTCATTCGGGCAATCGGGTTCGTTTTATTTTCTTTCCCCCTTCCGAAATGCCCTGTGCGGTTGGCAGAGGCTGTTGAGGAGTACGGCACGGGGCATCCTCCTGCCTCGCCACTTTCGGACCTGTGCACACCTCGAGCGTGGGGGGGGGGGCAAAGCCGCGACGACGCTCTTGCGTTTCACGGAAGGTCGTTCGTGCTGCTGGCAAAGGTGGGGCTGGCATGGCCCTCTTTTGCCAGGCATCGCAAGCTTCCGGGTGGCTGGGGACTCCTCATCAGAGAAGGACAAAGAGCCCAGTGTGACCCAGAAGCTTGCTCTTAGGCCAAAGAGGTGCCAATCATCCAAGGAAGCTGTGTGTGGCACTTGGAGCCTGCTAGGACCTCAGGCTTACTGGGCCAAAGTTGGGGGCAAAGGGAGGGTCTCTAGAATGGCTAGGAAGTATTCCTCACCCAGCAGCCTTCTGTTCCTGCGAGGTAGGACCGTGTGTAAAAAAGCACTTTCCTGGGGAGAGGCGTGGCATTTCCAGGCGCCTGTGTTTTCCGCTTAGCTTTTTCCACGCCTTCCAGCGGTGGCCGTGTGCATCCCATAATTCTCCTGCTTCCCTTTATTTTGCCGAAAAAGGATCTCTCTCCTTCTGGCCTGCCTTGCAGATCTGCACCCCACATTTAAAGCACATTCGGCGCCCATTTAAAGCACCCGCCACACAAAGAATCGTGGGAACTGTAGTTCCAGGGCGCTGGGCATTGAGGCTCGGTGGCGGAGCAAGCTACAGTTCCCAGAATTCTTTGTGGGTGGGGGGTCGGGTGCTTAAAATGCACAGGGCAAGGGCCTTTGTTTGGGAATCTCTCTGCGATGCCTTTCCTCAGCAGCAAACTGCACTCTGCACATAGAATCATAGAATCATAGAGTTGGAAGAGACCACAAGGGCCATCGAGTCCAACCCCCTGCCAAGCAGGAAACACCATCAGAGCACTCCTGACATATGGTTGTCAAGCCTCTGCTTAAAGACCTCCAAAGAAGGAGACTCCACCACACTCCTTGGCAGCAAATTCCACTGTCGAGCAGCTCTTACTGTCAGGAAGTTCTTCCTAATGTTTAGGTGGAATCCTCTTTCTTGTAGTTTGGAACCATTGCTCCGTGTCCGCTTCTCTGGAGCAGCAGAAAACAACCTTTCTCCCTCCTCTATGTGACATCCTTTTATCTATTTGAACATGGCTATCATATCACCCCTTAACCTCCTCTTCTCCAGGCTAAACATGCCCAGCTCCCTTAGCCGTTCCTCATAAGGCATCGTTTCCAGGCTCTTTTCCTTTCGCCCGGCTGAGCCCACTTTGGACTGAAGAGAGCCAAGCCCTTGTGACATATTCAGGCGTAGATTTATTTGGGTAGGTGAGCATCCCTTGCTCCCAAACCCCTTGCAAGCCTTTTCCTGAAAGGGCACTCGCTACGTGTTAAACCCCAATACGCAGAGTTAAAGGTAAAGGTAAAGGGATCCCTGACCATTAGGTCCAGTCGTGACCAATCTGGGGTTGCGGCGCTCATCTCGCTTTACTGGCCGAGGGAGCCGGCGTACAGCTTCCGGGTCATGTGGCCAGCATGACTGAGCCGCTTCTGGCGAACCAGAGCAGCGCACGGAAACGCCGTTTGACTTCCCGCCAGAGTGGTACCTATTGATCTACTTGCACTTTGACATGCTTTCAAACTGCTAGGTTGGCAGGAGCTGGGACCGAGCAACGGGAGCACACCCCGTCATTGCGGGCATTCGAACCGCCAACCTTCTGATCGGCAAGTCCTAGGCTCTGTGGTTTAACCCACAGCGCCACCCGCGTCCCATCAATACGCAGAGTTAGGCCCATTGAAATTAAAGGACTTAAACCAGCCATGCCCGTCAATTTAAACCCGCGAGTAGGAATTAGATATATGACTTGGGTATTTTGGATCTTTAAAAAATCTACCTCCCTCTGAAAAACAGGTCAAAAGGGGGGGGGGAGGAAGATTATTTTTTTAAAGAAATCTGCATCAAAGATGTACCGTTTTGCTTACGAAACTCTCTTAAGTTGACATACAGCCCCCCCCCTTTTAAAAAAAATTCTGGGATCGCCCCAGGCAGTTCACCACCGAAGAAGGGATTTCAGCCCTTTGGCCGGGCCACTCCTCCCCCAAATATGCCTTAAACCCCCCCCCCCAAATGCACCTATTGTTCCTGGGGCTTTTAAATCTCCCCTTTCCCCACCAGGGGGTGCCCTTGTTTTGCTGGCTCAATCCAGAGCCCTTCCAGATCAGGTCCCCGTTCCATTTTGGCTGACAAGAAGACAACAGAGCGGAATAAGGTCCTTGCGCGAAGAAGCACGTTCAGGACCCAAAGGGGCTTTGCTCAGCACGGACAGGATCGGGCCACCCTTCAGCAGCTTCATAAGCTTCCCGAAAAGAAGGAGGAGGAGGCGTTGGGGGGAAAAACCCCAAAATCTCTCCATCACTGTGCGTCACGACCTCAAAGGACCCCAGATTTTAAACCTGTGGGTGTCAGATTATAGATGACACGGCTTCGTAGGGGTTCCTCGTCATCTTGTGCTTGCGTTATCCTCTCCCACCAAAACCCACCGTTCCCAGAGAATAATATTCCCCCTGCTGGTAAAATTGTTCCGCTTGTCTCTAGATCACTCCAACTCAGTTTTCTTAAGCGGTGTGCATGTGCAGGAAAGCTCATGCCAATAACAAACTTAGTTGGTCTCTAAGGTGCTACTTTGGGGACGCGGGTGGCGCTGTGGGTTAAACCACAGAGCCTAGGACTTGCCGATCAGAAGGTCGGCGGTTCGTATCCCGCAATGACGGGGTGAGCTCTCGTTGCTCGGTCCCTGCTCCTGCCAACCTAGCAGTTCGAAAGCAAGTCAAAGTGCAAGTAGATAAATAGGTACTGCTCCGGCGGGAATGTAAACGGTGTTTCCGTGCGCTGCTCTGGTTCGCCAGAAGCGGCTTAGTCCTGTTGGCCACATGACCCGGAAGCTGTACGCCGGCTCCCTTGGCCAATAAAGCGAGATGTGCGCCACAACCCCAGAGTTGGCCACAACTGGACCTAATGGTCAGGGGTCCCTTTACCTTTACCTTTAAGGTGCTACTGGAAGGAATTTCTGTTCCGTTTTGTTTCAGTTTTCTTACGCTATCCTGGGTGTCTGCAGAGCTGGAGGGGGGCTGCCGTTTTATCTAAGACCCCCAGGGCCCATCTGCCCTCTGCGTTTAAAGTGGTTATCGCAACATTTTAAACAGTCCCCGCAAATACCTTATTTTTTGCTCTATAAGACGCACCAGACCACAATGCGCACCTAGTTTTTGGAGGAGGAAAACAAGAAAAAAGAATTGTCTGAATCTCAGAAGCCAGAACAGCAAGAGGGATCTCTGCGCAGTGAAAGCAGCAATCCCTCTTGCTGTTCTGGCTTCTGGGATAGCTGCGCAGCCTGCATTCACTCCATAAGACGCATGGACATTTCCCCTTACCATTAGGTCCAGTCGTGGCCGACTCTGGGATGCGGTGCTCATCTCGCTTTCTTGGCCGAGGGAGCCGGCGTACAGCTTCCGGGTCATGTGGCCAGCAGGACTAAGCCGCTCCTGGCAAACCAGAGCAGCGCACGGAAACGCCGTTTACATTCCCGCCGGAGCGGTACCTATTTATCTACTTGCACTTTGACGTGCTTTTGAACTGCTAGGTTGGCAGGAGCAGGGACCGAGCAACAGGCGCTCACCCTGTCATTGCGGGGATACGAACCGCTGACCTTCGGATCAGCAAGTCCTAGGCTCTGTGGTTTAACCCACCCGCGTCCCTTTTATCACACTGGTGATAAAACACCCCAAACCCACAAGCGAAATATTAGCTAGGTCTACCAACAATTCACGCCCGCCTCCATTAACCAGTCCCTTGCAGCAGCGTTCTGGCTGGTCGAGAGTGCCTCTGAGGATGTACAGAGTGATTTCCCCTAGCTGTTAGCCCTAACCACTAAGCTAATTTACAGTTTAAATTATGGACAGGGTTTTTTCAGGCCCTCCTGCTCCTCTCATTTGGTAAAGGACTTGAGAATAATCACCGCTGGGACTTAATTCTGAGTAAATAGACGCAGGGTTGCAAGTCAAGCATCTGTTATAACCCAGATGTTTCATCCCAGACCCAAAATCTATTGCTGTACTCAATCCTCATCACCCAATCTGCAGCAAAATAATAATAATAATAATAATAATAATAATAATAATAATAATAATAATCCACATTGAGAATGCATCGATCCGTATAATTTCTAGCCAGCTATCTTCTACTCGGAGTAAACCCACTGAAATGAATGGACCTCAGTAAGCCACGTTTGTGAATTTCAACGGGCCCATTTTGCGTACGGCTTAAACATTGGCTGCAACCACCCCAAGAAGTACATCTAATATA
Source organism: Podarcis erhardii (assembly GCF_964252035.2). Taxonomy (NCBI): domain Eukaryota; kingdom Metazoa; phylum Chordata; class Lepidosauria; order Squamata; family Lacertidae; genus Podarcis; species Podarcis erhardii. The sequence goes on along the minus strand of NC_138516.1, from coordinate 8,306,235 downwards.
GAATTTTGCTTGTTGATTAATATTACATTATCGGCTAGGCAGTTAACGCATCTCCCTCGGTTGTTTATTCTAGAAACGCCATCTCCTTTCTGCCACAAATCCAAGGTATCCCCTTTGCTACGTTCAGTGAATTTGCAGGTCTAACTCTCAAAAGGACTAGAAACTTGCTGCTCTGGAGAGATTTCGGAACGTACCTCTCAAGTCTCAAGAAACTGCTTTATAAGGAGTCTGGGCGTTGGTTCATTCGGCTCACGATTGTCTGTGTGGGGCCTCGATGGTGCAGTGGGGCCTCGATTAATTTTACCCCCAGCCAGCAGTGGGTCAGGATGGATGTCCTCTGGGTACCCTCCCACAAATCCTATAAAGACTCGAGGGGGCCGTTTGGAATCATAGCAGTGATGGGATGAAGGCAACAACCCCTCTCAGCTTCAGGGAATAACAGTGCCGGCTCCTGGCTCTGACAGCCCGGCCTGTGCAGCAAGGCAACGTGGCCTAGTGGTTAGAGCAGTAGATGGGAACCGGAGAGTTGAATTTGTACCCCTGTTTGCTGCCTTTAGCCTCTTAGAGGGGGCAGAAATGTAACTAATCACAGAAGAGTCACCAGGAGGGATGCCTGGGAATCCAAGCATAATAATAATAATAATAACAACAACAACAACAACAACAACAACAACAACAACAACAACAACAACAACAACATTCTGTCGAATTGCACACGTAGACTTTTCCTACCCCAACATTGCAAGAGGGGAATCATTGGTAGAGAACCTGCTGGATGGATGGGGTATAAAAATTATTATTATTATTATTATTATTATTATTATTATTATTATTATTGGTTGAGTCCCTCCCATCTGCAGTTTTCTTCCTTGAAACCCTAGACGGCCACAGCCACGGCCACTCAGTGTAGTAGACAAAACTGAACTTGATAGACCAACAGCCTGCCTTCTATGTCCCTGTTTCTGCGGCACTCTGCGCATGAACCAATACATTCTTTGTTTATCATATTTTCACCATGCTTCCACAAGGGAGCTCAGGCCTCTAGCTTGCTAGATACATGTCCTGAAAAGAGAGTTTTCACCTTAAGGTTGTATCCAACCCATTTTTAACCAGAGTAGGCCATTAATTTGGACCATGGAGGCACATAAATTTCCGTTGGGTTTATTCCAGGTATAACCTAACATGATATAGGTAAAGGGAGCCCTGACCATTAGGTCCAGTCGTGGCCGACTCTGGGGTTGCGGTGCTGATCTCGCTTTACTGGCCGAGGGAGCCGGCGTACAGCTTCCGGGTCATGTGGCCAGCAGGACTAAGCCACTTCTGGCGAAACCAGAGCAGCGCACGGAAACGCCGTTTACCTTTCCGCCGGAGCGGTACCTATTTATCTACTTGCACTTTGTGCTTTCGAACTGCTAGGTTGGCAGGAGCTGGGACCGAGCAACGGGAGCTCACCCCGTCATTGCGGGGATTCGAACCGCCGACCTTCTGATCGGCAAGTCCTAGGCTCTGTGGTTTAACCCACAGCACCACCCGCGTCCCATGATATAGCTCTACTTTTAAAAAGTGGTTCTGGGACCCTACAGTTCTGTGGGGCACAGATGTATTTATTTCTGATTAATTCTGCAAAAGCAGGGAGGACTGCAGTACAGGGCTGTTGTATTATTTTGTCGCAGGGGAATATTTTGGGATTACTTAATAACGAGTAGAGATTGGGTTTGTCTGGATACAACCAGGAAGCTGGTTTTCCCCTTCTGGACTACTGTGTATTTGCACAAGAGGTTTAGCAGAACAAACTCTGCGCATGCTCAGAGGCACTATTAATCAGCGAATACTCATTCAGGACAGGTCTCAGGGGCAAGACCTTGATAGGGGAGTTTGGGGTGGGTGGGTCAGTGAGCAAGGAAATATTTTGCAAGGCTCTATCAGTCTGCATAGACAGAAATTGGAAGACATGAAAAGGAGGGGAGTCAGTTTTGAGTTTTCCTCGCCAGATGTCTCCTGAAAAAAACCTAATTATAAATACCCCTTGCTCAAGTGCGGAAGGCATGTGAAGAATTTCAAGTTACCATGTGAAAACTCAAAACTTTCTCCTACCCCAAATGAATGGGACAGGGAAAGCATTCCCCAATAATAATAATAATAATAATAATAAGCACTTTAAAACAACTCTCATAATTTAAATTATCACCGTCTTCATAAATCAAGACAATAAATAATGCCTGTTTACAAGAAATAAATAAAGGAGAATTATATTTCCAGTTTTTGAGTTTCCAAGTACCTAGTCCCTGCTGGGTTTATTTCTGTGAAGGTGTTGGCAAGCCACTCTCATTCAGATGAAACCACACCCTGACCAGCTGACCAGTTCAGTTGGGGCCATTCTGTAGTGACCATGCCTATAGGATTAACTTTCTAGTATTTTGCTTTGATACATCCCTATGGAGTGAGTCCTATTTTATGTTGCGAACTGCCCTGAGATTTACAGATGTCGGGTGGTATATAATAATAATAATAATAATAATAATAATAATAATAATAATAAGTCAGACGTACAGTGGTACCTCGGGTTAAATACTTAATTCGTTTTGGAGGTCCATTCTTAACCTGAAACTGTTCTTAACCTGAAGCACCACTTTAGCTAATGGGGCCTCCTGCTGCTACCGCGCGATTTCTGTTCTAATCTTGAAGCAAAGTTCTTAACCCGAGGTACTATTTCTGGGTTAGCGGAGTCTGTAACCTGAAGCGTCTGTAACCCGAGGTACCACTGTACTTGGTTCATATTTTTCAGTGATTTGAGTTTGTGCTTTGTGATACAGATACCGTTTTGTCTTTTGATACCTCATTCACCTCTTTGTGAGGCTCTTGGTCCAATTAAAGGAACCGTAAATGTATCTCCAGCACTCCTGGGTGCCCCCTTGCCTCTTAGGTAAAGGGACCCCTGACCTCTAGGTCCAGTCGTGGCCGACTCTGGGGTTGTGGCGCTCATCTCGCTTTACTGGCCGAGGGAGCCGGCATACAGCTTCCAGGTCATGTGGCCAGCAGGACTAAGCCGCTTCTGGAGAACCAGAGCAGCGCACGGAAATGCCGTTTACCTTCCCGCCAGAGCAGTACCTATTTATCTAATTGCACTGGTGTGCTTTCAAACTGCTAGGTTGGCAGGAGCAGGGACTGAGCAACGGGAGCTCACCCCGTTGCGGGGATTCGAACCGCCGACCTTCTCCTGGGCTCTGTGGTTTAATCCACAGCGCCACCCGCGTCCCAATTTGGTCCAATTAGCAATGTACAAACAGTATTGTTAATAACAGTAACAAACAAACTGATAATAACATAGTAATATGTATTGGACTGGTCGTACGCAAGAAAAGCTATCCTAAACCTTTAAAAACTTGATACAATATTGCTATTGTAAATTGTATGTTATTATCATGACTTATTGTTACAGTATTATTAATTTATCATCATCACTTATTACATTTATATACCACTCTTCCTCTGATGCTCTTTGTGCGTCTCAGGGCTCCAAACCTTCCCTTTAAAAAAAAGAAAAACCCACTATTTTTCTTTTAAAAACAAAAACATTAATTAGGACAAAAAAGACCAACCCTCCAGTCTCCTTGCAATTAACATCCTTCCCATTTGGGCTTCTATATAATCTATCTATTCATAAGGGATTTGATTTCGATTGTATCTTACCAGCCCAGTGGTTTTTCCTACTTTCTTCAGTTTAAACTTGAATTTTGCTATAAAAAGCCGGACACGACTAAACGACTAAACAACAACAACATAATCTATCTATAAATCCATATATATGTATATATCTATATAAATATTTAAATATTATATATATATATATTATATATTTTATATATATATATATATATATATATATATATATATATATATATTATATTTATATATACATATATATCTAGATACATATATATTTGTGTGTGTGTATATCTATATATATTTATGTGTATATATATATATATTTCTATTTTTATATCTATATCTGTCTATCTATATATAAACACACACACAGTACAATCGATCTCACACACGTCTCATTCTTTAATACTGTAACGTTCTTTGTTGTAGGAAGAATATATTATGAATGGCCCTTAAAAAAAAAAAAAAAAAGACCGGGGCGGGGGAGGAAATACGGGGGCCGGCTCTTACCCCTCCCCCTCCCCCCCAAAAAAGCCGTGTGGGCGGAGAAGGGGGGGTAAAAAAAAAAAAAAACCTCCATCTTGGCCCCTCCCCCTATGGCGCTGGTCTGCGCGGAGCATCCGGTCTCCCTTTCCACGTGGGGGGAGAGCCGCCCGCCGGTCGCCATTGGCCCGCCGCCGTGGCGTCTGGGCGTTCGGAGGGCTGGGATTGGCTGGGGGGGGAGAGAGAGCAGGAGAAAAGAATGAATGGGGAGGGGAGAGAGGCTCCGCCCCCGTTTGGAACGTTGATACATTATAACTTTCGCTCGGCGGCGGCGCCGCCCCGCCCCCCTCCCTTCCTCTCTCTCTCTTTCTCTCTTTCTCTCTTTCATCTCCTCCTCCTTTCTTCTGCGCTGGTTAGTTTCACGCCAGACCTCGGCAGCAGCAGCAGCAGCCCTGGCGGCGGCGGCGGCGCCGGCTGCTTCGCTGCTCCGTCTGTGTGGCCGCGGGTTCGAGCCTCAGGTGGGGAGGAAATAATTTAAAATATATATATATATATATATTAAAAAATCCCTTTAAACTATATTTCAACCAGGAGACAGGTTTGGGGGGGGGTTGTGTGCGTGGTTTTTTTTACAAAGTCGCTTTCCCATTGTCTTTAAAGTGGGAGGGGAGAACTGAGCGTGAGTTTTGGGGGAGGAGGACAAAGGACGTCGGCTCCCTACGCGATCTTTGCACGCGTGGGGGGGGGGGAGAGAAAGAGAAAGAGAGAGCGGAGAGGAGGACGTCTGGAAAGCTTGCATTTGGATTGACTCCGGCGCCGTGTGAACGCTCGAAGCGGAGTCGCTCCGGTTTCTCGCGGGAGGCGCTCCTTTTGTCTGATCCGCGTCTCCTTTTCTTCCCCAAACCCCCCCCCCCAAAAAAACCTCTAGGTAATCGAATGGACCACCAACCCACCCCCAGGAGCTGCAGCCGGGGGCCTCCAGCCTGCGAAGCCGTTCAGAGCGAGCCGTCCATGAATGTGCTCGTTCACACGACCACCGGGGCCCGGTATGAGCTGTCTGTGCCCGTGGAAGAGACGGTGGAAGGTCTGAAGCGGCGGTTGTCCCAGAGGCTGAAGGTCCCGCGGGAGAGGCTGGCGCTGCTGCACAAAGAAAGGTAATTACACGTGTACGCACGCGCGTGTGTATTATATTGCTAATTCCCCTCTTCCTTTTACTTTCTTCCACCCCATCCCGAATACCCGTGTAGAGGAGCTAGGTTTAAATCGGGAGCTCGCAAGGGAGCAAGAAGTTCGGGTTGCAGCCTGCGAAGTTTTACTCGGGAGTAGACCCGCTGACGCTAACGGAGCGTCCCCGTGTCAGTGGGTGTTTGTGAACCCTGCTCGGGAGGAGACCCGTGGGAAAGGGATGTGCCCGAGTTCGCTTGGGGGGTGTACGAGCTCTACACGGGAGTAGACCTATTGGAAGGAATGGGCTTGAGGAAGCTGCGCGCCCCTTTAATTGCGCAGGGTCAGATCCGGATGAGAGCTTGGGCTCCAGCGCCTCGCTTTTCGACCTGCATCCCGGACCCCGAGGCGTTGTTCTACTCGGGAGTAGGCTTCCGCAGCTCTCCCCAAGAGGGCTTAATCCCAGAGCCAACAAGGCCTGGTGGGATCTGTGTGTGTGAGGGTTTGGGGTGAGGGAGAAATGGTCTACTCGGGAGTAAGCTCAGCCGGGAAGCTTCGCCGTGCAACTTTTTGAGAAGGGCAGGAAAGTGTAGCGGATCGCGCTCAGAGTAGACCCGTTGAAATGAGTGGAAGCGAGTTGCAGACTTGGGTCCCTTCCTTGCAATGGCTGGATTTTGACCCAGGAGGGGCCAAAAAATAAAAATAAAAAATCCTGTCTGCTTGCTTTTGTGGGGTGGGTGTGTTTGCACCCGTGTTCACACGCATGACACACTCGTGACCCTCCCCCTTTTTATATATCCCTGCTATAAACCTGTCTTTTGATATGTGTTGGTGCATATTTGCCTAAAATCGCCTAAAATGTATATATATTGTCAGGTTCCTTTGATAGCACCAGACTAGGATGTGTAAAAGGGGTGTGTTTATAAAAGAGATTCCTTCAGCCTAGATTTGGTGTGTCCCTAAAATACTTATTGTCCCCAAATAGCCCCCACTTCCATTTCTCCCCCTGTTTATGAACGGGGAGGGGGGGGTCCTCAAAAAACCACACTCTGAAATCACCCACTTAAAATTTGAGATATTTGGTGAGAATATTTATGTGGGTCCTTGCATGGGGTGGCTGGTTTTTTCCGGGGGGGGCATATTATTCATACCTATTCCCCCCAAAAAAAAAATCCACCCACAAAAGGGTTTGTCTGGGGCATAGTTGGAAATTCTCAATGTGGCCCCCAAATCTACCTGCCCCCCCCCAAATCCTGGCCTGGCCGTCTCCCTCCTGTCCTTTGTTCCGAAGGTTGATTCTTGCAATTGCAGGACCCCCCCCCCCACAATATACTCCGTCTCTGTGCAAACCGTACCTGCTTAAAAATAAATCAATCAATATTTGAGCATCCCTACATTGCAGGGAATCTGAAACATTGTATTCCCATTTTTTTTAAATTTATTTATTTGTAATTATACAGAGGATTTGTGGAAATCTAATTGCAACAGTAGCTTATAAGGGCCAGGCTGGGGGGGGGGAACGTCCCTCCTCCTCCCCCTCCTCCTCCTCCTCCTCTCTCTCCCTTTGTTTAACAAAATCTCAGCTTTGTTAGGGTAGTGAAAGCCAGATCAGTTCCTAAGATGCAAGGAAACGTTGCCTTTACGTGAGGAGCCCTTGAGGGGGAAGGCAATCTCCCCCCCCCCAGATTTGTCTATCTTCCCTCCCACCCCCTGTCTGATCTGCTTTTTATTATTTTTTTAAAGCATAAATCTCCAAAAAAATGCATTTTTATGTTCTCCCTTCTAGGTAAAAATAGGGGACAGTTCAAACTTAAAAACCAGGTGCCCCCACTCAAAGGGAACAGTAATGTCATTTTATTCTATATTTTCCCCTTTAGGTACTGGGCCTTGCAATATAATGTGGGGGGGGGGAGCCCCCCTTTTTACAACCATAAATGTATCGCTTGCGCTCTCTCCCCTTGGGAAAAATATGGCCATTTCTCTCTTCAGATACAATGGGGTTTGGGGTTTTTTTTGCAATGAATGAATGGATAAAATAATCTACCCAGATCTGTCGCTGAAATCGTCTGGCAGAGTGGGTTTGTGCAAAGAGATAGTTGCTTGACGGATGACTGCGGAATACCAGCTGCCCTGTGTCTGGGGTGGGCGGGGGGGGGGGGAGAGACTGACTTATTATATTGTGTTTACATAAAAGGAGCGGAAAGGGGAGAGGCTAACGGAAGACACTCCCCATTCCCCCAAAAAAGCAAATTCTGAAAAGATGAGAGGTTCTGTGCTCTGAAAGCAATTTAATTACCATTTGTATTTTTTTAAAAAAAGTAACAATGCTTTACCCCCCCTCTCTTTCTCTCCCCCCCCAAAAAAAATATCCTTTTAGTCGACTTAATTCGGGCAAACTTCAAGATCTGGGCGTTGGAGACGGGAGCAAGTTGACTCTGGTGCCAACGGTGGAAACTGGCTTAATGGTAAATAAGTTTCATTTATTATCTCCCCAGCATCAGGAGAAGCCAAGATGTGGCGCCCGCCGGGTGCTTTGAACTATAACTCCCATTTGCTGCAACTGGGTGTGTGTGAATGGCCAATGATTATGGGAGGCGTAGTCAGAAGACATTGAGTATGACGATGGATGCCTTAGTCATCCTCTAAGGAAGGCAAACTCGGCCCACCAGATGTTTTGGGACTACAACTCCCATCGTCCCTGAGCACTGCTCCTGTGAGCTAGGGATGATGGGAGTTGTAGTCCCAAAACATTTGGAGGGCCAAGTTTGCCTATGCCTGCGCTAAGGAACCACAGCTAGAAGAATCCCTGGCAGACGACCACCCAAACTCTGCAGAAACTAGTAAAATTCTGCCTACTTTTTTTGTCTGGCCCTGCACACCTCTGCCATGCGGCCCCCGGAAGATTGGCCCTGGGCCCATTAGTCCCCCGGCTAGTAAAAGGTTCCCTAACCTTTAATTTAATTGTTGGAGCCCCTCTGCAAGAGAACGGGTAACTCAAGGGCAGCCCGGCGTGGGGTGGGGGGTTAAGTTAGGCTCCCCTTGGGCTCTTTTCCTTTTGGCCAATTTGGAATGCTCTGTAGGCAATAACAATATAATAATAATTATTTATTATTTATACCCCGCCCATCTGGCTGGGCTTCCCCAATCACTCTGGGCGGCTTCCAAAAAAATATATAATGAAAATACTGTAATACATCAAACATTAAAAGCTTCCCTAAACAGGGCTGCCTTCAGATGTCTTCTAAAAGTCTGGTAGTTGTTTATTTCCTTGACATCTGACTGGAGGGCGTTCCACAGGGCGGGTGCCACCACCGAGAAGGCCCTCTGCCTGGTTCCCTGGAACTTGGCTTCTCGCAGTGAGGGAACCGCCAGAAGGCCCTCGGCGCTGGACCTCAGTGTCTGGGTAGAATGATGGGGGTAGAGACGCTCCTTCAGATATACTGGACTAGGCAAAGTGTCAATTTTTGGAAAAAGATTTATCTTATTTTCCTTGTTTCTCCCCCCAAAAACCCACCTACAGTCGCAAGCATCCAGACCGGAGCAGTCCGTAATGCAAGCGTTGGAAAGCTTAACAGAAACTCAGGTAAGGACACCTTCGGCTCGGGGTGTGTGGGGGGGGGGGAATTTCTCCCAAATACCTTATTTTGTTGCATTGCCTGAAATCACCCTACAGGGCTTGGTCAGGGGCAGGCTGTCTCAGCCCTGGTGACCTCCAGATCTGGAAATGCCTGGTTTTCCTAAAATCTGGATCCCCCTGTATTTAAAAGAAGGATTTCAAAAGAAGAACGAGCTCCGCTTCTGCCTTTGGGTAAAGCTTCCTTCTTTCCTTTCGGATCACTTCCCTGATCGCCGCCATACTGACTTGGGAACTTTAGTGCGGTAAATTTTGTAGGTGAATTGTACATCTCCTTTTCTTTTCCCCAATCGCCTGTGGTCCAGGACATCTTTGGTCCCGCGTGTATTTTATTTTATTTATGCATTTGACGTATCTTTAATACATCGGTTAGACAATTGTCGCCCATTTATCATACTTCCCTCCCCTCCGTGAGGGTCTTAATTTATTCCTTATTAAGTTGCATCTCCTTAATAACCTTTAATGTGCATATTTTATGCACTATTTTTATCTGTTGTTAGCCAGCTTTGGCCGGGGAGGACGGGATACAAATACAAAATTATTGTTATTATTATTATTAAAGCAGTATCTCGACACTTTAAAGCAGTCACTCCCCCAGAAAATCCTGGGAGTTATAGTTTAAGGGTGCTGAGAGAGCGCTGCAATTCCCAAGGTGGTTAAACAGTCCATCCCCCTTTGTCGGGGAACTCTGGGAATTGCAGTTCTCTGGTGGGAACAGGACGGCGCCTAAGAACTCTCAGCACCCTGAAACTACGTTTCCCAGGATTCTTGGTGCACCGTGACTGCTTTAAATGTAGAGTGATGGGACTTGAGAAGGTTGAGTGTCTGCTTTGTATGATCTCGTTTTTTTGCGAGGCTTAAAGGCCATAGAGCTGAAGGAGGAAGTACGAAAGAGTGCCGCTCTTTCCCACTTCCTCTTTCATCTCTATGGGCGTTTCGAGGCTCTGGATGAATTGCACCAAATCTGAATTTTCGTTTTATTTTCGCCTGATCTGGTGGAGGGAGGGCAGAAGGGGGTAGAGGGAGGTGTTGCCATGGGGCTCGCTCCAAAATGCAGATGCGTCTGTGGGGTCTAGATAAGTTGGCAACCGCTGCCTTTAGGGAGAACCCAGAAGGGAAAACCTAGCCTTTTGATGGATTTAACTGAATCCTGTAAGGGAAACTTGTGACTATTAAAGGAGTGGATTTGTCTCCCACATCACAATGGGCTTTCAGAGCTGGGGGGTTCAGGACCCTTGGCAAGCCAGGGTTATCATCATCATCATCATCATCATCATTATTATTAATTATATTTTAGGAGTCTTCAAGGAAGGCTGCTTAACACTGATTTGGGTTGGTAATCCTTCAAGGCTAGAGGAAAAAGGCAGCGAGATGAGGGTCTCTCAGCTATAGGTCTACTCTGAATAGGGCTAACATTGCACATGGCTCATGGCGTTCTAAATTACCTAAATGAGTCCTGGTCCATTTCATATCTCTGGCTTTGTCCCTCGCCATTAGTCTGCTAGCCACAGGAATGAACGAACAGAACCAGCCGCAATTTAAAACGCATCACAAAAGGAAAAAGCATTGGGGAGGGAAGAGGAAACCAAGCGGGCACCGATTCCTAAAATGGCTGTGGTCCCGTTGAACTTAATGGACAAGGTGAACTGGGGGGGGGGGTTCCATTAATTCCGGGGGTGGAGGCAGCCCACTCTGAGTCCAACATAGCTGGATGAAAACCGATTGTCTTTCTAATCCTCGTGTGATCAAAACATGCGTTTTGATAATGTGATTTAAAATTAAGGTGTGAGCCCCTTTCCAGTCGTCCTGTCTCTCCCCCCCCCACAGCCCCAATAAGTAAAAAGAAGCATTCTCACAATAGCAAACCAGACACCTGTCATTTAATTTCAATAGACCAACAACTTGTAGTATTCACGCAGTTTGGGGTGGGTTTTTTTGGTTGTTGTTTGCGATTATTCCCCAATGCCAGATTCACCAGAGCATTTATATCACTTCTAAGGCACCTCAAATTTACTACGTGGCTCCCAGAGTTTAAAAAAACTAAAGGTAAAGGTAAAGGGACCCCTGACCGTTAGGTCCAGTCGTGACCGACTCTGGGGTTGCGGCGCTCATCTCACTTTTCTGGCCAAGGGAGCCGGCGTACAGCTTCCGGGTCATGTGGCCAGCAGGACTAAGCCGCTTCTGGCGAACTAGAGCAGCGCATGGAAACGCCGTTTACCTTCCCGCCGGAGCGGTACCTATTGATCTACTTGCACTTTCAAACTGCTAGGTTGGCAGGAGCAGGGACCGAGCAATGGGAGCTCATCCCGTCACGGGGATTCGAACCGCCGACCTTCTGATCGGCAAGTCCTAGGCTCTGTGGTTTAACCCACAGCGCCACCTGCGTCCCTTAAAAAAACTAGGCCCACGTTTATTTTTTTAAAAAAAATGAATGTATACTAGGGCAATGTTGTGGGACGGCCACTTAATTATTATTATTATTTTGTCTCCTGCCCAAGCGCAGAGAAGCTTTTGGCTGGCGGAGGGGGAAGAGATTTGGGGTGCAGAGTAGCAGCAAGGGGTGGTTGAAAGAGTCCAATTTCTCCTTCCTCTCTCCCCCCCCCTCCACCCCACAGTCTGATCATTATATAGAGAAGAGAGGGGTGGGGAATTTTGATTTATTTGCTGTGCTTGCTCTCTCTCTCCCAGCCCCCATGGGAGTAGGAGCCTCGGGAAGAGGCAAGGGTGGAATTTGAGGGGGGGTTGGCCTATTGATGGCAAGGGGGGGGGGTTCACGCCAAGAATGCATGCATTTTTTTGTGGGGGGGGGGAGCTGAGCCGAGTGGCAGCCAGCCATCTGTTTCTGATGGGTCTGGCTTTGATTATTCTGGCTGCTGCTAAACCCACATTCCTTCCTCTTTGCTGAGACTTTTCTCTTGGTAGCAAAAAAATGTATGGGGGGGTTGGGGGGGCGGAGGGTGGCCGGGTTTAAAGGCTTGCCCATGGCTTCCTCTGAAGTTTTGATGCTGGCCTGGCATTTATTTTGAAGTTGAAGTTCTTGTCCATTGAAGGGAATGCGTCTTAGTTGTGGCACGACGTCTGTGCTGAATCAGGCCCAGTAGTTTTGGCGCAGAATCCTGGCCAGCCCCATGCTTTCCCTTTAATTTCGAGCCTGCGCTACTTGCAATCTTGTAGGCATTTAGTGCACATTATTTATTTTATTTTATTTTATTTCTATGCTGGGTCTGACTGGGTTTCCCCAGCTACTCTGGGCGGCTCCCAACAAAATATTAAAAACACGACAAAACTTTAAAAACTGCCTTAGACTGCCTTCAGATGTCTCCTAAAAGTCAGATAGTGGTTTATTTCCTTGACATCTGGTGGGAGGGCGTTCCACAGGGCAGGCGCCACCACCGAGAAGGCCCTGTGTCTGGTTCCCTGTAACTTCGCTTCTCGCAGGGAGGGAACCCTCCTAAGGTCCCAGGCTGGGTGTCAGCATTAAAGCACAACTTTTTAAAACAACTTTGCAACCGTGAAAATTACCATTTCGTGCATCTCTCTTCGTAAATATTCATTCTCTGTTTAGTAAATCAATATTATTCATCGCCATCTTCGTATTGTGAAATGTTGCGTTGTTTTTAATGTTGTGAACCACTCGTGAGATCTATGGGGCCGTAAAGAAATTTAATAAGTAATAAAGCTCCCTAGAATCTGTCACATGTCCCCTGTATATGTGTGTATGTGCATGTATATACCGTATTTTCCGGCATATAAGACGACTGGGCGTATAAGACGACCCCCCAACTTTCCCAGTTAAAATAAAGTTTGGGATATACTTGCCGTATAAGACTACCCCTCTTCCAACGCACACCAAATAAAAATTAAAAAAAAAACAGTCCCCAGTCCGGCTCAGAAATCTGCTCCACTTCCCAGTGGCCGGGGGCTTCTGGGGCCAATTTTCAAGTGTATTTCTGCTTCATCTAGAGAGCTTGGGGTCCTCTGATTTAATTTGCGGTCGTTTTATCCTTTGGTGGGGAGTTGCTGCCGGAGCTGCTGCTGCTGTAGCCGGCGTATAAGACGACCCCCGACTTTTGAGAAGATTTTCCTGGGTTAAAATGTAGTCTTGTACACCAGAAAATACAGTATATCTAAATATCTCTATCTATATGGCAAGCTCTGCCCCTGAAGGCTTGCAATCTTTATGAATATTATTTAAAAACAAACACACACACACGAGAGGAAAGAGAGTTGGTGAGGGAAGAGGAAACCAAGCAAGCTCAAGTCACCAAACTGCTTCTGTGTTCTTCCTAGGACAGGGAAATGGCCGGGGGGGGGAACCTCTCCTCTCCCCCACTCCCCCTAGCAAACCTCTTCTTTGCCTAGCTTTTCCACAGAAGGGAACGCCCAGTTACTGTCCGGGTATTTACTTGGGGTGGGGAACAGAGAGACAAAACCAGGAAGCCCCACCTCTCATTCATCCTGCGACTGTTCTGCTCGCCTCAAACTGCTGCCCCGTCTTCTTTCTGCTAAGAGCAGAAAAATCTGCTTCCTCGAATGTTTGGGGTGCGTCTTACGAAAGATCTGACGCCCTTTCCTGAGATCTGGCTGCAGGGCGGGTGGCTGAAATCTCTCGCTTCCGTTCGTTGAGAGACGGGTGGGTGTGTTTTATTTAATTACTGTTGCGGCGTTCTCCAAAGCAGCTTTCCCTCCACAACAAACCTGTGAGGTAGATTAGGCTGGAGGGGGTGCAATTGCGGGGGGTGGGGTTTGAACCCCTGTCTCCCATGGGTTCCCCGCCCTTGATGAATCGCCTGCGAGGTCGGCCGGGCCGAGATAGCCACCGTCTGCCCTGAGGTCACCCATTCAGCTCCATGACCAAGTGGGGATCATAGCTGTCAAGCGTCCCTTATTTGGCGGGACAGTCCCTTATCCCAGCGCCATGTCCCACTGCTGTCCCTTATTGATGCTGTCCCTTAAATAAGCTACTGAAGGTAATGGGGCCCTTTCTATGTCCAGCTGTCCTTTGTCAACAACAAATTGTTGCTGTTTTTTGTGTTGAATATATGCTATATGGTAATTAATGGACCTAATAGGTATCTAAAGCCATTCGCATGCAACAAAATATGTCTTTTATCAAAGTAATTGTTGATCCCTTATTTTGGCTGCTGATCCTTTATTTTCGAGGCTGCTGGTCCCTTATTTTCAAATCTGTAAGTTGACAGCTATGGTAGGGATTCGAACCCAGAACCTAGTAGTAGTATTATTACCCTGCTGAGAATCTCCGCTTTTACAAGTCTGTGTGGGTTTGCTCGGCCGAAAATCATAACCCCTCCTGGGTTGCGTTTTGGTTTTCAGCATGGGCACCATTTTTGGTGAGGAAGATATTGGACTACAACTCCCATCATCCCTGAGATCTGGCCTTGCTAGCTAGCTAGGGGCGATGGGAGTCGTAGTTCAACAACACACAGGTTGAGAAAGGCTGGTTTGGACTGAGCAACGCTTTGCTAAATTTCCTGTTCCTCCTTGACATTGATTGTTGTTTCTTGTGTGTGTTTATTTGCTTTGCAAGGGGTGGGGTGGTCCAGGAAGTCTGTGGGGTGCCCCTCCTGTGATGCCTGCCACCCTCCTCTCAGGGAGGGCGCCAGCCGCCCGCCCGCCCCACCCACGGAGCATGGCCGTGGTGCCACCCTCCCCGAGCGGCGGGGAAGCGGGCAAGGCGAGGGTTACCTCGGGCCAAGTTTTCTGAACACGTCGTCGGAGAAAGGAAGAATTCGGTGTACTCTGAGTCATCTCTGGTTTCTGGGAACTGGGGCTCAGCTCTTGAGCTGGATTCAGAGGCAATCAATTTATATTTCTTCCTTCAGAAGGCTTTCTGAATCCTAGCAGGAAAATAATATTTTTTTCCCCCTTTTCGGATGGTTGGCACAGAAGTACGTCTCTATCTCTTTCTTTCTCTGTCTGCCGCCCTCAACCCAAACCCATTGCCATCTCTCTAGAGAACATGGAGTTGGGTTTCTCTCTCTGTGTCTCTTTTTCCCACCCACCCATTTCCCTCCCAGAAGACTGTGTGATTGTGAAACTTGCGTCCTCCGGCGCAGATAACCCTCTGAGGTTGTGTTGCAATCTCTGTGACAGCAGGGTTTTGTTTTTTTAAGTTCCCTCCCGTAGTTTGTGGAAAGGCTTATCGGCAGCCTTGACGCGTTTGTCGAGGGCGGCAGGTTCCCTGAGCATGTGCAGAGTGCATTCCCCACCCAGGGCGGGTGTGCAGTTGTGCAACTTCATCCTCCAGGGCAGGTAACAGGTTTTGAGTTTGGATTTCCCTCTCTGTTGTTTTGCAGAAAGGTTTGTCTCTGCTTCCAGGGCAGCAGGGTTTCTGAGCATGCACAGAGTTTCATTCCCCCCCCCTTGCCTCTGTCATGAGCCTTTGGAGTGGCCGTTTTGCGTGAGGTGTGTACGTGTATTTCACGTTACAAGTTGACAAGTTAAGAGAAATTTTGTCCAGAGTGTGAGCTCAACCTACCCACAGCCGAGTCGCGAATCAGGTGTTTTGCACGTAGAAAGTCCCAGATTCTGATTCCCAGCATCCTACACTTAGACAATAATGAGCCAGGTAACAAAACAGCTTCCTGTCTTCCTGGCTCTAAACCAGGAAGTCGCAACAATTCCTTAGAGTGCGCGCAGAGTGCCTGGCAACCAGAACCAGGCCTACAGAGCTAAGGGATTTAGGGAACTGCATATCCCCACTGGAAGGTGCGACCTCAAGCTGTCTTCCTTCCCATTTGTAAAAAAAAAGTGGCATCTCTATGAGCCCGCTAACTTTCCTCTTCCCTCCCCAGCGCTCTTTCCTTGTGTGATGCGTATTTGAACGTATTCGTTCGTAGAATTGTAAAGTGCAAAGCATACTGCTAGGCTCCTCTGGTCCAACCCTTTGCAATGCCTCAGACCTGGGTATGCTTCCCCCCCTTAAAATGCCCCCCCAATTACCTGCATTAGCGCTTTCTCTCTTTTAAACCAGGCCCAGTGAGGTATAAAGTTGGCATGTGAATTGGCCAACCTGGTGTCGTCCTGGGACTCCCAGTTCCCACCCGCCCCCTGTCCCCAGGAATCAGCTGTGCTGGCCGAGAACTGTAGTGTGTAGCGCCCGGCGGGCGATGTTGGTCGGGTGTCCTCATCCGTGGTTCCTTTGACCCATTGTCTCTGATGCCAGGCTGGCAGATCTATGCTTTATCTGCCTATTTGTGTGTGTTTTTGTGCTTGCGTACAGAGAATTGGGCCTCTTCCTCCTTTCTCTGTTTCTTTTGTTCTCTCTCTCTTTCCAAAGAAGCGAGCGCCAGGGGAAGATTTTATTTTTAGTCGTGCCAGCACGGAGGTGGCTGGTACTCAGGGCATCATCAGCCTCCGGTTAATGACAGCGAAGGGCGCTCCGTCTTCAGCCTGGCCTCTGACGTCAGAGGAAACGCGAGGAGGAGGGCAGAGCGAGAGACGGGCTCTCTTCTGCAGCAGGGGCAGGGTGCCTTAATGGTTAGAGCGCCAAGCAGAAAACAGATGGCAGTTTAAACAAAAAACTGAGGGGGGGGGGGCGTTGAGCCTTAAGGGGGCTCAGAGCTATGAGTCACGGGTGGGTTTAGTTTTCTCCCAGCTGGAGAGCCCTCCGTTCTTATTTCAAAGAGCTGTGGAACTGGCAGGGGGGACCCCAAAGGCCATCTAGCCCAACCCCTTGCAAGACAGCATTTTTGGGGGGGTTGGGGGGCATCAAATGCATGTAGATTCCAAGCTATTTCCCCCCGTACTGGTGCACAATCCCGAATTAATTTTTTTTTTTTTTTGCCTCATTCCTCCCTGTGCTATACCCTCAGTCACAGAGTCTGTGAAATGGGTTTGCGATATCCCCTGAGGCTGCAGTGGCATAATGTGCGGTCCTTATTTTGTTAGTTCCCTTACAGCTTCGTGTTATTAAAACACTTTATGGTCAGGTTTATTGCCCTGGCGGTGTATATTGCTTTTGTATTTTTCAACGGCTGGCTTTGGGGGGGGGCACAAAATAGGTTCCTGCATTTCTTGACCTCCCACGTTCCCCTGGTGCCTAGTTTCTATAATAAACAGATAATCTGTTTACCTGGGGGGGGGGAGGCAGAATAAACCCTCTCCACAAAAATTTACCCCCCTTTTTGCCAGGGGGACAGAGTACTTGAGCGCCACGGAAATCCCAGCAGAGGGGCTACGCACGATTTTACAGCGGTGAGGGGGTGGGCAGAGAGAATTTATCCTTGGAGGAAAGGCTCCCCCCAGACCTTTTATGCATATGGAAATTGCCATTTGGGCTGGCGTGGGGCTTTTGAGAACAAAGGAGTGCCTTCCATTCAGCGGGTGGAACGATATTATTTTTGTTGGGGGGGGGGGAGCCTAAAAAAAAAGCATGCATTTTTTCCCCTGATGGAGAGGTAGAAAGATTCTCTTCCAGCTGCGTGCGACAGACGCCCCCGCCCCTCTGCTGTTTAATCAAAATCAATAATAAATATTGCTTGCTGCTTATTGCACGGTGACGGGTAATGCTGGTTGTTTTTTAACCGGGCGGGTGCCCAGCGGTCTTTTGTGCCGCCGGTGGGGGCGGTTGCTGCAGGGAGAGACACACAGACCGGGAGTCGTGACTTGCGGCCGGCAGGTGGGGGGGGGGAAGAGGGTCTTTTGACGGCAGAGGCTCCCTTGCGGCTGGGCTGGTTTTGGAATTTCGTGACTGGCGCAGGCCGGGGGGGGTGATGCCAGACGCCTGGAGATTTGGAGAACGCGGCTTCTCTCCTTTCTGCCCCCCCAGCTCTCCAGACTTGGGGGGGGGGGCAAAGGCCAAGTCTCTAGTCCTGTAGATCTGCCTTGGGTCACCTCAAGCCCTTGTTGGAGGGCTCGAGGTTGTCATAGAGCAGCAAACTTTTTCAGCAGGGGGCCAGTCCG
Source organism: Podarcis erhardii (assembly GCF_964252035.2). Lineage (NCBI taxonomy): Eukaryota > Metazoa > Chordata > Lepidosauria > Squamata > Lacertidae > Podarcis > Podarcis erhardii. Next base: position 8,288,363 of record NC_138516.1, on the reverse strand, counting down.
CTGGCCCTCAGGCCTTGGGGGGGGGCTGGATTATATTTTGCAAAAAAAAAATAAAAAATGAATGAATTTCTATGCCCCACAAATAACCCAGAGATGCATTTTAAAGGACACATTCTACTCGTGTAAAAACACCCTGATTCCCGGACCGTCCGTGGGCCGGATTGAGAAGGCAATTGGGACGGATCTGGCCCCCGGGCCTTAGTTTGTCATAGAGGCAAGCATTTGTTCTGGCCCTGATGGAAGAGACCATCCTTTGCACTCGCAGATAGACTGCCCTTTTCCATGGCTGATCCATATACTAGCTCCAAATAATTCGGTTGGAGGGGGGGTTGGTTGTGCTTCATTCATGCTACAACCCCGGACAGTATGTTTGAGAGGCTCTGAGCTTCATGGCTGTGGGGTGGGGTCTGAGTTCGAATTCTCCCTTCCAGAGGCACCATGAGGGTCATCTGGTCCGACTCCACTGCAATGCAGGAGACAGAGTCCCCCCCCCAAAAATAAATAAATTCCTGGGTTTCAGTGCAAGAGTCCCCCCCCCAAATAAATAAATTCCTGGGTTTTCCACATACCCTTCTTGTGGCAGGGAGTTCCATAGGGTAATTACCAGAACAGGCGTGTTTTGCCCTCTTCTATTTTGCCCCACATCCCTGGTAGCAATGTGGCCCATTGCGGCAACCAGGAAACCCAGTCTCTGCCCTCGAGGCGCTTACAGTCTTGGGTTTCGGCTGCAAATGAAGGCAGGAAGATTAGACCACGTGCCGAAGGACTTACATCCGCAATCTTTGCATCCCTGGGGATAGGAATGCGTACTCTACACTAGCTAGCGGGGCTGCACTCTGCACATGCTCAGAAGCCCCTCGAGGTCACCATTCCTGGGTATTTCAGCCACTTCCACCCCAGTGTCGGTGAAGAGAATACAGAAACAGTTACGAGGTCTGAATATGCATGATTTGTTAAATCAATTTACCGTATTTTTTGCTCTATAAGATGCACCAGACCACAAGACACACCTAGTTTTTGGAGGAGGAAAACAAGAAAAAAAAATATTTTGAATCTCAGAAACCAGAAGCGCAGTGAAAGCAGCGATCCCTCTTGCTGTTCTGGCTTCTGGGATAGCTGCGCAGCCTGCATTCGCTCCATAAGACGCACACACATTCCCCCTTACTTTTTAGGAGGGAAAAAGTGAGTCTTAGAGAGCAAAAAACACGGTATATTTTTTTAACATACGGGGGGTTTTTTTGCTTGATGCTTTCCACATCTGTTTTGTTTATGATGCTGTTCCTGCAGAAAAGAGCAGCGCTGAGGTTCGTCCCACTTCTTCCGTGTTTAGGTGCCTTCTAACCTTTCGAAAATAATAATAATTTGCGTGCTAGAGGTGGTTTCAGGTCTGCTTCCTCCAGGTAGCAGCCTGCTAAACCTCGCTCTGCTCAACTTCCCGGCTGTCCGAAACTCAACTTCGCTGCTTTCGCGCCCACTGCCGGCATCCGGCCCCCCCTCAGTTCCCACGGGTTTCTCAGAAACTTTGAAGCCGGGGGGTGTTGTCTTCCATTTCTTCTGTGTGTGTAGATGGGGCATGAACAGTTGTGGGGAGGTCTAGGGTGTTGAAAGGATCCTAGCAGGTGCTGGGGGAGGGGGTTGGAGTCGAGTAGGGTCACGGATGATGCAAGGAGTGGTTTTTTGGGTGCGCTTAGATTTTTATTATGGGACGCAGGTGGCGCTGTGGGTTAAACCACAGAGCCTAGGACGTGCCGATCAGAAGGTCGGCGGTTCGAATCCCCGCAATGGGGTGAGCTCCCGTCACTCGGTCCCAGCTCCTGCCAACCCAGCAGTTCGAAAGCACTTCAGAGTGCAAGTAGATAAATAGGTACCGCTCTGGTGGGAAGGTAAACGGCATTTCCGTGCACTGCTCTGGTTCGCCAGAAATGGCTTAGTCCTGCTGGCCACATGACCCGGAAGCTGTACGCCGGCTCCCTCGGCCAGTAAAGCGAGATGAGCGCCGCAACCCCAGAGTCGGCCGCGACTGGACCTAACGGTCAGGGGTCCCTTTACCTTTACCTAGATTTTTATTACTTTGCTCTCTCCGTTTTGCTGACATTTCTGCAGCAACAAGAAAGGAGAATTCCTCTCTGTCCGTCCGTGCTCATTGCAAAAAGTTTTCGGAAGTGTCGGTTGAACAACTCCTAGCGAGAAAAGCAGAAGGGAAAGTCTTCTCCTAAAAACCTCCACTGCCTTTGAAGGAGGAATAAACTCCAGAAATCCCTAAGGCAGGGGTCAGCAAACTTTTTCCAAATCAAATATCCTTTATTAGGCATAGCAAAGCACACATTATCAAACAGACACAGTAAACTTTTTCAGCAGGGGGCCGGTCCACTGTCCCTCAGACCTTGTGGGGGGCCGGACTATATTTTGAGGGGGGGTGAACGGATTCCTATGCCCCACAAATAACCCAGAGATGCATTTTAAATAAAAGGACACATTCTACTCGTGTGAAAACACGCTGATTCCTGGACCGTCCGTGGGCCAGATTGAGAAGGCGATTGGGCCGGATCCGGCCTCTGGGCCTTAGTTTGCCTACCCATGCCCTAAGGCATTGTTGGAAAGGGAACCTACAGCTCATCTAGCCCAACCCGCCTACAACGCAGGAACCTTTTGCCCCACATGGGGCTCGAACCCAGAACTCTGGAATTAGAAGCGTCTCATGGTTTTAAAAACCCACCCGCTTCGCGGCTGCTTTGCAGGCCCTTATCTCGGTGGTGACCCTTATCTGGGATGCGGGTGGCGCTGTGGGTTAAACCACAGAGCCTAGGACTTGCTGATCAGAAGGTTGGCAGTTCAAATCCCCGCGACGGGGTGAGCTCCCATTTCTCGGTCCCTGCTCCTGCCCACCTAGCAGTTCGAAAGAGCACCTCAAAGTGCAAGTAGATAAATAGGTACCACTCCGACAGGAAGGTAAACGGCGTTTCCGTGCGCTGCTCTGGTTCGCCAGAAGCGGCTTAGTCATGCTGGCCACATGACCCGGAAGGTGTACGCCGGCTCCCTCGGCCAGTAAAGCGAGATGAGCGCCGCAACCCCAGAGTTGGCCACAACTGGACCTAATGGTCAGGGGTCCCTTTACCTTTACCTTTACCTTTTCTCGGTGGTGGCATGGAAGGGAGGAAAAACCAGATTATTATTCAGTTTGCTTCTCATACCCTTTACCTTCTTAAGTTGGCGAGGACGAAATGTCTAGTTATGTTCTTTTAAAAGACTCCTCCCTAGACCAGCGAACCCCACCTGCTTAAGCAAATATTTACTGCTCTCTCCCCACACCCTCCCCTCCCGGGGACCAGGGCTTGTTCTGGGGCTTCCCCACCCAAATCCCGGCAGATCGCACAGGTGTGTCGGGTATTATGGTCTGCCCACGGTGGTGATTGACTGCAGTGAGGTGGAAAATGGGCGGCGGGGGCCTGTGTTTTGAGAAACCCGGCCCTCCAATCTGCTGGCTTTCTCCACCACCCCAATGGAGCATCAGCCCCCAGCAGGCAGAAATCCGTCAGGTGCAGCTGCTCCCAAACTCGGAATGACGGGCGGCAGAGCTGCACCTGTTGAACAGGCTGCCTGCCATGGGACCCAGTCTTTGAACTGTGAGTGGTGCGGTTTCGGCGTGAGGACTGTGCTCTCATCCTCCACTGGAAACCTGGGCCAAGGGGAAACTGTTCCTAGGTTGCTGTTTTTGTAAGGACTGGAGGAGGCAAAGTAATGATGATGATGATAATAATAATAATAATAATAATAATAATAATAATAATAATAATAATGTTTTTAAAAATTAGTTGTATCCCGCCGCCCCCCCCCAACCGAGGCCAGGCTCAGAACAGCTAACATCATAAAAACAACACAATATGCATAAAAACAGACCCCGTATTATTCATTATAACTACCGTATTTTTTGCTCTATAAGACTCACTTTTTCCCTCCTAAAATCAATTTAGGGGGGAAATCCTTCCAGTAAACATTAGATGATCGCCAGGGCTAGCTGGCTAAATTAGTCCTGTTTGGGCCAGTGAAGAGACCAGGGGAGAATTACCATATTTTTTGCTCTATAAGACTCCTCACTTTTTCCCTCCTAAAAAGTAAGGGGAAATGTGTCTGCGTCTTATGGAGCGAATGCAGGCTGCGCAGCTATCCCAGAAGCCAGAACAGCAAGAGGGATTGCTGCTTTCGCTGCGCAGCGATCCCTCTTGCTGTTCTGGCTTCTAGGATTCAGAATATTTTTTTTCTTTTCTTCCTCCAAAAACTAGATGCGTCTTGTGGTCTGGTGCGTCTTATAGAGCGAAAAATACGGTAGTTAGAAAGTAAGACTGTAGCTGTGAGCTGCCTCTGAAACCAGGCTTTTCCAGGTAGCTGCTCACCTATGGCGAGTCGGGCTGTGTCTCCAGGCGACTATGCAGAAGTTTTTTAAAAAATCCTCCCCTGTTCCTCGTTTGGAGAATTCGGAGTATGCGGGGGGAGATATCGCAGACGTGAGTTTTCACAACTGCTCAAGGAGTTTTGTCCATTTGCATGCAGCTGGGGACCATTTTGACTCACGAAAGCGGGCCGAATATTTAGAAGTGGCTCAATTTTGACCCCACAATCTCAAATGGGCCTGGTTTTGACCACTGATTCCAAAACTGCATGCAATGTAACGACTTGATCTCATAACGGCACTGATTTTAACCTCGTGGCTTCCAAGCTGTGGTGATTTTTGCCACTTGACTCTAAAGCTGCGCCAATTTTGACCCCTTGATGTCAGGGTGGATTTGATTTAAATCAAATCGATTTAAATCCAGATTTAAATCCCTAGTCAGTATGACTTGATTCTAATCACTAGTCAGAAGGACAATTTAAATCTCTTTTTTTAACAGAAAGACTCATTCTTGCTGGCAAAATCTTAATTTTTACAACCAGATGAAGGTTTCATTTTTGGGATGATAAATTTTCAGAGCAGTTTTTACAGTTACATCAAAAATGACTGACTTGGTTATACTATTAGAAATACATAGACAGGTAATTATGACATTATTGTGAAGTTTAATAAGTTAACTGTTTATATTTGGAAAACTTTTCAGCTGTACTTTATTGGAAGGAGAAAAATTATCATTTCCTTAATAACAATTTATTTAACCAAAACGGTAACATTATAGCATATGTATCCATGTTTGTTAAGTGATGTGGTTAAATGGGTTTAAAAAACAAGAAGAAGCAAACTTGGACTGAGTTTTAGCACACATGAAAAAGTTAAAACGTTTCCTGATGTCGAAACAAAATTAAAAAATTCCTTCCTGTAGCACCTTAGAGAGCAACTAAGTCAGTTCTTGGTATGAGCTTTAGTGTGCATGCAAACTTCTTCAGATACAATAAAACAGAAGTCACCAGTCTGAAGTTTTGAAGAAGTGTGCATGCACACGAAAGCTCATACCAAGAACTAACTTAGTTGCTCTCTAAAGTGCTACAGGAAGGAATTTTTTAATTTTGTTTCAAACATGGCAAACCGACGCAGCTATCTACCTGTAACATTTCCTGATGAATAGCCTTTGGAGTATAATGTAACTTAAACAGAAAACTATCTTTAGAAGAAGAAAAAAAATCCCCCAAATGCATTTTATTTTAGAAATCTGACTGGGAAAAAAAATCTGAATAAAATAAAAAAAAATCCTATTTCTTTTGAGTTTTACCCACCCTGCTTGTCTGGAGGCGGTTGGAGGATGGATGCGGCTAACAGATTGAGGTTGAATCCTGACAAGACAGAAGTACTGTTTTGGGGAGACAGGGGGCAGGCAGGTGTGGGGGACTCCCTGGTCCTGAATGGGGTCACTGTGCCCCCGAAGGACCAGCTGAGCAGCCTGGGGGTCATTTTGGACTCACAGCTGTCCATGGAGGCGCAAGTCAATTCTGTGTCCAGGGCAGCTCCATCTGGTACGCAGGATGAGACCCTCCCTGCCCGCGGACTGTCTCGCCAGAGTAGTGCATGCTCTGGTTATCTCTCGCTTGGACTACTGCCATGCGCTCTCCGTGGGACTGCCTTTGAAGGTGACTCAGAAACTGCAACTAATCCAGAATGCGGCAGCTAGACTGGTGACTGGGAGTGGCCGCCGAGACCACATAACACCAGTCCTGAAAGACCTACATTAGGTTTCAGTACATTTCCAAGCACAATTCAAAGTGTTGGTGCTGACCTTTCAAGCCCTAAATAGCCTTGGGTCCAGTATATCTGAAGGAGCGTCTCCACCCCCATCGTTCTACCCGGACACTGAGGTCCAGCTCCGAGGGCCTTCTGGCGGTTCCCTCCCTGCGAGAAGCCAAGTTACAGGGAACCAGGCAGAGGGCCTTCTCGGTGGTGGCACCCGCCCTGTGGAACGCCCTCCCACCAGATGTCAAAGAGAAAAACAACTTACCAAACTTTTAGAAGACATCTGAAGGCAGCCCTGTTTAGGGAAGCTTTTAATGTTTAATAGGCTATTGTATTTTAGTGTTTTGTTGGAAGCCGCCCAGAGTGGCTGGGGAAACCCAGCTGGATGGGCGGGGTATGGATAATAAATTATTACTATTACAGTGGTACCTCGGGTTAAGTACCTAATTCGTTCCGGAGGTCCGTTTTTAACCTGAAACTGTTCTTAAGCTGAAGCACCACTTAATGGGGCCTCCTGCTGCCGCTGCACGATTTCTGTTCTCATCCTGAAGCAAAGTTCTTAACCTGAAGCACTATTTCTGGGTTAGCGGAGTCTGTAACCTGAAGCGTCTGTAACCCGAGGTACCACTGTACCAAACTTTTAGAAGACACCTGAAGCAGCCCTGTTTTGGGAAGCTTTTAATGTTTAATAGGTTATTGTAGTTTAGTGTTTTGTTGGAAGCCGCCCAGAGTGGCTGGGGAAACCCAGCCAGATGGGCGGGGTATAAATAACAAATTATTATTATTATTATTATTATTATTATTATTATTATTATTATTACTATTATTATTATTATTATTTATTCAACGAAGTGCTTGTGGGTTTTTTTCTCCCCTTTCTCCGAATTCCGAGGTGTGAAAATGAATCTGCTTTGTTTTGCTTTCGATATCTGCCTCCTTTCCGCCTCCGCCTCTCACATTCTCCTCTTCTTCCCTCCCCAGGTAAACGACTTCCTGTCTGGAAGATCCCCTCTCACCTTGGCCCTCCGCGTCGGGGACCATATGATGTTTGTTCAGCTGCAACTGGCGGCCCAGCAGAACGGCGGACAGCTGCAGCACCGCCACCTCATCGCCAGCCGCGGCGAACACCCGGCCGCTGCGCCCCCGGCCGGTCCCGACTGCCCTGCTCTCCACGGGGGCGCCCACACCCCCCACTTCGCCCGGGTCCCCGCCTCCCCGCCCGCTTGCCAGGAAAGCTCCGCCTCCCCACCGCAGGCCCCGCCCACGTACTGTAGCTCCGCCCACCCGACGCCCGTCACGGCCGGCATGTTCCGCTCGCACGGGGCCCAGGCGAGCGGCGGCACGGGGAGCGCCTCATCGTGTTCGGAGGTGAGTCGTGGTCTCGTCCGCGCCTAGTCCAAGTCAGCAGGAGACTCGAACCCAGAACCTGAGCCTCGTGTCTGAGCTATTGCAATGGGGGGTTGTTTGGGGGAAATAAGGTTCTCATGGTCAGGGCCCTGAGGGGTCTTATCGTCCATCGCCACAGGAAGAAACACCGTATTTTTCGCTCTATAAGACGCACCAGACCACAAGACGCACCTAGTTTTTGGAGGAGGAAAACAAGGAAAAAAATATTATGAATCCCAGAAGCCAGAACAGCAAGAGGGATCGCTGCAGAGCGAAAGCAGCGATCCCTCTTGCTGTTCTGGCTTCTGGGATAGCTGCGCAGCCTGCATTCGCTCCGTAAGACGCACACACATTTCCCCTTACTTTTTAGAAGGGAAAAATTGAGTCTTAAAGAGCAAAAAATACGGTAATAATAATAATAATAATAATAATAATAATAATAATAATAATAAAAAAAAAATAATTTATACCCCTCTCTCCCCAGCCAAGGCCAGGCTCAGGGCGGCTAACAAGCAATAATAAAAACAAGTTGAATGACTATAACTTAAAAACAAGATTAAAATACAACATTAAAATACTGAAATAGCAAAATGTACGGTTTTGGTGCATTGATGCCAGAAAAACCAGGCAGGATAGGAAGCAAGGATGGTTCTGGTTGCAAAACCACCATGGATTTCTGCCTTGGAAAAGGAGACTACCCCACCAGTGTGCAATGAGCAAAACTAACGCAGACCCTCCCCAAGGGCCGAGTTCGGCAGCAAGACAGGAACCGAATGTTGAGAATTGGGGGGTAGGGGTTAAAAAAGCAAGTTTTTAGTCCCCAGTGGCTGCAAAAGGGAGGTGTGTGGAGCTCATAAGCCAGAGGTGGGAGGGTCGCTCCTGATTTTCTTAGCTTGCCTCTCCGCAGCGGTTGCTCTCGCGAGCGGCTTGTGGCTGCTAAGCCCTGCTCTTAAGTAGACCTGTTGAAACAAATACACGCAGCGAACAGAACACGAGCCCCTTCGTTTCAGTTTGGAAGTGTTAACAGAAGAGCTTGAGGCTCTTAGGGTTCTGGGTTCGAATCCCATGTTGGGCAAAGGATTCCTTCATCGCAGAAATGTTATCTGATCTCACTGTATTCCCCCCCCCCCCCGTTCAAAAGTTTAACCAAGGGCCAAAACCAGGGTCTAGTCTTCAAAGCCATCCTCTGGCTCCTGAGCATGTGCAGAGAGCCCCTGCGTGATAGCTTTGAACCCAACATTGGACAAAAGACTCCTGCATTGCATTGAACTGAGTGACCCTTGTGACCCTCCTGCAATTCCACGAGTCTATGAAACTCCATTGGGCAGAAGCCTCTAAGGCTCTAGTCCTCATGGGGGGGCGATTTACCGTATTTTTTGCTCTATAAGACTCACTTTTTCCCTCCTAAAAAGTAAGGGGAAATGTGTGTGCGTCTTATGGAGCGAATGCAGGCTGCGCAGCTATCCCAGAAGCCAGAACAGCAAGAGGGATTGCTGCTTTCACTGCGCAGTGATCCCTCATGCTGTTCTGGCTTCTGAGATTCAGAATATTTTTTTTCTTGTTTTCCTCCTCCAAAAACTAGGTGCGTCTTGTGGTCTGGTGCGTCTTATAGAGTGAAAAATACAGTAGATAGGGAGCTCCCTTATACAGGCCACTAGTCCTTCTGCTTCTGTATTGTCTACACTGATAGGCAGCGTCGCTCCGGGGATGTTCCTGGCCCGATCTGCAGAGGATTAAACATTGGGAGGGGACCTTCTACATGCAAGGCAGGTGTCCGAGCTGTAGCCTGTCACCATTTAGGGCCAGAAATCTGCCGCATGCCAAGCCAGAGCGTTGGTCCATCTCATTCAATATTGTCTGCACGGACTGGCAGCAGCTATCAGGGGGGTTTAGATGGAAGGCAGTTCCCAGATCTCCCTGGAGATTGAACTTTCATTCAGAGCAAATACTCTCCCATTGAACCGACAGCCCTGGCACCAGAAAGCCACAATTTTGGCCTTAATTCAAATTAGACTTTCTTTGGGGAGGGGTTAAGAAAAAGCCTTTTCTGAATATGGTTTGAGGCAGGAATTCGCATCTCTATTCAGGAGGTTTCTAGGCAGAAGTTGGGCGGACATCCATCAGGAATTCGTTGCCTGTGATTCCGGGGTTGGACTAGATGACCGTGTGGTGTCCCTTCCAATTCTTCGAACAGACTTCAATTTTCCCCCCTGCCCTCCTTTCACAGGTTGATTGCGCCACACGGAGCAAACCTTCGCCCAGTGCCAGCCCCATGCAGCCTTCCCGACCCCGCAAACCCGGCGCGGTGATCGAAAGCTTCGTGAACCACGCTCCGGGTGTTTTTTCGGGGACGTTTTCTGGTAAGTCTTCGTTGACCCTTAACTCCTCTTCCTCCGAGCCCTCCGCCTTTCGTGGGAACAAAATATGGCTTCGTGTAGCGGTGTGTGTGTAAGCTTCAGAACATCACAGGGTGCTTTTGCTTGCTGAAGAAGAGCCCTGTGGAGCCCTGAAGCTGGCGCAGGTCCATGTGCCGTTTTTACAATCGAAAATGGACCTGAACGAACTGTGAGAGCCAACTGATGGGTTTCTGTACAAAGCAGGTCTGAACCTGATCTCTGCCGGTTTCTGACAAGAGAAACCAAAGTGAATTTTGGAGCTCAACATTTCTAACAATTTGTATCTGTTCACCTGGCGCCTTCATTATACACCTTTAGGCACCAGGAAAAACGTTCCCTTTTAACCAGGCCTTTGGTTGATATGAATTATATCCTATGCCCTTCCAAAATGTGGTTTTTTTTCCAGTAGGGGTGGAGGCTATTGGGTGGTTGTTTTTATTCTTATTAGTTATTTTGTGGTTTTATATCTTGATTTTATTAACTGCCCTGAGACCCCTGGGTATAGGGTGGTATATAAATTCATATTATTATTATTATTAAATGGGCTTGTTGGTTGCGGTTTGGGAAATCTGTGACACTCCAGCCCCTTCAAAGGATCTTGCAGGACTCTGATAATATCTACTAGTGCTTAGGGATAAATTGGGGTTCTATTCTAGACTTATTCAACTTTTGGTCCCTCAAACGTTGTTGGCTAAATCTCTCACCATGCCTAACCACTGCTTTGGGGGTCGTGGGGTTTGTAGTTTGGAGAGCCAGGATTGGAATACTCTCTCGTCGTCCAGCAACATTGAAGAGGGGGTTTTTAATCAGAGGTTGGGACGGCCACCTGCCAGGAAGTACCGTATTTTTCGCTCTATAAGACGCACCAGACCACAAGACGCACCTAGTTTTGGGAGGAGGAAAACAAGAAAAAAAAATATTCTGAATCTCAGAAACCAGAAGCGCAGTGAAAGCAGCAATCCCTCTTGCTGTTCTGGCTTCTGGGATAGCTGCGCAGCCTGCAGTCGCTCCATAAGACGCACACACATTTCCCCTTACTTTTTAGGAGGGAAAAAGTGAGTCTTATAGAGCAAAAAATACGGTATTTCGCTGTGATTCCCAATTTTCAGGGGGTTGGACTGGATTCTGTTGATTCGAAGAGGTACCCCAGCCAAGCTGCTTTTTAAAAAAGCAAAAAACCAAAGAGAACACTGTAGAGTTTGTTCCCTGGCCCAGATTATTGCCACTTCCTCTTCTCATGTGGACTAGAAACCTGCCCTTCAAAAGCTTTAACATTCACCCTAAGCAAGCGCGGGAAAGGGAAGTTAACAAGACTCTTTTCTGACAGTCTCCCTCTGCAGGCGGCGGCCTCTCCTTCTTCCTTGGAGGCTTTTTGGGATGTTGAGATCCCTGCGTTGCCGGGGTTGGGCTGGATGACCTTTGGGGTGTCCCTGCCCCCTCTATAATTCCAAATTTTCCCTCCGCACCCGACCACAAACACAAATTCTGGGGGAGAGGGAGGAAAAACCAGCCAAGCAACCTCATGTGTTTAGATTGTGAATCGATAAACCTTGAGGACTAGCGACTTGACTTTGCTTCTCCCCCGCAGGCACTTTGCACCCGAATTGCCAGGACAGCAGCGGGCGGCCCCGGCGGGACATCGGCACCATCTTGCAGATCCTCAACGACCTGTTGAGCGCCACGCGGCACTACCAGGGCATGCCCCAGTCCCTGACGCAGCTGCGGTGCCAAACACAGTGCTCGCTTTCCTCGACTTCTGTGTCGCCATCGTCGCCCCAATCCCCGGATCTCACCAGCAACACTACCTCAGAGAAAATCGCAGCAGCTGCTAGCCAGTCCTTACACTTGGGCGCCCCCTGCCCCAGTCAAGTGGCAGCGTCTAAGCCTTCCGGTGAGTCCTGCCTCTGAAAAAGAGTCCAGAATGTGGCTCGGGTCATGAGGTCTAGTAACTCGCTTTGCTGTTGGTCTGTAAGGAAGCTGCCGCTTTTTGCATGCAAAGGGCCCGAGTTCGAAAGCCGACCTCTCCGGGTAGTAGGGCTCTGTTTGAAACCCCTGCCGGCCAGCGCTGTGCTAGATCGAGCGATGCACAGAATAAGCCCAAGTCCCAAATTTGGAACAGTGAGGGCTAGCGTCTTGACTTTTGTGACTCCGCAAGGGGCAGCGTTGTACATGGATATATTTAGGCAGCGCCGTAGCCCCAAGGAGCTTTCCTTGCACAAGGTCCCGGGTTCAGTTCTCCCCTGGAGAGCTGCTGCTGTTCAGCGTAGGCCGTATTGAATTAGATGGGTGTGATATCGGGCGTGTTCCTTTTTGCTCCTTTTCCCCATTAAAAGGGGACACGGGTGGCGCTGTGGGTTAAACCACAGAGCCTAGGACTTGCTGATCAGAAGGTTGGCGGTTCGAATCCCCGCAATGACGGGGTGAGCTCCTGTTGCTCGGTCCCTGCTTCTGCCAACCTAGCAAATCAAAAGCACGTCAAAGTGCAAGTAGATAAATAGGTACCGCTCTGGCGGGAATGTAAACGGTGTTTCTGTGCGCTGCTCTGGTTCGCCAGAAGCGGCTTAGTCCTGCTGGCCACATGACCCGGAAGCTGTATGCCGGCTCCCTCGGCCAGTAAAGCGAGGTGAGCGCCGCAACCCCAGAGTCGCCCGCGACTGGACCTAATGGTCGGGGGTCCCTTTGCCTTTTACCCTTCTTAAAAAAGGGAGATGCAGCCTTGAAGGTCCTCTTTAACGCCTGCGTGCAAATGGGGCTCAGCAAAAGGAGAGGACTTGATATTTTATTTTATTTTATTATGACTCCCCCCCTTTCCCCCCCCCCAAGTGATAAGTTATCCCGCCTGAGCACGGTGGGGTGTTTTGTGTTACATGCAGAAACTCCCTGCAGAGTAAGTCTGGAAGTCGGGGAGAGGGGATTGAGAGAGAGAGCAAGGGAAAAAATATGTCTCTTGGTTTTCTATTTGGCTCGGATATTCTCGGTCACGGTGACCCTGTTTGTTGCCAAGGATGAAGTGAACAGCTTCTGTCTCGATGCTAATAGGTGGCATTAATCCCTTCTGCAAACCCTTCCAGTTTTAGCCTCTTCTGTTCAGTTTCCGTGGGTGCCGTTTGCATACTCTCTTGCCTAAAATCCCCCCAATAACGGCTTTTTCTCCTGCGTGCTTTTAATGGGCCACTTTGCATTCATGACCCCTTCTTCCCGGTTTGGATCTGCTAAATTCAGGGGTTCCCTTTCCTCTGGCAGAAGCGAGAATCTCCATTTGTGCTTCTGTTCAGTTATGTGTGCCCTCTTTACTCTCAAGGTCTCTGCCCCCAGGCGCTTACAGATTAAAGCTGATTTAGACCACTCCAGAGGATTTGAGCAGCACCCCCCCCCTTGCCCCCTTCCTCCGTTCATGGATAGGAACTGTAGTTCAAAGCGTTCAGAGGGCACAGGGCTATGGAATTATGGGGGGGGGGGAGTACGTGAATGACTTTTGACCAATCCTATCCTACTTATCTAACGTGGGTGGCGCTGTGGGTTAAACCACAGAGCCCAGGACTTGCCGGTCAGAAGGTTGGTGGTTCGAATCCCCTCAATGACGGGGTGAGCTCCCGTTGCTCAGTCCCTGCTCTTGCCAACCTAGCAGTTCGAAAGCACGTCAAAGTGCAAGTAGATAAGTAGGTACCGCTCCGGCGGGAAGGTAAACGGCGTTTCCGTGCGCTGCTCTGGTTCGCCAGAAGCGGCTTAGTCCTGCTGGCCACATGACCCGGAAGCTGTATGCCGGCTCCCTCGGCCAGTAAAGCCAGATGAGCGCCGCAACCCCAGAGTCGGCCATGACTGGACCTAATGGTCAGGGGGTCCTTTTTATCCTACTTATCTAAGTCCCATTGGACTGAAGGAGTTATTTTGCAAATGGGAAACACATAGGGAATGCCCTGTGAGCTCATAGTTTCATTTGGGGGAATGTAGGATTGTAGAGTTGGAGAGGGACCCCCAAAGCCATCTAGTCCAGCCCCCTAAAATGCAGGGACCTGTGTTGCCCGACGTGGGTTTCGACGTGGGTTTAAAAATCCCATGCCATCCCAAATCCAATTTAAGGATTAAACATGACCAAATGTTGCATGAGGACCCCGTAGAACAGGCACCCCCCAAACTCTGCCCTCCAGATGTTTTGGGACTACAACACCCATCATCCATGACTAACAGGTCAGGGATGATGGGAACTGTAGTCCCAAAACATCTGAAGGGCCGAGTTTGGGGGTGCCGGCAGTAGAAGAACATCTGGATTTGTTCTTCCAGAGGTGCTGGAAGCCCCGTGGAGCCAAGTTAGTAGATTAACGAAGTGGGGGGGGGGTCGATAGCTCCCTCTATCTTTTTTTTCCTTTCTCTTTTTCTCTCTCTTCCTGCTTTCACGCCTCTTCCTCTCCGCACCCCCGTAGGCTGTGTGTGGCAAAGGCCCCCGTCCCAAAAATAGCAAGGCGAGCTGGCGGGGGCGCAAAAGAAAAACCGACACGGTTACTGCTTTTCTTTCTCCTCCTCGGCGGCCCACTCTCCCCCCTCCTCGCCGCCACCCTCTCTGTGGCACAAACGGAAAATTGGAGGCTCCTCTTCTGCGGGAAAGAGGTTGACAGTTTTCTGTCTGACAGCCAAGTTCTGGCAAAGCGGCGTTCCAGGCTGGGAGGACAAGGGCGGATCTGCCTCCCCCCCCCCAAAAAAAATCTGGCAATAACCTCCGAATTCCCTTCCCTGCCTCTCTGTGTGTCTCCACCTCATTTGGGTTATTTAAACAAAATAAAACACTATTGGGTTTGCAATTTTCCTTGCTGCGAGAATTGCGGGTGGGAGACGAGTGTGGGATTTTTTCCTTCTCTCTCTCTCACCTGCCCTGCTCCCCTCCTGGACTTTTGGACCAGGCCGTTGAGGATTTGAACCCGCTGCCCCTTGGTTTGAAATTCACCCAGCCCAGGCTACAAAACAGCAGCAACAACAAACGGCGCTGTGTTGCTGTGTGGGAACGAAAGGGAACGCAGGCCGTGCTGGATTTGAACCCGCTCCTCTTGGGTTGACCTTCATCCAGCCAGGCTACAAAACAACAACAGCAACAAACTGTTGTTGTGCAGGAACGACCTGGGAGAAGAGAGGGTCGAAGAAGATTGGAAGAAATTCAAGATTTATTTAAAAAAACACTGTAATTTGGTTGAATGTTAAGAAAGGATGCTAGATCATAAATAATTGTGCACCACTAAACTAGATGGAATTAAGATGATAAGTAAGTTTGAGGAAAAATTATAAACCTATTGGAGAATTAATAGATTATAATTAAATGAATCTGACACAAGAGTGTAAATAAGATGATAAATTGCAGGCAAGAATTGACAATGATGCAAATGGGAGCGGGAGATGTGAGGGAGTCCAAAGAGTCCAAAGGGAACGCAGATAAGCCTCAGCCGTAAGCAGTAGCTGCGAGGCTGTTCTTGCTGCCCTCGAGCCAAGTCCCTAGTCCTCTTCGAGGCTGGAGATGGCTCCAGGCTTAGAGACTCTGTACAAAAACACAAATTTGATGGGACCTGGAAACACCTCGCAAGAATCACTTTTTCCCTAGGGGACCTCGGACAGCCAGCCCACACTCTCCAGAAACCTACAGCTCCTCTCATCCTCCTCCTTCCCCTCCTCGCACGCTGCCCTATATCCGTCGCACACTGCCTGCCAGAGTCAGTGCCCCCCCAATCTGCCCCCCCCCCGTGGAAAAGACTGGCACCTGGCGACGCGTCTGTAGTTTTTTACGCTCGTGCATGAATTGTGAGTTTTGTGCATCTTTCGGATTCCACCTTCCGAACCTGTTCCTTGCTTGCTGGCCGGCCCTGCTCCGTTGCCTATCTCCAGAGTAATTTTCTCGTCCTCTCCCCCAATCTGGTCACTTTCCTTTCTGTTTCTTGGGGGGGGGGAGTTGGGTGGAAACTGGGGTTTTTTGGGGAGGTGGCGTGGCTGTCAGAACGTGCCGAAGTGTGTCAAGCATGGCTTTGCACCCAATTTCTGTGCGCGCACCTGCGGGTTGGTGGTTGTGTTCATCAAGGGGGCGAGGGAGGGAGCAAGCCGCCCCCTCGTTTCCTAGATTCTCTTTATTTATTTTCTCCTCGCTGCTTGAAAACAGGTCACCTTCCTTTCTTGCCCCCGTTTCTGAACCATAAAAGGTTTTGACTGCTGGTTAGGTCTTGGTGGGGCTGCGTTGTTGGGGGGCAGGCTGCCACTTGCCGACCAAAAACGCGAAAGGAAGTGGGACGAAAAAAGAGCAGCCATGTAGGGTTTTGGGGGGGGGGCGTCCCATTTCAATGGGAAAGCTTGGCTAGTTTGCAGATGGTTTTTGTCCCGGAGAGATCGCCCTGATGAAAACATTTTTGCATGTTCTCTAGTAAGGTAAAGGTAAAGGGACCCCTGACCATTAGGTCCAGGCGTGGCCGACTCTGGGGTTGTGGCGCTCATCTCGCTTTACTGGCCGAGGGAGCCGGCGTACAACTTCCGGGTCATGTGGCCAGCAGGACCAAGCCGCTCCTGGCAAACCAGAGCAGCGGACGGAAACGCCGTTTACTTTCCCGCCGGAGTGGTACCTGTTGATCTACTTGCACTTTGACGTGCTTTCGAACTGCTAGGTTGGCAGGAGCAGGGACCGAGCAACGGGAGCTCACCCCGTCATTGCGGGGATTCGAACCACCAACCTTCTGATCGGCAAGTCCTAGGCTCTGTGGTTCAACCCACAGCACCACCCGCATCCCTTGCCAGGTTGATATGCAACAGATAAAAACGACGAATAGTGATCGTCCCTTGATTTAATTCGAATAGCTATCATCCCTTGATTTAATTCTAATTAAAAAAAACAAAAATTGCAGGGAGAGTCGAGGCCGACTTGAAACCCCGTGGATTGTTGAATGTTGTTGTTGCTATCGTCGTTTAGTCTTGTCCACCTCTGGACCAGAGCACGCCAGGCCCTCCTGTCTTCCACTGCCTCCCACAGTTTGGTCAAACTCATGCTGGTCCCTTCGAGAACACTGTCCCACCATCTCGTCCTCTGTCCTCCCCTTCTCCTTGTGCCCTCCGTCTTTCCCACCATCAGGGTCTTTTCCAGGGAGTCTTCTCTTCTCCTGAGGTGGCCAAAGTCTTGGAGCCTCAGCTTCAGGATCTGTCCTTCCAGGGAGCACTCAGGGCTGATTTCCTTTTGAATGGAGAGGTTGGATCTTCTTGCAGTCCATGGGACTCTCAAGAGTCTCCTCCAGGGATTGTTGAATAGACCTCCCCAATTATGAAACTCTTTTGCTCGAGGGCGGGCATGTCTTGCCATCCTCATCCTGTCCACAGAGTCGGTCTCTCTCCCTCTCTCTCATCTGGAGGCGTTAGTGCAATCGTGGTCTCCTCAGATGGATTCCTCTAGAATAAATACCGCCCCCAGATTATGTCCTGCCTGTCACCATCGCGGCACATAACTTCTGCCTCCTGCTTCCCTTTCGCTCTCATTAGTGCGCATCGCTCAATCTTTTCTTCTCCTTTGGTCTCTTCCCCCACATAATTTGACGCGGGGGGAAACTGAGGCACAGGGTGTGATCGGCAGCTCGGCTATCCATCGGCTTTTGCCTTCCTGGTTCTGCAGAGGGGAGGGTGCTTTGATTCATTTAAAGGGGGGGCAGAGAGAGAATGAATGGCGGACCCTCCTGGCAAAGTTGCTCGTGGGCGGTGGGTGGGATTCGAATCCTGGACTCTCCCGGCTCCTAATCCGGGACTGTTAGCCACCTTGAGTGGGGGGGGGGATAGCTCAGCGGGTTTGAGCGTGTTGCTGAAAACAAGAAGGTTGCAGGTTCGATATGCGCTGAATATTCCTGCATTGCAGGGGGTTGGGCTAATAATAATAATAATAATAATAACAATAATAATAATAATAATAACAGCTGGCTCTTGGGGCCCCTCTACAGTGCCTTTTTTCTTTAAAAAAATACGATTAGGGGGTACTCTCATTTTGACTCAAGAAAATCACCATTTTGCAGAAAATATATACTGCAAATGGACAAAGCTACAAAAGATCCACAAAACGTTTAAGGGTATTCGTACCCCTGCGTGTGTGTGTGTTCCCCCCAGAAAAAAATCACTGCCCCCCTTGCAAGGTAGGACATGAGGATTTAAAAAGGCTGCAAACAGCCCGGGGGGGGGAGCGACCATTTGCACGCACGCAAGAAAAAGAAAACCTTTGCGTTCTTCAGAGGAAAAGTGAGATATAAATGTATATAATGTTTTCGCAAGGCTCCCTTTTTCGTTTCGCTTCCCTCCCCCCTCCCCCCTCGCCATTTTCTGGTGCCTCCATCTCCCCCCCCCCCCCGGCTCTTGCAAAAAAAAATATGCTCAATTGTTCTCCCGCCCACGGGCTGCTATAGCAAAGCCGCGGAAAAGGGGGGGTTAGATAGAGAAAAAGGCACCTTGTTGACGGCAGAGAGTGGGTGGCACGAAGTCAGGGGTGACTCCTTGTTCTCTCCTCTGAGACGGGAAGTGTTCGAAACCCTCTTGGGGGGGGGGAGAAGCGAGAGAGCTAGAATGAGAAGAAAGAGAGAGAAAATATATTTTTTTAAAAAAGAAGAAGTGTGCAAGAGAGCCATTGTTTTTTTGATGCTCCTTGGGCTTCCTGTCTCTGTTGCCATGGAAACGGGGTCCTGGTTCTCCACAGATGCTTTCCCCCATGCTGAGGTGATGGAAAGTCCTCCATTTCGAGGCTGGTGCACACCCGGCGTGCCTGTGATTTCGCTCTCCCAACACGCGCACACACACACACACACACACACACACACACACACACCGGGCATCGGGGTGTTGAATGTTTTATTTTTATTTCCTCCAATCTTGGTGGGAAAGGAGAGGTGTTCTTGACGGAGCTGGCAGGCAAGCCATGTTGCTTTATTTATTAAATTTGTAGGCTCCCCTCCCATCAAAGCATCCCGGGGGGGGGGTGCAGTATAAAAAACACAATAATAATAATAGGTAAATGTAAAGGGACCCTGACCGTCAGGTCCAGTCGCGGCCGACTCTGGGGTTGCGGCGCTCATCTCGCTTTATTGGCCGAGGGAGCCGGCGTACAGCTTCCGGGTCATGGGGCCAGCAGGACTAAGCCGCTTCTGGCAAACCAGAGCAGTGCACAGAAACGCCATTTACCTTCCCGCCAGAGCGGTCCCTATTTATCTACTTGCACTTTGACATGCTTTTGAACTGCTAGGTTGGTAGGAGCAGGGACCGAGCAACGGGAGCTCACCCCGTCATTGCGGGGATTCGAACCGCCGACCTTCTGATCGGCAAGTCCTAGGCTCTGTGGTTTAACCCACAGCACCACCTGCGTCCCTAATAATAATAATAATAATAATTTATTATTTATACCCCGCCCATCTGGCTGAGTTTCCCCAGCCACACTGGGCGGCTTCCAATCGAGTGTTAAAAACAATAAAGCGTTAAATATTAAAAATTTCCTAAACAGGGCTGCCTTCAGATGTCCTCTAAAAGTCAGATAGTTGTTTATTTCCTTCACATCTGAAGGGAGGACGTTCCATGGGGCGGGCGCCACCACTGAGAAGGCCCTCTGCCTGGTTCCCTGTAACCTCACTTCTCACAGGGAGGGAATCGCCAGACGGCCCTTGGGAGAGGGACCCAGATGTCCGGGCTGGACAATTGGGGGTGGAGACGCTCCTTCAGGTCTACTGGGCCGTTTAGGGCTTTCAAGGTCAGCCCCAACACTTTGAATTGTGCTCAGAAACGTACTGGGAGCCAATGTAGGTCTTTCAGGACTGGTGTTATGTCATGTGGTGTTGGTGGCCACTCCCAGTCCCCAGTCTGGCTGCCGCATTCTGGATTAGTTGTAGTTTCCAGGTCACCTTCTATGGTAGCCCCACACAGAGCGCATGGCAGTAGTCCAAGCAGGAGATAACCAAAGCAAGCACCACTCTGGTGAGACGGTCTGTGGGCAGGGAGGGTCCCATCCTGCGTACCAGATGGAGCTGGTAGACAGCCACCCAGGACACAGAACTGACCTGCACCTCCATGGACAACTGGGAGTCCAAAATGACTCCCAGGCTGCGCACCTGGTCCTTCAGGGGCACAATCACCCCATTCAGGACCAGGGAGTCCCCCACACCAGCCCGCCCCCTGTCCCCCCAAAAACAGTGCTTCTATCTCTGGGGATCCCTGAGACCAGCAGGATTCTGGGACCGCAGATAAAAGAGGGTGGTAGACAGGGAAATAATGTTGTTGGGGTTTTTTTGCATGTCTTTCTCCAAATTTCCCCCGTTTTATTTATTTTCCAATGCCTCGTTTAACGTTTCTGTGTTTTTCCCCTCGCAGGCGACCGGTTGCGGCAGACGGAGGACCGTGCCACGCGCTGCAAAGTTGAACGCCTGCAGCTTCTGATGCAGCAGAAGCGGTTGCGCCGAAAAGCTCGCCGTGACGCCCGTGCCCCTTACCACTGGCTACCCAACCGCAAGTCCAGCCGCACTAACAGCAACAGTAGCATGTCGAGCGAAGGGAGCCTGGACCTAGACTTCGAAGACTCTGTGTGGAAACCGGAAGTCAAAGCGGACATGAAATCCGAATTTGTTGTAGCATAAAAGGAAAACAAACAAACCAAGACCGCAGGGAGGGGAGGACGAAGAGACCGAAGTTTTTTGGGGGGGTGGGGGGGCGTTGAACGGGAATCCGGGGGTGGTAAGAAAAGACCATTTAGTAATAATTAATAATACGTTTTTGGGTCCGTGCGAGCAAAGTCCTTGGGTGCTTTGATCCTTTTAGAAAACAAGATACACACACACACACGAAAAACAACAATACTTAGTGGATCGCGGCGGACGGACCAGCCCTACGGAAATCTCCATAGGCAGATTGGAACAGTATTTTCTATTCTTTTCGAAACTCTTCTTTTTTCGTTTTGAGAACTGAAGCGGCTTGGGACGGAGCGAGAAAGAGACTTTCCTTCCCAAAAGTGGACTTGAAAGGAACTTTTTATTTTTTGAAAATTCGGTTTTCTCTCTCTCTCTCGGGTGTGTATGTGTGTGTGTTTTTCACCCCCTCGTTTTCATTTCGCGGTTCTTTTTATTTTTATGAAAAGGATGAGCATCCTTCGAACAGCTAGCTGCCTCAGAGCGACGAGTGGAAGGGAAGACTGACCCCGACCAGGGAGGAGGAAAAAAGCAAAACAGTGAAGGGAGCTGGACTTTGAGATGTGTGGAGACCGGGAGGACTTTACAAACCTCTTGGTTTTCCTGGTTTCGTTAATTTCGGGGGGAAATGGGGGGGGAGAGGACGAGCCCTTGTTTTGGGTGTGTGTCGAATGCTGCTTGCTTGCCTATGAAATTGGTTGTACCTCCCAAAAAATTGGAGACTGTTTCGTTCCTTAAAAAAACAAATACTGAAAGCTTGCCCTTTTTTATTTTAAAAGTTTATCTCTCTTCTGAATGGATTTGGTGGTTTCTGTGTTTACGGGAAGAGCTGTGCATTTGAGAGGAGGGGGGGCCCAGATTCTGGAATTTTTTGGGGGGTGGGGGGGTTGGTTATTATTATTTTTTAAGAGGATGTGTGCATGTACATGTGCCTATTCCTTGCCTCTTCCTCTCCCCCCCGTCCCGCATCCTTAAATAATATAGCATTTTGACGACCCCCTCCCTCCCCAGTCCTGTCAAATCAAAGCGCTTGTCCTCCCCCCTCCCTCCCCCCACCATCCAGTCTGCATTTCCAGGAACCTTCCACGCACTTTAGAGGTGTGAATTGTGAAGTGGTAGAAGCCTGGTGTTGTTGTTTTTTTTCATATATATTTTTTTAAAAACACGATCAGGGCAGGGAGAATGCCCATCTTGACCTCATCCTGGCTTCCTTTTCCCCTCTTGAGAGTTTCCTGTTTTGTTTTTGTTTTTTTGCATCGCATCGCTTTTCTTTGCTGCGTTTTTTTTAAAATCGCGTGCATTAAAAATTGGAGGCCACTGGGCGTTTTTTCTCCATTCCACTTTATCGATGGAAGATGAGTGTGAGTTTTTGCAAGGCGAGAGATCTCTCTCTAGACCAACCCTCTGGGGGGGGGGTCAGAGGAACCTCAGAACCATTGCTCAGTTATCCTCCAAAGCCCCCTCCTCACCAGTTTACACTCAAAACACTCTGCCACCATCCTCTATAGCGCCACCTCGTGGTACAGTCATCTCCCGGTGACTCCATCGCTCTGGGCTGCCAACCAATTCCTTCCCCATTTGAAGATGTGCCCGGGATATTAGCTTGGCAGCACCCACAACAATAATCCGGAATAACCCCCGGAACAATAACCCAAAATATCCACATTCCACCACACGGCAGAAGCGCCCCCTCCCTCTGCAGATAGAACCGCGATTCCGCACATATCCGAGCGGGAATCAAAAAAACGTAACCTCCCTGTTGTAGAGACCAATATTTCTATTATTTTTTCAGGATCCCCTCCCCCTAAAATCAGATTCTTCTCTGTGTGTTTGTGTTTGTGTGTGCGTGCGTGCGCGCTTTTGGAAATAAAGATTTAGTGACATAAAATAGTATCTAGTGATGCTTATTTAGATACTTGGGGGTTTTTTTAAAGGAAAAGAAAAATATTATTTATAGACTTAACAATGATCTGAGCCAGTAATTTTTTCATAGGCTGTAGTGTGTGTTTTTTTTGGTCCCCCCTCCTTTTTTTGTGCAAATCTAGCAACCACAGTGTGTTTGTGTATGTGTGTGTGTGAGAGAGAGTGTCAGCAATAGAAGCTTAACATAAATTGGGATGGAGGTTGAGCATACACTAGGATAACTTCGGATTTAGGCCTTAAAAGTTTCCAGCAATGTGGATGTAAAATAAAGGCTTGCATCTGCAAACCCTGATCTGTGTTCTGCCCCATACGTCTGAGTACGGCCCATTGCAATTCACAGAAACGGCTGCTCTAATAATTTCAGGGGGTCTGTAGACTTTGCAGGGGTTTGCCTCCGTTTTACAGAACGGGACATCCGAACCAGTTGAAAGCTGGTCGCGCCTTGCAAAGTTTTCTGGGGAATTTTGTACTGAATGGGGACAGCTGGGAGATGATTTTTTTACCCTCTTGCAAAGGGTTGGACTCTGACAACAATGGGGCAGTTACGGACAGACCATTGGAGATTCCCCCTTTTATTTCACCTTTCTTTTCTAAGTGTGTATGTCTCTGTGTGTCAGACGAAACCATTCCCACGTCCTTGAATCGAGACCTGTGTATGTGTGTGTGTTCACACAGTTACGTTCCGTAAGCAGACACTTAGAGGTTTTTACCGAAGCAGCCGAATTTTAATCCAGGGACATTCTAACACTACCATGCTGCCCCAATGTACATTAAAGAAATAATAATAACCGGGGGGTGTGGGTTGGAATAAAAAGCAGACTGAACTTTAGAAGCAAGTGCCTCGTTCTGGAATTGTTTGCACATAAGTCTGGCCATTTTTTGTTTTTCTTTGCCTTACGCCGAATCCGTGATCCTCCAGTCAAGCCATCAAATTGGCGCCCTATTTAAAAAGGGGTCGTCTTAGCCCTTACCACTGCTTTTGGAAATCCAGAGAAACATTAGGGGGGGATCGTAGAGTTGGAAAGGTACTGTACCCTAAAGATTATTTAGCCCAACCCCCCTGCAATGCAAGAATATACAGCTGTCCCATACGGGGGATTCAAACCTGCAACCTTGGCATCATCAGCACCAGGCTCTAACCAGCTGATGCTGGTGGTGCTGTGGTCTAAACCACTGAGCCTCTTGGGCTTGCCGATCAGAAGGTCGGCTGTTCGAATCCCCTTGACGGGGTGAGCTCCCGTTGCTCTGTCCCCGCTCCTGCCAACCTAGCAGTTCAAAAGCACACCGGCGCAAGTAGATAAATAGGTACCACTCCGGCGGGAAGGGAAACGACGTTTCCATGCGCTCTAGTCTCCATCGCTGTGTCCCATTGCGCCAGAAGCGGTTTAGTCCTGCTGGCCACATGACCCGGAAAGCTGTCTGCGGACAAACGCCGGCTCCCTCGGCCTGAAAGCGAGATGAGCGCTGCAACCCCAGAGTTGCCTTTGACTGGACTTAACCGTCTAGGGGTCCTTTACCTAACCATCTGAGCTATATGCATGCTGCGATGTGGGCAAGGGTGTCTCTGGCCCCGGACGACTTCCTGAATTTCCTTTCTGTGTTGGTTGCCGGTGCGTTAAATTCATACGTTTTTAATTTTCCCAGCCTCTGAAACCGAACCCCAGAATGCTGATAAACTGGGATTTTTTTGCACTGGTTCGAACCGGGAGCCATTAGATGCCAACACACTCTGGGGAGAAAAAGCCCCCACACTATTTGTATGGCTGTGATCTCTGTCAATGGGCCTTCTCTCCCCCCCCCACAAAAAAATAATCTGCATGGGTCATTTTTCAGTCTAGCGTCTCTTAAAAAGGGAGGGCTGTGTATCTTCCCCTCCGCCTGCAAATGAAAGAAATCCAAAAACCGCTTCCTCCAGATATCTTTCTCCAGGCAGCCTAGGCAGATCCTAAAGAGTTAGCCCCAAAATACCTCTGCAAAAGGCAATTTTGGCAACACAACTTGAGTTATCGCCTTCCCCTTGACCCTGCCCAAATCATTTGTAGCTAGCTAGGACCCCCCCTCCAAAAAAATATAACTTTTACGTCTCTAAAAAGGTGCACAGCCGCCCCCAAACCCACCGCCATAAGCCTCTAGCCTTTTCCCACACCATCCGGGGGGTAGGTAGAGCCCCCCCCCCTTGGCTGGAGGGAAAGGAAGCTGCTCCCCCTCTGGCGAAATAGTGTCGTTACACTTCCTGTTTCCTTCCCCTAGATGTGAAGTTCCTTTCGTATGTGATGCTGTAGCGGGTTTTTAATTTTCTCTCTTTTTTTAAGAAAATGTGTTTGTTTTTTTAATTATATATTTAAATGTTACTACTTTTTTGTATGGTGTGTGACTGTAATCTTATCGATTCCCCGCCCCCCCCATCGTGCATTTCCCCACCCCACCCCTCCCTTGCGTGTTTCTGTTTTTTGGTTCAGGATTTTTTAAAAAAATAAAAATAAAAAATAAAGTCTATATAATAAAACAACAAAATAAGAGCCAAAAGCATTACAACATAACTCTCTTCTGTGTGGTTGAGTGTGTGTGTGTGTGTGTCTTGGAAGAATGTGGGAGGGGGGGAATACGTAGACCTGTTTTATCACCTCATTTAAGTTACCTGTATTAAAAAAAAAAGAAACTTTTAAAAATGGTTTAAAAATAATAAACACAAAATAAAGATTGCTTGAGCCACACTTTTTAGCCTAAATCACCTTATTTCATGTTAAAAACGAGATGCAAGTTTGCAGGTCGCGGGGGCTGGGAGACAACAAGCCAAATTCACCCGAGATTTGGAGAAGATGGCAAAATTCACATTTTTTAGCATCTGTCTTGAGCGCTTAAGGATGCGATCTTATTTACATGTAACTGGCCTTAACCCCCTTTGACCTCACTGAGGCTATGTAAATATTAGCGGCTTAAAATGCAAGGAAGTCTTTCCTACTATTCGCCCCGCCACTGCAAGTTGAATTTTCATATTTTATGGATGAAGGGGTGGTTTGGGGGTGGCGTCACCCCACCTGAGCATTACCTGTTTGGTTTCCCTGTGCTAGCAAATCCTCTGTACCCCAATTCACTGAAGCAGTCAACTGAGCATGTGCAAGAGCTATCCTGGGTGTACACACCTCAGCTCAACTGGAGGAGGTTTTCAAATGGTTCTGCACATCGGGCATCAATGCTACATAGACCTATTTGACAGCTGAAGTCCATGGGGCAGACCGCTGAGTAGGTAAAATAATTGTTATTTATTTTATTGTTACATTTGTATGCTGACCTCCATCTTGCAGAAATCCAGGAGGTTCGCAACAAAACGTGACAATTTGAAAGGCACAAAATGCACTGCAAAAATAACAACAAACCAATAGTCTGCCATCTCCTCCGACAACACATTTAAGAGGGCTGGTTAAAGAAAATATTTTTGCCTGATGCCTAAAGGTGTATAATGAAGGTGCCAGGTGATTCTCCCTGGGGAGAGAATTTCACAGACGGGGAGCCACTGCAGAGAAGGCCCTGTTGTTGTGTTGCCACCCTCCAGCCGTTCTTGTGGAGGAGGCACATAAAGAAGGGCCTCTGGTGATGATTTCAGAGTCCAGGTTGGTTTGTACAGAGAGAGGTGGTCCCAGGGGTATTGTGGTCCTGAGCCATTGAAGGCTTTCAAGGTCCAAACCAGCACTTTCAATCAGGCCCCAGAAACTGCGGCCGGGCCAGGATGGGGGAATATGGTCAAACCTGAAGGAGCGTCTCCACCCCCATTGTTCAGCCTGGACACTTGAGGTCCAGCTCCGAGGGCCTTCTGGCGGTTCCCTCCCTGCGAGAAATGAGGTTACGGGGAACCAGGCAGAGGGCTTTCTCGGTGGTGGCGCCCTCCCATCAGATGTCAACTATCTGACTTTTAGAAGACATCTGAAGGCAGCCCTATTCAGGGAAGTTTTTAATGTTTGCTCTTTTGTCGTGTTTTCAATATTCTGTTGGGAGCCACCCAGAGTGGCTGGGGAAACCCAGCCAGATGGGTGAGATCTAAAAAATAAATACTAGTACTTCTTTGGCAATCCCTCGCAGCCGAGTAAGATTGTCTTCCATGAACAGTGAGTCCGTAAGTGACTGGGGAGGCCAATTCTGGATCCCCACGTCCTTCCACAGTGGGGACATAGGTTTCCGGGCGGGAGTTGATCCCGGTGAGGGTTTGCCAAGCGTGCCTTCCTCTTAGCACATTTCTCCCTTGCGTCCTGAGTTCGAGTGTCTTCAAAGCCCACGACACCTTTGGGAAAGGCTGTTCTCCAACTGGAGCGCTCGCAGGCCAGTGTTTCCCAGTTGTCGGTGTTTATACTACATTTCTTTAGATTTGCCTTGAGAGAGTCTTTAAACCTCTTTTGTTGACCACCAGCATTACGCTTTCCGTTTGTAAGTTGGGAATAGAGTAGTTGCTTTGGAAGACGATCATCAGGCATCCCCACAACATGACTAGTCCAACGAAGTTGATGTTGAAGAATCATCACTTCCACACTGGTGATCTTTGCTTCTTCCAGTACACTGACAATAGTTCACCTGTCTTCCCAAGTGATGTGCAAAATTTTTCAGAGACACCGTTGATGGAATCTTTCCAGGAGTTGGATATGGCGTTTATAAGTGGTCCACGTTTCACAAGGATACAGTAAATTTGGTAGTACGATAGCTTTGTAAACAAGAATTTTGGAGTTGCTTTGGAAGACGATAATCAGGCATCCGCACAACATGGCCAGTCCAACGAAGCTGATATTGAAGAATCATCGCTTTGACACTGGCGATCTTTGCTACTTCCAGAACATTGATATTAGTTCGCCTGTCTTCCCAAGCGATATGTAAAATATCCTATAAGCAACCCTATAAGCAACCCGGCTTCCAAATTCTGACCCAGCTGGAGTTTCCGAACCATCTTCTGAGGCAGCCCTATGAATAACAGGTTGCAGCAATCTAACCTGGCCTTTCTTGGGGGCCTCTGGACCTGCCGAAAATGTGAAACCTGCCAACTTTGCTGTTTCGCATGGGACCCAAATGACTGTTTTCTTGAGATGTGTGGGCAGAGCCAAACCCTTGCATTTCCAGTAAGGCGAAGGAGAACGTGAGCTGGGGGAGTTGCACATATTTCTCTGCAGTTTGGGGTTTTGCAACCCGTGCCTTAACGCTTCGGCTCGATGAACACGTCAAACGGGAGATGGGGACCGTCAGGGGGTTGTCCCAACCTCATCAGCACCCAGCCAGGTTGTAGAGTTGTAAGGGACCTTAAGGTCCTCTAGCCCAACCCTGAATCTTTTGTACAACTTGGGTTTCGAACCCACAACCCTGAGATTAATCAAAACAAAACAAATTCCTTCCAGTAGCACCTTAAAGACCAACTAAGTCAGTTCTTGGTATGAGCTTTCGTGTGCATGCACACTTCTTCAGATACCAGTGTGTCACACTGTGACACACAGTGCATGCACACGAAAGCTCATACCAAGAACTGACTTAGTTGGTCTTTAAGGTGCTACTGGAAGGAATTTGTTTTGTTTTGACTATGGCAGACCAACACGGCTACCTATCTGTAACTGGAACCTGAGATTAATGGTCTTATGCTCAACCAACTGAGCTGTTTCGGGAACACATGAAGCTGCCTTATTGTGAGTGTGGGTGGCACTGTGGTCTAAACCACTGAGCCTCTTGGGCTTGCCGATTGGAAAGACGGCGGTTCGAATCCCTGCAACAGGGTGAGCTCCCGTTGCTCTGTCCCAGCTCCTGCCAACCTAGCAGTTCGAAAGCACACCAGTGCAAGTAGATAAATAGGTACCAGTGCAGCAGGAAGGTAAACGGCTTTTCCGTGCGCTCTGGTTTCCGTCACGGTGTCCCGTTGCACCAGAAGCGGTTTAGTCCTGCTGGCCACTTGACCCGGAAAGCTATCTGTGGACAAATTCCGGCTCCCTCGTCCTGAATGCGAGACGAGCGCCACAACCCCATAGTCACCTTTGACTGGACTTAACCATCCAGGGGTCCTTTAAGGGTAAAGGGACCCCTGACCAGTAGGTCCAGTTGCAACCAACTCTGGGGTTGCGGCGCTCATCTCGCTTTACTGGCCGAGGGAGCCGGCGTACAGCTTCTGGGTCATGTGGCCAGCAGGACTAAGCCATTTCTGGCGAACCAGAGCAGTGCACGGAAACGCCGTTTACCTTCCCGCCAGAGCGGTACCTATTTATCTACTTGCACTTTGACGTGCTTTCGAACTGCTAGGTGGGCAGGAGCAGGGACCGAGCAACGGGAGCTCACCCCGTCATTGCGGGGATTCGAACCGCCGACCTTCTGATCAGCAAGTCCTACGTAGCTCACCAATGTCTACACTGACCATGCAGAAATCTTAAGAGTCTGGTGCACCAGGCAGAGGTCTAAATTAACAGGGACCCCGGCAGCTGTTGCTTTGCTGGTGGGTTTTTCTGTTTGCCTGCTGAAAGAAAACAGGATGCAAAATGGGCCTTCAGCCGAGCTGAGACGGACGTCGGCAAGAGACACTTGGAGCCTCAGCCACCGAAAGGTGCTGAGGCATCGAGTGCGAAACCCACACAGAGCCCCTCGCGCCCAAAGAAGGGAAATCCTGGCCTCTTGTTTCTCAGAAGCCAGGGCTTTAGCACCCACACACAAATGCTGTGGCAACAACCCACAGGCCTGTTTGCTCAGGGCCTCTGGTTACGAGGAAGCGCATTTTTCATGTCCGCCCACCTCGTCCCTTCCTCTTTCCCTTCCCCGGCACGGGATATCCTCTCTGAGGCTTCGTGGCCTCGGCGTTCCTCCCAGACCTGCAGTTGAGGTGAGGGAGGGTCTGTGCCCTGTACATGCTCAGGAGCACCCTTGTCCTTGAGCACCAAGGCTTTGTGGTTCCATGTTGGTTGGAGGATGGGTGGCAGCTAACATATTGAGGTTGAATCCTGACAAGACAGAAGTACTGTTCTTGGGGGACAGGGGGAGGGCGGGTGTAGGGGATTCCCTGGTCCTGAATGGGGTGACTGTGCCCCTGAAGGACCAGGTGTGCAGCCTGGGAGTCATTCTGGACTCACAGCTGTCCATAGAGGCGCTGGTCAGTTCTGTGCCCAGGGCAGCTCCATCTGGTGCGCAGGATGAGACCCTCCCTGCCCGCAGACTGTCTGACCAGAGTGGTGCATGTTCTGGTTATCTCCCGCTTGGACTCCTGCAATGCGCTCTCCGTGGGGCTACCTTTGAAGGTGACCCGGAAACAGCAACTAATCCAGAATGCGGCAGCCAGGCTGGGGACTGGGAGCGGCCGCCAGGACCACATAACACCGGTCTTGAAAGACCTACATTGGCTCCCAGGACGTTTCCGAGCACAATTCAAAGTGTTGGTGCTGACCTTGAAAGCCCTAAATGGCCCAGTATACCTGAAGGAGTGTCTCCACCTCCATAATTCTGCCCGGATGCTGAGGTCCAGTGCCAAGGGCTTTCGGGCAGTTCCCTCACTGAGAGAAGCAATGCTACAGGGAACCAGGCGGAGGGCCTTCTCGGTGGTGGCGCCCGCCCTGTGGAACGCCCTCCCAGCAGATGTCAAAGAGAAAAATATCTACCAGACTTTTAGAAGACATCTGAAGGCAGCCCTATTTAGGGAAGCTTTTAATGTTTAATAGGTTATTGTATTTTAGTGTTTTGTTGGAAGCCACCCAGAGTGGCTGGGGAAACCCATCCAGATGGGCGGGGTATAAATAAATTATTATTATTATTATTATTATTATTAATATTATTATTATTACTATTGAATATTTAGCTAAATATTATAATATAACATAAGTGGAAATACTTGCAAGTATTAAATTAGCTTAGGATTAAAGTATGTTGAATTGTATAATACCACGGGTTGAGGTTATGATGAAAAGAAAGGAAGTTAGTAATTTGAACTAGTTAATTATATTAGAAAGCGAATATCGGAAAATTGCTAAGATGAGATTTAATGAAAATCAGTTAGGAAGGATTTGAGGAAGTCGCATAATAATGGGAATTAATTTGGATTTTGATTGGAAGAAATTTCATATGTTTGTTTTTCTTTTTATATGTTTTGTGTTGTATTTGTTATAAACTTGGAAAATTAATTTTTGAAAAATGTATGAATGTGGCAGCAAATCCCCCACAATGCCCATAAGCAGGTCGTCGGGGCAAGCTGGGAAATCAAAATGGCTAAGCCAGAGCAGCTTTCTAGTTAACCCTGTCAGAGCCAGAGAGCAGCTGGCTGTTCAGGAGGGAGACGAGAGCGAGGAAAGCTACCTAAACTGTTTTCTTCTCTCCTGACTGCCAGGTGACTTTTTGGTGCTTGGTTTGACTCACACCTTTCTTGCAGGGCGGAAGTCAAAAGCAATAATTCTCCCCAGCTGTCCCTGGCTAGTGTTTCCTCGACAAAAATTCTTCCATGCTTGTCGGATCATGGGAAAAAAATGCATGAGCTTGGAAAATATTTTCCCTGATTTACAGAAGCCATCCCGGTTTCTGATTCGATTCCACTATGTCCCATTTTTCCTTAGGACATCCCTGTTTTCTTTGGAGGGTATGGAGTTATCAGACCCCCCGAGACGTCTGAAGGCAACCCTGTATAGGGAAGGGTTTTTTTAAAAAAATGTTTTATTGTGTTTTTATATATGTTGGAAGCTGCTCAGAGTAGCTGGAGCAAGCCAGTCAGATGGGTAGGGTAAAAGTAAAGTAAAGGGACCCCTGACCGTTAGGTCCAGTCGTGGCCGACTCTGGGGTTGCAGTGCTCATCTTGTTCTATTGGCCGAGGGAGCCAGTGTACAGCTTCCGGGTCATGTGGCCAGCAGGACTAAGCCGCTTCTGGTGAACCAGAGCAGCGCACGGAAATGCCGTTTACTTTCCCACCGGATCGGTACCTATTCATCTACTTGCACTTTGACGTGCTTTCGAACTGCTAGGTTGGCAGGAGCAGGGACCGAACAATGGGAGCTCACCCCGTTGCGGGGATTCGAACCGCCGACCTTCTGATCGGCAAGTCCTAGGCTCTGTGGTTTAACCCACAGCGCTACCCGTGTCCCTTGATGGGTAGGGTATAAATAGTAAAATTATCACTATGGAATGGGACATTGCTATTTTCATCAGATAAATGTTGGAGGGCCACTAGTCCTCATGGAGGCAGTAATCTGTTGAAAGGAAGATCCTGGCTGACTTTGTTTCACCTGGAAACTGAGAAGAGATCGGATAGAAATGCCCCTCTTTTCATCCGAAGGCTGTTGGCATTTTATGCTGCCAAGGCAATTGGGACGGCAAGGGAGGCCCCACATGGAGCACATTGTAGCAATCCAGCCTTGGAGTTTCCAATGCGCATGAAGTCCTTCGGCCAGTTTGGTTTGGGTGCCTTCGGCTGGCTGCGACGGAACGTCCACCAACATCCTAACTGGCGCAGGCAAGCGAGGGGAGAAAGCCGCGAGAGAAGAGAGAGGTTGTTTGGGGCCTAATGGAAAATAGCAGAAGTAGAATTCACGGGGGCGAATGTTACGGCAGGAAGTGGAGCTTGCAGGCCTTTCAAGACAAGAGAGAGCGGTTGCGATCTGGGGGCAGGCGAAAACTTAACACAGGGGCCCGAAGCCCGAAAGGGCTGTGGGTGGTTTCTTGCTTTCTTCTTTGGCAATCCCTCATAGCCGAGTAAGATTGTCTTCCATGAACATGATCTTAACAGTGAGTCCATAAGTGATTGTAGAGACCAATTCTGGATCCCCACGTCCTTCCACAGTGGGGACATTGGTTTCCAGACGGGAGTTGATCCCAGTGAGGGTTTGCCAAGCGTGCCTTCCTCTTAGCACATTTCTCCCTTGCGTCCTGAGTTCGAGTGTCTTCAAAGCCCACAACACCTTTGGGAAAGGCTGTTCTCCAACTGGAGCACTCGCAGGCCAGTGTTTCCCAATTGTTGGTGTTTATACTACATTTTTAAAGACTTGCCTTAAGAGATTCTTTAAACCTCTTTTCTTGACCACCAGCATTACACTTTCCATTTTTAAGTTCGGAATAGAGGAGTTGCTTTGGAAGATGATAATCAGGCATCCACACAACATGACCAGTCCAACGAAGTTGACGTTGAAGAATCATCGCTTTGACACTGGTGATCTTTGCTACTTCCAGTACACTGGCATGAGTTCACCTGCCTTCTCAAGCGATATGTAAAATATTTTGGAGACACCGTTGAAGGAATCTTCCGAGGTGTTAGAGATGGCGGTTTTTAAGCGGTCCCTGTTTCCAGTGACGTAGCGTGGGGGGTGCAGGGGGGGCCGGCCGCACCGGCCACAACATCTGGGGGGGCGCTCGCTCACAGTCGCAGCTCTCTGCCCCCTGCTAAAATCCACGGGTTAGGGGGTGCAAATTACTTGCCTTGCCCCGGGTGCTGACAACCCACGCTACGCCACTGCCTGTTTCACAAGTGTACAGTAAACCTGGTAGTGCAATAGCTTTGTAAACAAACGTTTTGGTTTCCCTGTGAATGTCCCAGTCCTCAAACACTCTGCGCTTCAGTCGGGAGAAAGCCGCACTCGCAGAGTTCAGGAGATGCTCGATTGTGGGTGATTTGAGAAAGGAGTTAGGGAAGGGACATACTGTGTAAAAAGTGAGGGAGATGCCACTGGGGCGGCTTGAAGGGAGATGGGAAAACCTCGCACAGGGCAGCATGTAGTTGGACAGTGGAACTCCCTGCCACAGGACACCAACACAAGTGGCTTTGAAATACGATTGGACAAATTCATTGCGGGAGCGAGGGCTGTCGATGGCGACCAGCCACAAGGCCTCTGTTCCCTAGCTGGAAACCGCAAAAGGGGAGAGATGCTCTTGTGGCTCGGGGAGAATTAGAGAATTGTGCCTCCAGTTCTCATGGGCTAGGATACACCGGTTGTCAGCTGCAGCGGCAAATTACTCCCTTTCCCTCTCTCTGTGTGTGTCTCTTTCCTTCTTTCAAAAACCTACACAGCTTCCTGCAACATCTGGCAGCAGGTAGCGGCAGAACCCCACACACCTTGTGGTTTACCAGTGAAGGCTTGGGCTGCAATTATCAGAAAGGCTCTGGGTTCAACCAGAAGCTGAACAGCTGGGGTGCTGCAAAAGCAGAGACATCACCTTGCCAACAAAGGTCCGTATAGTCAAAGCTCTGGTTTTCCCAGCAGTGATGTATGGAAGTGAGAGCTGGACCATCAAGAAGGCTGATGGCCGAAGAACGGATGCTTTTGAATTCTGGTGCTGGAGGAGACTCTTGAGAGTCCCATGGACTGCAAGAAGATCAAACCTCTCCATTCGGAAGGAAATCAGCCCTGAGTGCTCACTGGAAGGACAGATCCTGAAGCTGAGGCTCCAAGACTTTGGCCACCTCATGAGGAGAGAAGACTCCATGGAAAAGACCCTGATGTTGGGAAAGATGGAGGGCGCAAGGAGAAGGGGACGACAGAGGACGAGATGGTGGGACAGTGTTCTCGAAGGGACCAGCATGAGTTTGACCAAACTGCGGGAGGCAGTGGAAGACAGGAGGGCCTGGCCTGCTCTGGTCCAGGGGGTCACAAAGAGGCGGACACGACTAAACAACAACTTCTGATGGAACCTCCTAGGCCAGGGGCAGTCTACCTCAATTTCAAGGTTTTTTGGGGGGTATCCTGCCCCCGTGAGAAGGGGGTGCTAGGCTGTGATGGCTGCAAGCCTTTGGCTTGATCCAGCACCAGGGCGTTCTTACGGGGGAGAAGCAAAGCAAGGGGAACCTCGGCTAAGGAGGCGATGGTTTGCAAGGCCTCCGAGGCAGCTCAGCTCGGCTGAAGTGGCAGCCCCAGGGTTCTCTAGAAGCGACAATTTTGTGGCCGGCGAGAGGAAGCAGCCGTGCGCAGTTGCACAGGCAAAGGCCCCAGAGAGGGGGGGTGGAAGAGGCCAGCTGTCTGCGCACTGCAGGTTTCGGCGCGCTTGACGTCATTCGGAGGCCTTCCTCCTGTGCCAAATGTGGCGAGGCAGAACTGAACTAAAACAAACAAAAGATGAGAGCGCTAAGGGAGGGCCCCAGCCACAAAGCCCTCCTTTTACGGCAGGAGGGATGTGGGATCTCCCCTGCCTCTGGCACGCTTAGAGAAGCGAGCACGTGTGCGTCTTGTCTGTGCGCATGAACAAGTTCTCTTGCACACGCCCTGTGCTTTGGTGCTGAATCGAGGGAGGGGATTTGTTCCCAGAAATTATAAACGCTGCCCCGAGACCACATCAGACTGCAGGGGCACTCCTTTCCAGACCAAAAATAAAATTAAAAATTAAACCCCGCATGTAGAAATCTAGCTGTTCAGGACCTCCCCTAGCTTTCTTCTCGACATGCCATGGCCAGATTATTTGTATGGTTTAGTGTGCAAGGAGGTGCACTCAAATACTTGAGGGCCCCTCGCAGTAGTCTGAAGTGGTGCAATCTAAAGATGGAAGAAGCACCTCAATGAGGACTAGTGTCTTGAGTTCAGAGCATGGCCTGCAGAGATTAGTGAGAGATCTGATGTATGGCTGCCCTTCATCATAATAAATAAGTAACAAAGAAATAAAGAAGTAACAAAGA
Source organism: Podarcis erhardii (assembly GCF_964252035.2). Classification (NCBI taxonomy): domain Eukaryota; kingdom Metazoa; phylum Chordata; class Lepidosauria; order Squamata; family Lacertidae; genus Podarcis; species Podarcis erhardii. The sequence continues at coordinate 8,253,278 of NC_138516.1, read as the reverse complement.
TAAGAAACAAAGAAGAAGAAGAAGAAGACAAAGTTATTTACATAGTAAAAGTACTCATCGACACAATCTTTCCCATCCTTCTCATTGTACTGTTTGATATAACTTTCTTTTTTTACACAGGTTTACATTGTATAATATCATTTATTTCTGCTTTGTATACATTCCGTTGACCTTTTTCTTTACAAATATCCCTCAATTTCTGCTAATATGGAGTTATTTGTACAATCAAGTTTTACATAATTCTTAAATATTATCCATTCTCTCATCGTTGTTGTTTTTGTTCCGATATTCCTCTAACTGATCCCATCAGTTTTGCTAATTGTAGATATTCTAACATGAGTATCTGTCAATCTGTAATCTCTGGGAGTGTTTCGTTTTTCCAATTCCTTGTTGTAAGGGTTCTAGCTGCTGTTATACCATACATAAACAATGATCTTATATCTTTTTTAAATTTCTGATGGTAATATACCAAGTCGTAAAATCTCTGGGGTGTTGGGTTTTTTTTGGAAAGTGATTTTAAATAGTTTCTTAAACTCGTTATAAATATCATTCCAGTATTTGCCAGTGGCTACACAGGTCCACCATCGGGACGCGGGTGGCGCTGTGGTCTAAACCACAGAGCCTAGGACTTGCCGATCAGAAGGTCGGCGGTTCGAATCCCCGCAATGACGGGGTGAGCTCCCGTTGCTCGGTCCCTGCTCCTGCCCACCTAGCAGTTCGAAAGCACATCCAAGTGCAAGTAGATAAATAGGTACCACTCCAGCGGGAAGGTAAATGGCGTTTCTGTGCGCTGCTCTGGTTCGCCAGAAGCGGCTTAGTCCTGCTGGCCACATGACCCAGAAGCTGTACGCCGGCTCCCTTGGCCAGTAAAGCGAGATGAGCGCCGCAACCCCAGAGTCAGCCACGACTGGACCTAATGGTCAGGGGTCCCTTTACCTTTACACAAGTCCACCACATATGATAGTATGAACCCCTCCTCCTTTTTACATCTCCAACAGGTCGATCTTTTCCAACATCCTTCTTAAAATGTGGCGTGCAATGAATTGAGCTGTGCATTCCTTTCCCACTCCTCCACCTCCATTTCAAGTGGGGCGCCAGGTTTGCAGACCATCTGACACGAGGCGAGCACATAGGCAGGAGGACAGCCGTCTCTCGCCTGCCTGCCCACACACTCACACACAAAAAACATGGGACAAACAGAAGTGTTCTTTCTGACGCCCCCCTGTATACCCAGCGATCGCCCACCCGTGTTTACATCTCTCTCTGCTGCTCTCAGCTCCAAATCTCGGCTTGCGAGAAAATCGCAGCTTTACAGCCCCCTCGCGGGTGGCGCTGTGAGTTAAACCACAGAGCCTAGGACTTGCTAATCAGAAGGTCGGCGGTTCGAATCCCCGCAATGACGGGGTGAGCTTCCGTTGCCTGGTCCCTGCTCCTGCCAACCTAGCTGTTCGAAAGCACGTCAAAGTGCAAGTAGATAAATAGGTACCGCTCCGGCGGGAAGGTAAACGGCATTTCTGTGCGCTGCTCTGGTTCGCCAGAAGCGGCTTAGTCCTGCTGGCCACATGACCCGGAAGCTGTACGCCGGCTCCTTCAGCCAGTAAAGCGAGATGAGCGCCGCAACCCCAGAGTCGGCCACGACTGGACCTAATGGTCAGGGGTCCCTTTACCTTTACCTTTACCTTAAGTCATAGGATCAGAGAAGGGTTGGACAGCTGTCACATGCTTGCTTTCTGCAGCTCTGGAGGGCAGGACTTGAACCCATGGCTTCGAGCTGCAAGAAAGGAGATTCTGGCTAAACATTTCTGCAGTGGAAAGGTCTCCTTGGGAGATGGTGGAGGTTATCAAGCATAGGTTGGGTGGCTATGTGCCAGGCATGCTTCAGCTGAGATTGCTGCCTTGCCGGGGTCAGACTGGATGACCCGTGGACCCCTTCTGTTAAGGGAGAAATCTGAGGGCTCCCTTGGACAAAAAACAAGATCACCAGCCAGGAATACCAGAGCAAAACAGCAGCCAGTAGGCTTGGTCTTTATTGAAGATGGTCGAGACAGGACTCCCACCTGCCACCAGGTGGAACAAGATGGAAGCCCCTAACAAAAGAGAACCCAAACTTTTATTAGGTGCTAATCCCCATGTTACACCCCCCAAAAAACTACATCACTAATACATCATGAAAGGGGAGGTCTGGTGGCCGTAATCTGAGTATCCTGGACCCTGCCCCATGGTTCCCCTTGCCCTCCACCAAACACCCATCAATACCTTTACGTTTCCCTGTTTCCCAGCCAAGTGAATCACACCCTTTTTGTCTTCATCTGGGTTTGTTATTTCTGGAATGGCTACCTGTCTGGCACTCAGGTATCAGGAGGCCAGGGATTATCACTCAGGCAGAGGGGCTGCTGAGGAGCTGAGCTCACATGTCTATGTGAATTTCTGAAGTTTTCCCAGTGAGCCTGTACATAGGAACATTGATCAGTAAATTCTTACATTTGGTATCGTGCAGCAAAGGCCCTTGGAATAGATAGGAAGAAACTGCGACAAAGTGTTTTGTGGGGACAAATCGCAAAAGTGACAAAAGCGATTGTGCTAGTTTTTGGTAGTGGGCTGCATGTGCGTGATATTTGCTGGAGGGGCAAACCCCCCCCCCATACAGCGGTACCTCTGGTTGCGAACAGGATCCGGAGGCCCCTTCGCAACATGAAAAGAGCGCAACTTGAAACGCCGTATCTGCGCAGGCGCACGGCACGATTTGGCCGAGAGGCAGCCTGACTGGCCCCCAAGGACAAACACCCCCCCCCCCGAGATTCTTGGCCGCTGGACCCTGAGCTCGCGAGGCTGTCTAATGTGGATAAAATGGGGTTTGTTTGTTTTTGCAGGGGGCATAAATCGTGTGCCAGTGGTAGAAGTGCAATTTAAAATGCAAGGAAATGGCCGTTGGGGAGTTAGCAGGAACCGAGGGGGGCTGCAGGAGGGTTGCCCCATATGATGGTGGGGGGGGGGTTGGGGAAAGGGAGGCAAATTCAGCAAATATCAGTGGAGAGGGAGAAAGAGAAAGATGCCCACGCCATGCTTCTCTTCCCGGCAGTTCCTCAGACACAGCACCTGGTGTCTGTGCCAGCGAGTGATTTCGGTGTGGGGGGAGCCGTTCCTTGCCAGACGCCTGGTGGGCGGCATTCAAATCGCCTGCAAGGTACACGGCGTGTGCTCAGGAACTGGGGTGCTTGGGGTGAAACTGAGTGTGTTTTAATAACAACAACAACAACAACACAGCTCTGGTTATCTCCCACTTGGACTACTGCAACGCGCTCTCCGTGGGGCTGCCTTTGAAGGTGACCCGGAAGCTACAACTAATCCAGAATGCGGCAGCTAGACTGGGGACTGGGAGCGGCCGCCAAGACCACAAAAGACCAGTCCTGAAAGACCTACATTGGCTCCCAGTACGTTTCTGAGCACAATTCAAAGTGTTGGTGCTGACCTTGAAAGCCCTAAACGGCCTGAGGTCCGGTATACCTGAAGGAGCGTCTCCACCCCCATCGTTCTGCCCAGACACTGGGGTCCAGCGCTGAGGGCCTTCTGGTGGTTCCCTCCCTGCGAGAAGTCAATTTACAGGGAACCAGGCAGAAGGCCTTCTCGGTGGTGGCGCCCTCCCTGTGGAACGCCCTCCCACCAGATGTCAAAGAGAACAACAACTACCAGACTTTTAAAAGACATCTGAAGGTAGCCCTGTTTAGGGAAAATTTTAATGTTTGATGTATTACAGTATTTTAATATTTTTTGGAAGCCGCCCAGAGTGGCTGGGGAAGCCCAACCAGATGGGCAGGGTAATAATAATAATAATAATAATAATAATAATAATAATAATAATATAAGGCATCCTGCTCAGCTCCCGAACTGGACAAGCTGGAGGGGGTGAGGAAGCTCAAGGGCCCAAAGTGGCCCTCAAGACTTCTCTAGTTGGCCCTCGGGTTTCCTCCGCAGGACACAAACACAATCCATTCCTCGGGCCTCTTCTAGGACGGCATCCACTGCGACAACTTGCCAAGACGGAAACCCGGCTTTCCTGGAAACGCTACCAAATCGAGGCCTGATCTGGGCTAGGTCAGTGGATGATGCATGTTGACGCTCTAGGGCCGTGGGTTCGAATTCCACCTCTGCAATTCCCCAAACTTCCCCGAGGAGGGGTGCGTCTGCTGCCCTGGCGAAATGCGGAAATTTTGGGAGAAGGGATCTTCCATCTGCCTAGCTTGCAGAAGGTTCGATCCCTGATGGTTTCTCCAGGTAAGTCTCACCTGTCTCACCTGTGCTCCCAATGAATGAGCTAGCTCGCTTGATATAGCAATGAGGCTCTTAATCTCACACCCTCCAACATTTCTATGATGAAAATAGCCATGTCCTATTCAGTTGTTGTTGTTGTTGTTGTCATTGTCTATCCCACTCTGGGCAGCTTCCAACATATATAAAAACATAATAAAACATTAAATATTAACCAAAAAAACTTCCCTGTAGAGGGCTGACTTGGGAGGTCTTTAAATGTTTTGTTGTTACTTATCTCCTTGACTCAGGGGCCGGATAAGTCCATCCCCTCCAACGTTTCTCCCCCGAAAATAGGGACGTCCTATTCCATCCCTTCCAACGTTTCTCCCCTGAAAATAGGGACGTCCTATTCCATCCCCTCCAACGTTTCTCCCATGGAAATAGGGACGTCCTATTCCACCCCCTCCAACGTTACTCCCCTGAAAATAGGGACGTCCTATTCCATCCCCTACAATGTTTCTCCCCTGGAAATAGGGACATCCTATTCCATCCCCTCCAACGTTTCCCCCCTGGAAATAGGGACATCCTATTCCATCCCCTCCAACGTTTCCCCCCTGAAAATAGGGACGTCCTATTCCATCCCCTCCAACATTTTGCGAACAAAAATAGGGGCGTCCTAAGGAAAAGCGGGACATTCCGCCACGAAATCAGAAACCAGGACGGCTTCTGTAAATCCGGGACTGTCCCTGGAAAACAGGGACACTTGGAGGGTCTGTAATCTCATGGTTGTGGGTTCGATCCCTAACATTGGGCGAAAGATTTTTGCCTTGCGTCATAAGAGAAACCATGATATAGACAGTGTCTTTCTAATTATTTCACTTGCACATCTACAATTCTATGTTTCCAACCTCACGCCAGTCTCATCGGTCAAGGAACAAGAAAGCCACACAGATTTCTCTAAGGGGCTTGCGGTGGGGGGGGCGGGTTGCTACTGTAGAGGGCGAGGGGGGGATCGGGGCGGCAGGCAAATTAGAAGCAGACCAGTCCCCCCCAGACTGTTTAAGTCTGGGCTAAAGTGGGGCTTTCAAAGCAGCCCTCTTAACCTCAGAGGAGGGCAGCCAGGCCAGGATGCCTGGCCGATGAGATCAGAGCGGGGGACGCCTAGCCAGGGAGGCCCCCTCCCTCTCTCCCCACCCACCCATTCGTCTCCCCACCCTTCCCCACATTCCCGGGGTTAGGAACAAGTTGAAACAGGCTGCTCTTTGTGCCAGCGCAGCTGAGCGGCTGGCTTGGAGTGGCCGCGAAATCTAGGTCCACCGTCCGCCCCCCAAATCACAGAACTGCAAGTAAAGTCTCAGAGGATGCTTTTGTTGCAGGAAATTATGTATAGGTTGGGGGGTTGCCACTCCAGCAGATATCATGCACTTGCAGCCCACTACCAAAATCAGCACCATCGCTTTTGTGGCCTTTGCGATTTGTCCCCACGAAACACCCCATCATGGTTTCTTCTTATCTATTCAAAGGGCCTTTGCTGCACGATACCAAATGTCAGAATTCCCTGATCAATGTTCCTATGTACTGGCTCACTGGGAAAACTTCAGAAATTCATATACACATGTGAGCTCAGCTCCTCAGCAGCCCCTCTGCCTGAGTGATAATCCCTGGCCTCCTGATACCTGAGTGCCAGACAGGTAGCCATTCCAGAAATAACAAACCCAGATGAAGACAAAAAGGTGTGATTCTCTTGGCTGGGAAACAGGGAAATGTAAATATCTTTTTTTTGCGACACTTGATGGGTGTTTGGTGGAGGGCAAGAGGAACCATGGGGCAGGGTCCAGGATGCTCAGATTATGGCCACAAGACCTCCCCTTTCATGATGTAACTGTGATGTATGAGTGATGTAGTTTGGGGGGGGTGTAACATGGGGATTAAGCGACGCGGGTGGTGCTGTGAGTTAAACCACAGAGCCTAGGACTTGCTGATCAGAAGGTCAGCGGTTCGAATCCCCACGATGGGGTGAGCTCCCGTTGCTCGGTCCCTGCTCCTGCCAACCTAGCAGTTCGAAAGCACGTCAAAGTGCAAGTAGATAAATAGGTACCACTCTGGCGGGAAGGTAAACGCCGTTTCCATGCTCTGCTCTGGTTCGCCAGAAGCGGCTTAGTCATGCTGGCCACATAACCTGGAAGCTGTACGCCGGCTCTCTTGGCCAATAAAGCGAGATGAGCGCCACAACCCCAGAGTCGGCCACGACTGGACCTAATAGTCAGGGGTCCCTGACTAGCACCTAATAAAAGTTTGGGTTCTCTTTTGTTCGGGGCTTCCATCTTGTTCCACCTTGTGGCAGGTGGGAGTCCTGTCAAGACCGTCTTCAATAAAGACCAAGCCGACTGGATGCTGTTTTGCTCTGGTATTCCTGGCTGGTGTCCTTGTTATTTGTCCAATGGAGCCCTCAGATTTCTCCGTTAACACTTTCAAAGAAGGCAGGGCAGTTTTTGCATCCCACCCGTGATAGAAAGCAAGCTTGAGTTTTGCACAAACCGGACATGACCACCACCCCTTTCTTTGCTCACTTCCTCTTACGGGGGAAAAGGTGTTTTGAAATTTCGTTTTGCAAGGCACGTGAAACAGACGGAGCTGTCACAACCCCAGGCCCTGTTTTCCAGGGACAGCCCCGGATTTAGAATCATAGAATCATAGAATCATAGAATCCTAGAGTTGGAAGAGACCCCAAGGGCCATCGAGTCCAACCCCCTGCCAAGCAGGAAACACCATCAGAGCACTCCTGGCATATGGTTGTCAAGCCTCTGCTTAAAGACCTCCAAAGAAGGAGACTCCACCACACTCCTGGGCAGCAAATTCCACTGTCGAACATCTCTTACTGTCAGGAAGTTCTTCCTAATGTTTAGGTGGAATCTTCTTTCTTGTAGTTTGGAACCATTGCTCCGTGTCCGCTTCTCTGGAGCAGCAGAAAACAACCTTTCTCCCTCCTCTATGTGACATCCTTTTATATATTTGAACATGGCTATCATATCACCCCTTAACCTCCTCTTCTCCAGGCTAAACATGCCCAGCTCCCTTAGCCGTTGCAGAAGGGCATCCCGCTTTTCCTTAGGACGTCCCTATTTTCAGCCAAGAAATGTTCGCGGGTACAGTCAGTGCTCCCCCCCCCCAAAAAAATAAAAAAAATAAATGTTTAGGGGTACTCTCACTTTGACTTGAGAAAATCACCGTTTTATAGTTCAAATTGGGGAAAATAAATACGGTTGAATGGACAAAAGTACAAAGATTCACAAAATTTTTAGGGGTGTGCATACCCCCCCCCGAAAAAAGTATTGAGCACAGTTGTGTGACCCCCAAATAAGGAGATAAGTAGCGATATAAGTTTTGGAAGATGCCTAAAGGCAGCCCTGTATAAGGATATTTAATGTTTAGTAGTTTTTTAAAGTTTATTTTGTTTTTAGATATGTTGGAAGCCACCCAGAGTGGCTGGGGCAACCCAGATGGGCAGGATATTATTATTATTATTATTATTATTATTAATATTATTATTATGTCCCTATTTTCATCAAAGAAATCTTGGAGGGTATGCAAAGGTCCGTCTAGTTCAAGCTCTGGTTTTCCCAGTAGTGATGTATGGAAGTGAGAGCTGGACCATCAAGAAGGCTGATGGCCGAAGAAAGGATGCTTTTGAATTCTGGTGCTGGAGGAGACTCTTGAGAGTCCCATGGACTGCAAGAAGATCAAACCTCTCTATTCTTAAGGAAATCAGCCCTGAGTGCTCACTGGAAGGACAGATCCTGAAGCTGAGGCTCCAAGACTTTGGCCACCTCATGAGAAGAGAAGACTTCCTGGAAAAGACCCTGATGTTGGGAAAGATGGAGGGCACAAGGAGAAGGGGACGGCAGAGGACGAGATGGTGGGACAGTGTTCTTGAAGCTACCAGCATGAGTTTGACCAAACTGCGGGAGGCAGAGGAAGACAGGAGGGCCTGGCGTGCTCTGGTCCAGGGGGTCACGAAGAGGCGGACACCACTAAACGACTAAACAACAACAACAATGCAGATGCAATCAAAAGTCTATCAGTTCTCAGGACCATTAATGAACTACAGTTCCCAAAATTCTCTGGGGGGGGGGAGCTGTGAGTATGATACATTTAAATTAAATGATTTAATGCAGTCAGGTATGGGTAATTTTCGAAGTACATCTCTGTTTTTTTGAGGCTGTGTTAAGGTTCTTCACACACACACACACACAAACACACACACACAAGTTGTATGTTTTATATACAGCTAAGAGTTCTCAAAAGATTAAGCCGCTGAGAAATGCTTTTAAATAAAATAAAGTTATAACTTTTAAAAAGATGAAAGAGGCACACAGGTGAAGATACAAAGTCCGAATGGTGAATATCAGTGTTGTTCTGGTTATCAGGTCTAGTTCCACACTGACCAGGTTTGTGACAAAGTTTGCCACGAGAACGATGTATAATCCCAGATCGTATAAAAAGAGTCTGGAGGTTCTGGTGCTCATGGAAATCGCAGACCACCCACCTTCTCACGAGCCCTGCATGAAAATTCTCTTAGTTTTTAATTAATTTATTACAGCATTGTTATTTTTTAAAAAGGTGCCCGTTCGCACACACAGAGAGGATTCATCTGAAAATGAATGAAAATTGCGCCAAACAGCCCAATTCGACTTTTCGTACGTTCCAAAACAATATTGCAGGATCTCCTTTTCGCAGACAGGTATAAATTCTGCTTTGCAGAAAAGAGAAAAGGATATGATCAGAGGAGAAGAGGGGCTCTAAAATCACACCAAGGGAGGGTTCTGTGCCTCTGAGGATGCACAGAGTGCCTTTCCCTCTGCTGCCGAATTGATAGGAGGGATTTAAGGGCAACGCTTGAATCGTCAATTTGGAAGGGACACTCAGTCCAACCCCAATTTTTTATGCAAGGCGGGACTCGAACCCACAACCCTGAGAGTCTCACGCTTTTGCTCAGGGAAAAGCAGATATTCCCCATCGCCTTTTTTAAAGGGAGAAGCTCGCCTTCTGTAAAGCCTTGCGGGGGAAAAAAGACTGTCGCTTCGCTTCTGAGATGTGAATTAAAGAGAGAAAAAAAGAAATCAGCATTTTTGGGGCCCCAGATGGCTCTTTTCAGAGAAGCTGGGGAGGTCTTGCAGCTGCCACTGTCAAAGTGCCGTCAACCGGAGTCACCTGCCCTTCGCGTTACCTCCTCCTCGCCCCCCCCCCTTTGCCCATGCGCCACTCGGCTGCCATGTGCCCGTTTAGAGCGCATGGAACGCGGCCGCCGCTGTCACCGGGGAGCCCACACACTGGCACACTGACGCAGCTGCTTGGAGGAAGGGGGTGGGCTCGGCTCTTACACACTCCGTCATCTCTCTCTTTCTCTGCACTGCCCCCCCCCCAAATCAGCATCATTCGGGGAAGCGAGGGGGGGCGCCTGGGCCGAGAACTGCATGTGGCAGAGAGCAATGCGCCGCTTGGGAACCTGGCCTGGGGAAGACGAGAACAGTGATGGCCCTGGCTTGGCAGAAGCTGTCTCTCAGTTTAATTTGGAATAATGAGGACTAGCGTCTTACGCGAGGACCGCGCTCCCTTCTAGGGGAATGGGGGCGATCGATGCGCATTTCACCTGTGTCGAATTTGGCAGAGGTTTCAAGCAGGTCCGGGGTGCTTTAGCTGAGATTCCTGAGAGGGTGGGGCTAGATCATAGAATCATAGAATCATAGAATCCTAGAGTTGGAAGAGACCCCAAGGGCCATCGAGTCCAATCCCCTGCCAAGCAGGAAACACCATCAGAGCACTCCTGACATATGGTTGTCAAGCCTCTGCTTAAAGACCTCCAAAGAAGGAGACTCCACCACACTCCTGGGCAGCAAATTCCACTGTCAAACAGCTCTTACTGTCAGGAAGTTCTTCCTAATGTTTAGGTGGAATCTTCTTTCTTGTAGTTTGGAACCATTGCTCCGTGTCCGCTTCTCTGGAGCAGCAGAAAACAACCTTTCTCCCTCCTCTATGTGACATCCTTTTATATATTTGAACATGGCTATCATATCACCCCTTAACCTCCTCTTCTCCAGGCTAAACATGCCCAGCTCCCTTAGCCGTTCCTCATAAGGCATCGTTTCCAGGCCTTTGACCATTTTGGTTGCCCTCCTCTGGACACGTTCCAGTTTGTCCGTGTCCTTCTTGAACTGTGGTGCCCAGAACTGGACACAGTACTCCAGGTGAGGTCTGACCAGAGCAGAATACAGGGGCACTATTACTTCCCTTGATCTAGATGGCCGTTGGGGGTCCCTTCTAGACACACGGACAGACCTGACCCCCACCCCACCCTCATGTCCTCTGTCCGGGCAGGCGAGAGAGGCATTTCTCGAGGATGTGTTTTTCCAGGCAGGGGGGAAAAGGAAATGAATTTGGAGGTGGGTGCGAAAGAAGGCCAGGGAGGGGTTGTGGCCTGAATGGAGGGGTGTGGCCTGAAGAGAGGAGTGGCCTGAATGGAGGGGTGTGGCCTGAAGAGAGGAGGAGTGGCCTGAATGGAGGGGTGTGGCCTGAAGAGAGGAGGAGTGGCCTGAAGGGAGGGGTGTGGTCTGAAGGGAGGGGTGTGGCCTGTCGACCAAGTAAAGGTAAAGGGGACCCTGACCATTAGGTCCAGTCATGGCCAACTCTGGGGTTGCAGCGTTCATCTTGCTTTACTGGCCAAGGGAGCCTGCGTACAGCTTCCAGGTCATGTGGCCAGCAGGACTAAGCCGCTTCTGGCGAACCAGAGCAGCGCACGGAAACGCCGTTTACCTTCCCGCCGGAGTGGTACCTATTTATCTACTTGCACTGGCGTGCTTTCGAACTGCTAGGTTGGCAGGAGCAGGGACCGAGCAATGGGAGCTCACCCCGTCGTGGGGATTCGAACTGCCGACCTTCTGATCGGCAAGTCCTAGGCTCTGTGGTTTAACCCACAGCGCCACCAAGTAGAAAGTCTCAAAGGACCACATTTGGCCCTGACATTCTCCACGGAGGGCCTCTGCTGGAAGACTTGAGAACCCTTTAGCGCTTTAGAACACCAAATTCTGGAAATCGCAGGATCAGGAGCGTTGCTCTTGCGCCCGGACTTCCCCAAAGAGACATCTGGTCGGCCGCTGTCAGAATAGGATGCTGGACTGGATACAACTAGGCTCTTCTGTTCTGATGGAACCTCTATGCCCAGGCGCAGTCTATCACCATTTCTAGGTTTTGAGGGGTATTTGGCCCCTGGGAAAACTGGACGGGTCATGGGCCTCACCCCGCAGCCAGAATATTCTGGCGTTCTTCTGGAGGGGGGGGGGTGTCACCAACCAGAAAACCTCTGCCCACCCAGCCTGGGAAGCTGGTGTTCGCCAGGACTTCTCCACCCCATAGCGCTGTGGTGTGGGGCCAGGCCGCCCCACCACTGGCCCCACGCCAACAACCCCCCTTGGCTCAAATCCCACCTAAACTGCCCCACCCTCATCGGCTCCTTGCTAAACCCGGCCTGTTTTTGAAGATGCGTTGGCACAGATCCCAGGCGAGACCTTTGGGCGCATGTTGGGCGTTGCGTCGTCAAACCGACAGGCGCATAACTCTGCCCCACGTCGACCCCACACCCTGTGACTCCCCTTGACTTTCTAACCAGAGATTTGTTTAGTCAGGCAAACTGGGGGGGGGGGAGGAAGAGGAGGAGGTCCTGGCGCTCAAGAGAGATATATATAGCTGCGACCCACAGGTAACAATGCGTCATGCGCCGGGTTGACGCAGCTGGCAGCGCAAGGCAGAGCTGGGTGTGTATATATTTGTGTGTGTGTGCCGTTCCCTCTGAGAGCTGTATCGCCCTTTCCTCCTTGACACCGAAACCCAGGAACGGCGTCCCCAGGCTGGATCTCTTCACCAAAGGCCTTTATTCCGCTAACCTCCTCCCTTCCTGCGCCCCAGATTTTGGGTTGCCAACTCTCTCCTCCTGGCTCTGCTCCTCTGCTTGAGCCGTCTCTCTCCAGTGAGCCTGACAGATTCAATCTCTTTCACCCCCCAAATGCTTTGTTCTGCTTCTCTCCCTTCCTGTGACCCAGATTTAGGGTTGCCAACTCTCTCCTCCTGGCTCTGCTCCTCTGCCCCTTTTTCTCTGCTTGAGCCGTCTCTCTCCTGTGAGCCTGACTGGCACCCCCAGATTCGATCTCTTTCCCCAAAAAGGCTTTGTTCTGCTTCTCTCCCTTACTGTGGCCCAGATTTAGGGTTGCCAACTTTCTCCTCCTGGCTCTGCTCCTCTGCCTCTTTTTCTCTGCTTGAGCCGTCTCTCTCTTGTGAGCCTGACTGGCACCCCCAGATTCGATCTCTTCCCCCAAAAAGGCTTTCTTCTGCTTCTCTCCCTGCCGGTGACCCAGATTTAGGGTTGCCAACTCCCTCCTCCTGGCTCTGCTCCTCTGCCCTGTTTTCTCTGCTTGAGCCGTCTCTCTCCTGTGAGCCTGACTGGCACCCCCCAGATTTGATCTCTTTCCTCAAAAAAGCTTTCTTCTGCTTCTCTCCCTGCCTGTGACCCAGATTTAGGGTTGCCAACTCCCTCCTCGTGGCTCTGCTCTTCTGCCCTGTTTTCTCTGCTTGAGCCGTCTCTCTCCTGTGAGCCTGACTGGCACCCCCAGATTTGATCTCTTCCCAAAAAAAGGCATTGTTCTGCTTCTCTCCCTTCCGGTGACCCAGATTTAGGGTTGCCAACTTTCCCCTCCTGGCCCTGCTCCTCCACTGTTTTCTACTTGCTGCCATCTCTCCCCCCCCCCATGACCAAGACTCAGGAATTGCGGCCCCAGATCTCTTCCCCCAAAAGACTGCATTCTGTTTTTCTCCTTCCCCTCCCTCCCACGACCTAGATTTTGGGTTGCCAACTTCCCCACCGGTAGAAAAATGCCTACAAATCCTAAGCCATCGATAGATCTGATTGGCTGGGAACCCTACCCAGATCACCTCAAGATCTTCCCAAGCCAATCTGATAGTTGTGATAGGGTTGCCAACCTTCCCACCCGCTACCGCTCCTCCGCCTTTTGTGTCGGCGCAGTCTGTGGGTGCGAAAGGGAGACCTTGCTCACCTCTGTGCCCGGAGCGGTATCACCTGCTGGCTGCTGCAGCAGCAGCTAGGTCCACCCGCTAAAGGCGCAGGAGCACACCTGGCTAGGGTTTTCTGGTCAGTTGGCAACCCGACAAAAAAATAATAATACAGAGATGTGGGTACCATATTCCTGGAAGAGTTCTACCCCCACAGTTCGGGAAGCCTTGCTTAACCTGTGTAGAAATCTTTTAAGGGGTTGCAATGTGGTGTTTGGATGTTCTTGACTGCCTTTGTACATTGTGTAATTTTCCACTCTGTCCTCCCCGGTCTGTCTCAACACAATGTTCTTCCTGTGCTGTGCAGCAATTGTGTGTGTGTGTGCGCGCACGCTTTTAGGGAGGTGGTGGGATCGCTGTTGCTCACGACACCCTCGGGCCCCGGGTACAGGATGTCCTCAATCGGAGCCACACCTATCCCTGACGGGAAATCAAACGTCTCTCCGGCCCTGTCCAGAAAGACGCTGGCAACTTGGGAGCAGGCAAAGCTCAGGGCTTGGAGCGTGGCCCACCACATGTTGTGGGACTTCCAATGCCCATTGGGCCTGCTGGCTGCTGTAGTTTCGCCACATCTGGACGGCACCATCCCCAGAAGAGGAAGTTGCCCCAGAGAGGCCCATAATATGACCTGAACAGATTGGAGAACAGGGCCCAAACTAAAAAAAATATGAATTTCAGCAGGGACCAATGTCAGGTTCTGCACTTAGGTAAAGGTAAAGGGACCCCTGGCCATTAGGTCCATTTGTGGCCGACTCTGGGGTTGCGGCGCTCATCTCGCTTTATTGGCCAAGGGAGCCGGCGTACAGCTTCCGGGTCATGTGGCCGGCAGGACTAAGCCGCTTCTGGCGAACCAGAGCAGCGCATGGAAATGCCGTTTACCTTCCCGCTGGAGTGGTACCTATTTATCTGATTGCACTTTGACGTGCTTTTGAACTGCTAGGTTGGCAGGAGCAGGGACCGAGCAACGGGTGCTCAGCCCGTCATCGCGGGGATTCGAACGGCCGACCTTCTAATCGGCAAGCCCTAGGCTCTTAGGTAGGAAGAGTTGCACGGTTGTAAGATGGAGTGGGAACACTTGGCTTACTAGCAATATGTGTGAAAAGGATCCAGGACAGGGGTCAGCAAACTTTTTCAGCAGGGGGCCGGTCCCCTGTCCCTCAGACCTTGTGGGGGGGGGGCGGACTGTATTTTGGAAAATTTAGAATTTCTATGCCCCACAAATAACCCAGAGATGCATTTTAAATGAAAGGACACATTCTACTCATGTGAAAACACGCTGATTCCCAGACCGTCCGCAGGCCGGATTGAGAAGGCAATTGGGCCGGATCCGGACCCCGGGCCTTAGGTTGCCTACCCGTGATCTAGGGGTCTCGGTGGACCACAAGCTGAACATTAGCCCACAGTGTAATGCAACAGCAAAAAACCCTAATACTATTCTAAGCTGCATCAACAGAAGTCTGGCATCCGGATTAAGGGAAGTCATAGTCCCAATCTATTCTGCCTTGTTCAGACCACAGCTGGAGTCCTGTGTCCAGTTCTGAGCACCACAATTTGGCGCCAAATCATTAATATGCAAGTTAAAAACCACGGGAGCCAGAAGGCAACCTCGCCGTGACGTTTTAAAAGCTTTTGCCGTACCAAACCGACTCTGACCCTCATCTCTGGATCGCTGTCACCTTTCTTGGGTCAATAAGCCATCAATGTTTAGCAATTTGAAATTCCTCCCACAGCCTATTTCAGTCAACGGAGTCGAAAGATCCATACAAGCTACATAGAGATTGTTCTTAATTTTCTTGGTATATTGTTGTTTAGTCATGTCCGTCTCTTTGTGACCCCCTGGACCAGAGCACACCAGGCACTCCTGTCTTCCACTGCCTCCCGCAGTTTGGTCAAACTCATGCTGGTAGCTTCGAGAACACTGTCCCACCATCTCGTCCTCTGTCATCCCCTTCTCCTTGTGCCCTCCATCTTTCCCAACATCAGGGTCTTTTCCAGGGAGTCTTCTCTTCTCCTGAGGTGGCCAAAGTCTTGGAGCCTCAGCTTCAGGATCTGTCCTTCCAGGGAGCACTCAGGGCTGATTTCCTTCAGAATGGATACGTTTGCTCTTCTTGCAGTCCATGGGACTCTCAAGAGTCTCCTCCAGCACCAGAATTCAAAAGCATCCATTCTTCGGCGATCAGCCTTCTTGATGGTCCAGCTCTCACTTCCATACATCACTACTGGGAAAACCAGAGCTTCAACTATACGGACCTTTGTTGGCAAGGTGATGTCTCTACTTTTTTATAGTTCCTTATAATATGGTTCAGAATGAAACATGGATCAGTGGTACTGTGAACCCTGCTTGTTCTCGGTTGGTAGAGCAGGTAGACTCTTAATCTCAAGGCTGTTGGTTGCATGAAAACTCCATCACACGGGGTTGGACTAGATGACCCCGTGGTCCCTTTTGACTCTGCAATTCTCGGATTCAACCGGTTGGGTGGTTTTTGAAAGAAAGATCTCCATTGGCTCTCAGGACATTTCCAAGCACAATTCAAAAGTGTTGGTGCTGACCTTGAAAGCCCTAAACGGCCTCGGTCCAGTATACCTGAAGGAGCGTCTCTATCCCAGACTCCGGGGTCCATCTCCCGAGGGCCTTCTGGCTGTTCCCTCCCTGCGAGTTGTGAGGTTACAGGGAACCAGGCACAGGGCCTGCTTGGTGGTGGCGCCCGCCCTGTGGAACGCCCTCCCTTCAGATGTCAAGGAAATAAACAAAAGCCTGGAACAGATTGATCCATTTTACATCGCTTTCTATGGGAAAGCGCATCTTGGTTTTGGAACAATTTGGTTTTGGAACGGATTAACTTTGAGAACCAAGGTACCACTGTAGAGACTTATAATGTGGTCGATATCACTTCCTCCATATTTGTACAAATAAGTATACCGGTGTTTAGAACTGACTACCAGACTCCTATGAAGGATATAAAAATTACATTGGGATACAGATTCCAGACTGTGTTATGTTAATTGTCCAGAGAACAACGAGAAGTTAGGAAAATATCTTCCAAGTCGAAGCCCAATTGTTTGCTCCCATTTAGGTATTAAAATCCCCACCAAAGGAGGAAAAAAAATGTAGATCTGATCAAATCTTGGTGGTCTGTGACAGACTAGGGGAAGGTAGATGTTTAGACAGAAAAGAAAGATTGCTAATTTAGTTGATTTGCACTGACAAAAGATAATTATTTTGGCCAGACCAAGCGCTCTCTCTACCAACTTTCTTCTTATATTGTGGAATAATTTAATGCAAAATTTAGGCATGCAAAATTTAGGAATAATTTAGGCATGCAAAATATATGCCTGCTTACATACAATATGCATACAATATACATACAATACAATAATAATAATAATCATCTTTTTTTCAAGAGAAAATGGGCGCCGTGACTCATGAAACATTAAGCTTTCGCATCCACTTTCTCAGTGATTCCTCGTTAACGACGAAACCAAGGGCAAGTTGCACTCTGTGCATGCTCAGAGGAACCCTTGCCTGATTTAGGACTTCCCCTGAATTCATCGGTGCAGATTCTTGGTAGGGGTACAGTCTCAAATTAAGCCCTCGTTCACCTTTACAAAGGGGTACAGTCTCAAATTAAGCCCTCGTTCACCTTTACAAAGCCCTCGTTCCTCTTTACAAAGCGCACACTTTCTGCTCAAAGAACGTAAGAATAAATTAGAAACGCACGCAAAAGCAAGAGATCGTTTGAGCACGTGCAGAGTGCCTGGTCGTCCCCCCCCCCAACACACCTTTCCCCAGCTTGTTCTTGTGGGGTTAAGAGTCCAGCCATGCATCAAATCAGTGGGAGAAATACGGGAAATCAAATTGCGGGGGCAGAGACATAGAATTCCAGGCTGCAGGCAGAAATTCACCAGGGAGACTCCTCGGAGGCGAAATTTGTTCTTGGTCTCTGGAGTATCGCAGGCTGCCTATTCCACAAGCCGCAGAGGGACACCCCAGAGAGGAATAATTCGCCCACCCAGCAAAAACTAAAAAAAAAACCCTCTCCGCTTCGCTTTCTGTCGGCAAGGAAGACGAGCTGGCTGAATTGGGGGAGGTATAAAAAGGGTCTCGCGTCCCAAATGGAGGCTTGGGGACCCAGCAGAATGTGGCAAGGTGGAGGTTCAACCGGGATAGCGTAACGCTCTACCTGTTGGATCGCTTGCCCGTCGCAAAAAAAAACCCCAAACAGACTGCTGCTGCCCTAAAAGAGCCTGGAGCTCTGCACAGGAGGAGTTGAAGGAAGGTTTGCAAGACGGTGGACCCCTCCTCAGCCCCCAACCCAGCCTTTTTCATTTTCTATCCCCCCCAACAGAGTAAGAGAATGGCTTCCATGGCAACGGGCCTCTAGGGGGCCTCTGGAGTGTGAATGAATGGATTGCAGATGAATGAATGTTATTTTATTCTGCTAAACTGCCCCCCCCCTTTCCACGGAGAGCAAAACTGGCAGCATTCAAAATATTATTAATAATAATCAGGATTAAAGTGCCTTTTTAAAAAATATATAAAAAATCAGCGTTTTGCTAGTCCTGCGCTTTGCTCCTCTACCATGAAGAGCACGCAGGCATCCAACCAACCGGTAAAGTTTCCACACCCACCCCTAAAAAGGGAGCAATATCAGTTGCAGAAGAGCAGGCAGGTATCCAACCGGTAAAGTTTCCACACCCACCCCTAAAAAGGCAGCAATATCAGTTGCAGAAGAGCAGGCAGGTATCCAACCGGTAAAGTTTCCACACCCACCCCTAAAAAGGCAGCAATATCAGTTGCAGATTCATTTGTTGTCTTCAGCCCAGGCAGGCAGGCAGGCAGGCATCCAACCAACCAACCAACCAACCGGTAAAGCTGTGAGATCAGTGGCAAATGGGTTTATTTTATTTAGGGATACATAATTCACACTGTCATTAAGATGTGAATACAGGGTGCCGCATATAAGGAGGGAATCAACAAAAGAAACAGAAAAACATCAATAAATACTGATGATGGCGGAGAAATCTGCTCCCATTTTTTTATTCCTGATCATTGGCCATCCTGATTCGCTAGAGAGAGTAATCGTCAGTCCGATCTGGTGATCTACACCAAAATTTCCCTCTGACTTTAGCGGCCAGGAAGCTTGGGTTTCCTTGAGCGGGCCAAGAGGAAAACGGAGACTGGATCGCAACTGGAATGGAATGGAAGAATGAAACCATCTCATGCCATAATAATAGTAATTTTAAAATTATTTTTTATTTTTTTATTATCATCAAAAGGTCTCAGGGTGTTTGACAGATTCATAATTACAATTATAACATTAAAAGGAAGCTGCAACTTGCATAATGAGTCAGTTAAACCGCCTCTCTGGCCCTAACATTAGGTGATAATACAGTAGTACCTTAGTTCTCAAACTTAATCCGTTCCAGAAGTCCGTTCCAAAACCAAAGCGTTCCAAAACCGAGGCATGCTTTGCCATAGAAAGCAATGCAAGACGGATTAATCCGTTCCAAACAACCCCTAAAACAGCAATATAACATGAATTTTGCTATCTAACGAGACCATTGATCCATAACATGAAAGCAATAAAACAATGGACTGCAGTTGTACAATCAATCAATCCATCAGTAGCCGGACTGGGTTCCGCACAGTCGCAAAAACAAAACGAAAAAGAGCCGCAAAAACGAAAACGCAAAATAAATAACAAAAACAGGCAGACCTCAAATCGGAAGTGTAACACTCAAAACATAGCAGGTTCGGCTTCCGAAAAAAGTTCGCCATAAGTTGTTTGACTACCAAGGCGTTTGGGAACCAAGGTACCACTGTGTTTTGTGGTTTAATATCTTGACTTTAGGGACGCGGGTGGCGCTGTGGGTTAAACCACAGAACCTAGGACTTGCCGATCAGAAGGTCGGCGGTCAAAGTTCAAGTAGATAAATAGGTACCACTCCGGCGGGAAGGTAAACGGCGTTTCCGTGCGCCTCTCTGGTTCGCCAGAAGCGGCTTAGTCCTGCTGGCCACCGGCTCCCTTGGCCAGTAAAGCGAGATGAGCACCACAACCCCAGAGTCGGCCAAGACTGGACCTAATGGTCAGGGGTCCCTTTACCTTTACCTATAATCCCCATGTTACACCCCCCCCTCAAACTACATTACTCATTTTTAGCAGGAAGGATATAAAGGATTTGGGAATAACTGGCTGTTAATTGGTGAAAGGAGGAAAAGTAAAGCTACATTATATTAAGACAATTTACAGGACAAACATTTTAAAAGAGGGAAAGGATTTGCTGAAATAGATAATAGACCTAGAATACAAAAAAGGGAGGTGTGAGGAGGTCAAGGAAATAAGCTAATGAAAGAATGGTAATGAGGAGATCTGATGCATTTTCTTTTTTGCGTTTTTGTTTTTGTTTAATGGGTTTTATTTCTCTGTCTTTTTTCTTTTCTCTTTTTTATATTGTGGTGTGTTGCTTTGTTTTTGTTTAATGTGGTATGTTTATTTTTTCTTTCTGTAATTGTTGAAACTTTAATAAATATTATTTTTTTAAAAAAAACTACATTACTCATACATCATGGTTACATCATGAAAGGGGAGGTCTGGTGGCCATAATCTGAGCATCCTGGACCCTGCCCCATGGTTCTCCTTGCCCTCCACCAAACACCCATCAAGTGAAACAAAAGAGATATTTACATTTCCCTGTTTCCCAGCCAAGTTCATCACACCCTTTTGTCTTCATCTGGGTTTGTTATTTCTGGAATGGCTACCTGTCTGGCACTCAGGTATCAGGATGCCAGGGATTATCACTCAGGCAGAGGGGCTGCTGAGTAGCTGAGCTCACATGTCTAGATGAATTTCTGAAGTTTTCCCAGTGAGCCAGTACAGAGACACATTGATCAGGGAATTCTGACATTTGGTATCGTGCAGCAAAGGCCCTTTGAATAGATAGGAAGAAACCGCGATCAAGTGTTTTGTGGGGACAAATCGCAAAGGCCACAAAAGCGATGGTGCTGATTTTGGTAGTGGGCTGCGTGTGCATGATATCTGCTGGAGGGGCAAACCCACCCCCAACCTATACATAAATTCCTGCAACATTTCCAACTAAGGTTCTACGCATCTATGGATCCCAAATTTGGAGGTTCATAGTATGAACCCCGTGTTTGCTGTCTCAAATCCTCAGTTTGTGGGGCATGCAAAACACAGGGTTTTCACTGTAAAACGCTCCAAAACAACAACAACAACAACAACTCTGGCAAGGGTTTGGAGATGTGATAATAATTTTAAGGTCTTGTTGTTGTTCAGTCGTTTAGTGGTGTCCGCCTCTTCGTGACCCCATGGACCAAAGCACGCCAGGCACTCTTGTCTTCCACTGCCTCCCGCAGTTTGGTCAGACTCATCCTGGTCGCTTCGAGAACACTGTCCCACCATCTCGTCCTCCGTCGTCCCCTTCTCCTTGCGCCCTCCATCTTTCCCAACATCAGGGTCTTTTCCAGGGAGTCTTCTCTTCTCATGAGGTGGCCAAAGTCTTGGAGCCTCAGCTTCAGGATCTGTCCTTCCAGTGAGCATTCAGGGCTGATTTCCTTCCGAATGGAGAGGTTTGATCTTCTTGCAGTCCATGGGACTCTCAAGAGTCTCCTCCAGCACCAGAATTCAAAAGCATCCATTCTTCGGCAATCAGCCTTCTTGATGGTCCAGCTCTTAAGGTCTTAGATATATATTAAATGTTCATAAATGTACCAACCAAGCACGTACATAGATATATGTACCATATTAAGGCTCATTCTTGTCATCCGAAAGGTGAGCTCCCGCCAAAGCGATTGGGATCCAGCTCCTTACAAAACGCATGTACGTGCTTGGTTGGTACATTTATGAACATTTAATATATATCTAATATATATCTTGGTTGGTACATTTATGAACATTTAATATATATCTAAGCACAGTAATGTGCTTAGATAGATATTAAATGATATATGTAATATATATCAGCACAGGAAGACTGACCTGAAGCCATTTTTGATCAAACTGACCAAATGTCTTCTCTGCATGTCTCAGTGGGTTGCATGTGCGTGATATCTGCTGGGGGGGGGCAACCCCCGCAACCTATAAAAATTCCCTGCAACACCAGTGAATGCAAAGCATGAACCCCATTGTTCGATGCTTCGATCGCTCTGTTTGCGGGCAAAATGCAGGGGCTTCGCTGCCAAAACCCAGCAGCAGCAGAACTTTGGAGAGAGAGAGGGGATCCTAAATTTGGGGGTTCCTGCTACAGCCTCCCACGGCCGGCCTCGTTTGATCTGCACATGCAGGCTCGAGCGAGGGTGGGAGGCGATCTTGGGAGGATGACAAGAGGCCTCTCAGACTTGGCAAGCGAGCAGAGCGGAGGAAGGGAGAGAGAGGTGGCGCCGCTGGGCCGCATGAGTCAGCATGCGCCATGCGCAGAGGCGAGGGAGGCCGCTGAAATTCCCAGCAAAGCCCTTCCCCTCGCCTGTTGAGAAACGGGAGCCCCCAGCACATCCCCTTCCCTCCCCCCCACCCGCCGACTCAAAGCTTTGCATCACAGAGAAGGCCGCACGCAAGCCACACCGATGACGCTGGGGAGAGACAGCATGTGTTTGCGCACATGGAGGCTGGCGCATTTGCTCTCGGGCCCTGCAGGCGGCAGGCAGGGTCTCTTTCAACGCCGAAACCCGTGGGCCTCCGACGGAGCTGCATATCGGATAGAGGAAAGGAAGCGCTTCTTAAGACAGCGCGTCGCCGTTAACCTGCGGAACTCCCTCCCACAGGAATTTGCACCACTAAATGAGACGGGAGGGTAGCGATGGCTACTGGTTGCCATGGGCTAGGCTCTGACCCCGCAGTCGGAGGCAGCGATGTGTTCCAGCACCGCAGAATTGTAGAGGGCGAAAGGGACACCCGTGGGTCATCTAGTCCGACCCCCTGCAATGCGGGAATCTGTGGCTCAATGTGAGATCGGAACCCGCAACCCTGAAAGTCTCAGGCTGAACTGGGATGGGCAAGAGACTCTAAATCTCACGGTTGCAGCTTTCGAAAACGCCGTAAAAATGCTTTTCAAAGAAACACATATTTTTTTGGGGGGGGGGAATCCATTGAATTTGCCATTAGCTCGCCGCCACCATCTACTGTCCCATTTATATAATGCACTTAAAATGTTACATTTGCAGCCGAGTCCCAGTAACGGTGATAATGATGCAAAAGGAAAGAGTACCCCTAAGCATACGCAGAGTCCTTAGGGCCCGGATCCTGCCTCTGTTCAATCCTGCCTAGAAGTTTGGGGATTGGGGGCACCTGGAGGGGAGGGTGTGGGGTG
Source organism: Podarcis erhardii (assembly GCF_964252035.2). Taxonomy (NCBI): domain Eukaryota; kingdom Metazoa; phylum Chordata; class Lepidosauria; order Squamata; family Lacertidae; genus Podarcis; species Podarcis erhardii. The sequence goes on along the minus strand of NC_138516.1, from coordinate 8,230,589 downwards.
GGAGCCAGCCGTCTCTGCCGCCCCACCACAAAACCATTCGCAAAGACATCCATAATCGTGGCAGATGCATGGGAAACTGTGGACTCTGCATATGGTCAGAGGCGCTCTTTATCCTTACAGTGCCCTGGAGCCGAAATTATAAACCTTGCCTTCAGTGGCGTAGCGTGGGTTGTCAGCACCCGGGGCAAGGCAAGTAATTTGCGCCCCCTAACCCGTGGATTTGCGCCCCCTAACCCCAGATGTTGCGCCCGGTGCGGCCGGCCCCCCCTGCACCCCCCACGCTACGCCACTGCTTGCCTTGGAAACAGAGGAATGCTCAGCTGCTGTTGCGTCGGGACTTGTTAGGCAAAGGGCTTTCTCCTTATGCTCAGAGGCACTGCCAGGGATGGTCCTGGACTCCCATGTATGCAGACAGAACGTCCAGTCTAAGGAGATTTACTTGAGATTCCTGCCTTGCAGGGGGTGCGAATAGATGACCTGCGATTCTATGAGAGCCTTGCTCAGTTGGCTAGAGCATGGGTCAGAAAGGAAGGCACTCTAGCCATGCTCAGAGAACGTGAGAACATCGCAAGAGCCTCAACTCTCCCTTTGGAATTACTGGGGCATAGAAAAACGCTTCTGAGACAGGGACTGGACTCAATAGCCAAATCATCCTGGGCTGCATTTGCCCTGAGCAAACGTACCTCTGAGGCCGCGCAGAGTTCTCATCTCTTTGCCCTCCCCCCTGAAGCAGAACGACACTTATTCTCTGGATATGTGGGTCTTATTCCTATTCCCCCCCCCCCGCAAGTTGTTAAATCCCTTTTTAATCGTTCCCTTGGAACCTAGAGGAGTTAATCCTGTTGGCTTTGCGTGGGCACTCTGCCCATGCTCAGAGGACACCGTCTCTGCACGTGCTCAGCGGACGCTCCTTTGATGTGATAATTTTTTATTTTTGGTTGTTGGGCAGAAACAGGGCCAGGCCCTGCCAAGAAATAAACCGTCCCTGAAGAGGGGGCGGCGTGGGTTTCTTCTTCCCAGAGGGGTCAGCCGAGGTCTGTGGCTCCACGTGGCTTCAGGCCATTTCCACCGTTGAGTCACCAGGGCTGTGGGCCTGTGAGTCACACCTACGCAAAAGACATGGGAGAAAAAAGAGAAATAATATTTTGGGGCAAGCCGGGACAAGGCAAAATAAAAGCCAGCCCAGCGCACCAGAGCTGGCGCTCTGCACATGCACAGAGGTCGAGATGGCAGCCGGGCGGCTCACTCATTCCCAACCCTGGTTGTCACAGAATCGTGGACCTGGAAGGGGAACCCCGAAGGTCATCGACTCCAACCCCCCGCGATGCAGATGGACACCCCCCCACAAGCCCTGTTCAAAAGTCTCTGAAGGAGGGGAGCCCGCTGCCGTTCAGATGTCTTCTAAAAGTCAGATATCTTGACATCTGATGGGAGGGTGTTCCACAGGGCGGGCGCCACCACCGAGAAGGCCCTCTGCCCGGTTTCCTGTAACCTCACTTCTCGCAGGGAGGGAACCACCAGAAGAGATGGACCCAGGTGCCTGGGCTGAACGATGGGGTGGAGACGCTCCTCCAGGGATGCTGGGCCATTTAGGGCTTTCAAGGTCAGCACCAACACTTTGAATTGTGCTCGGAAATGTCCTTTCAGGACCGGTGTTATATGGTCTCGGCGGCCGCTCCCAGTCACCAGTCTGGCTGCCGCATTCTGGATTAATTGTAGTTTCCGGGTCACCTTCAAAGGCAGCCCCACGGAGAGCGCATGGCAGACGTCCAAGCGGGAGATAACCAGAGCACGCACCACTCTGGCCAGACAGTCTGCGGTCAGGGAGGGTCTCATCCTGCGTCCCAGATGGAGCTGCCCTGGACGCAGAACTGACCTGCGCCTCCATGGACAGCTGGGAGTCCAAAATGACCCCCAGGCTGCGCACCTGGTCCTTCAGGGGCACAGTTACCCCATTCAGGACCAGGGAGTCCCCCACACCTGCCCGCCCCCTGTCCCCCAAAAACAGAACTTCTGTCTTGTTGGGAAGGAGGTGGGGTGTGTCTGAAGCCCCGAGGAATGAAAAAATCCGTCTCAACTCCGAATTCCTGAAAACCGCAGGATTGGCAGGGGAGCCAGAGGAGGGCGTTTTTGCATTTTCGGCAGAAATCCTCTCCGCCCAGCTTGCTCTGCAATTAAAGCCACCACCCTCTCTTTGGGGTTTGGCCTGTGGGGCAGCTGGGGCCGGCTGCCAGCCGCCTGGGGGTGGCAGAGCTCGCCCACCAGATGGATTCAGGTTTCCCCCCCCTGTTTTTTGAATGCCTGGCCACCAAAAGCCTCTTTAAGCACAGCGAAGGAATGTCTGCAATGCCTGTAGGACACGGGTAAAAAGGTAAAGGTAAAGGGACCCCTGACCATTAGGTCCAGTCATGGCCGACTCTGGGGTCGCGGAGCTCATCTCGCTTTATTGGCCAAGGGAGCCAGCGTACAGCTTCCGGGTCACGTGGCCAGCAGGACTAAGCCGCTTCTGGCGAACCAGATCAGCGCACGGAAACGCTGTCTATCTTCCCGCCTGAGTGGTACCTATTGATCTACTTGCACTTTGACGTGCTTTCGAACTGCTAGGTGGGCAGGAGCAGGGACTGAGCAACGGGAGCTCACCCCGTCCATTGCAGGGATTCGAACCGCCGACCTTCTGATCAGCAAGTCCTAGGCTCTGTGGTTTAACCCACAGCGCCACCCACGTCCCAGGACACGGGTAGGGGGATAGAATACTTGGATTGGAGAATTGGGACCCCTGCGGTCATCTAGTCCAACCCGCTGCTAGAAATCTCAGCTGAAGTGTTCATGACAGATGGCCAACCAAGACTGAGTCAGATGCCTGCGTCCGAAGCCTGCGTCCCTTTAAAGGTTGCCAACTCTCCCCCATCACTGCAGCTCCTGCGCCTGTTCCGCCAAAGGAGAAGTTTTCCTCCCTCCCTCTTGTAATACCGCTTGGGATATTATTTAGGGCCAGAACTCTGCACATGCTCAGAGCCATTGCATTATCGGATGGCTTGGGGTTTCGCAGTGTGACTGAGGAAATTGCTGTTCTTGCTGCATCGTGGGGATTCGAACCGCCGACCTTCTGATCGGCAAGTCCTAGGCTCTGTGGTTTAACCCACAGCGCCACCCAGCCAATTTCCTTCCCGACCTTCCCAGGTGATGAGGACCAAGGTCTTCCTTCACTCCCAGGTTCTGCAGGCTGTTTAACTTTTCTCCTGGTGCAGGAGATTCTCCCACTGTCCATCTTGCAAGGCCCGGCCACTCTGGGGCAATGAACCAAGACATTTCTGCAGAGAAGGGACATGGGTGCTGAGTCAGCGTTGGGGACAAACCCTGACTCAGCGCCCTGTGCCGAAAACCTCACCGAAAGGGGAAGCAAAACACGACTTTCGGTGCCGCAACACCTCAAAGTCATCATTTTGAAAAGGAGGGAAACTTTGCTTTCCCGTTAGGCCCCATCTGGAAGTTAGAATTTGCATGATATTTGCAATATGTGTAAAATGGTCACGATCCCAGTATTTGCAGCAGGGCGAAGGTTTTCCTCCCCGAAATCACGGGCATGCAGCGAGGACCGAGGCTGGACAAATTTGGGACATTCTTCGCGAGCTAAGAGGTTAGACTGCGGAACTCCCTGCCACTGCCTTGCTTCAAAAGGCAATCGGACAAATTCGTGCAAGAGGCGATGGATGTTTGCTACCTGCGATTGCTCTGCTCCCAACTTCGGAAGCCATAAATGCATCTGAATACCATAGCTGTCAAGTGTCCCTTATTTGAAGGGACAGTCCTTTATTCCAGCGCCATGTCCCGCTGCTGTCCCTTATTGATGGATGTCCCTTAAATGTCCCTTAAATGATGTCCCTTAAATTTCAAAGGAAGCAGCTCCTCTCCCTCCCTCCCTCCCTGCCGGCCAGGGAGGAGGGAGGCTCCAACTGTGTTGCTTGGCTGCGTTGCTCATCCAATAAGAAGTCTAAGAACGACTGGGAGGTGGAGCTTGCATGCCTTGTGTGTGGCTAGTTAATGCAAGCTGAGGAGGTTTTTGAATGCTAGACGCCATTTTGTTGCATGTGCTGCTGAAAACTTTGCAGTGCAAAGCCAGGCCGGGGAGCCATCTTAAGTTGAGGCTGCATAGGCCTTGTGGTGCATGTGATTCAGATTCTATTCAGTTGAACCTCTGTTTACAAAGTTGGTTGGACAGTGTTCTCGAAGCTACCAGCATGAGTTTGACCAGACTGCAGGGGGACAGGAAGACTGGAGTGCCTGGAACAGGTGAGACTGCAGGTCCCTTATTTTCAAGGCTGCTGGTCCCTTATTTTCAAATCTGTAAGTTGACAGCTATGCTGAGTACCAGTTTCTGGAACCCACAGGAGGGGAGAGTCGGGATTTGCACATGCGGTTTGCAGAACGGTACATCATCGTGCCACGCAGTCATTTCCCAAACTCCGACCATCCTGCCCGCATAGTTTGCATTGCGCCAACTTGGGCTCATGGGCAATGAGTCAACCGATGTTTCTCGAGGGGTCCTCAACCCTCAAGGGAAGAGACACAGGATTTTTCTTTTTCAAATTCTGCTGATTGAAAGCTTCCCACTTCCTTCCCTCTTTCGACGCCACACCCAAAGACTGGATAATGCGTTTCCCGTCAGGGTCAAGCACCGGGCCGGGCGAGAGACGAAGGCTTTCAGGCAGAGGCATCATTAGGCCTCACAAAGGGAGTGGCTCAGGTTTAGCTGTGCCCCTGAAGGACCAGGTGTGCAGCCTGGGAGTCATTTTGGACCCACAGCTGTCCATGGAGGCGCAGGTCAATTCTGCGTCCAGGGCAGCTGTCTACCAGCTCCATCTGGGACGCAGGATGAGACCCTCCCTGCCCGTGGACTGTCTCGCCAGAGTGGTGCATGCTCTAGTTATCTCTCGCTTGGACTACTGCCATGCGCTCTACATGGGGCTGCCTTTGAAGGTGACCCGGAAACTACAACTAATCCAGAATGCAGCAGCTAGACTGGGGACTGGGAAAGGCCACCGAGACCACATAACACTGGTCCTGAAAGACCTACATTGGCTCCCAGTCCGTTTCCGTGTTGATCCCAGTGTGGGTGTGCCAAGCGTGCCTTCCTCTTAGCACGTTTCTCCCTTGCGTCCTGAGTTCGGGTGTCTTCAAAGCCCACGACACCTTTGGGAAAGGCTGTTCTCCAACTGGAGCGCTCGCAGGCCAGTGTTTTCCAATTGTTGGTGTTTATACTACATTTTTAAAGACTTGCCTTAAGAGATTCTTTAAACCTCTTTTCTTGACCATCAGCATTACGCTTTCCATTTGTAAGTTGGGAATAGAGTAGTTGCTTTGGAAGACGATCATCAGGCATCCACACAACATGACTAGTCCAACGAAGTTGATGTTGAAGAATCATCGCTTCCACACTGGTGATCTTTGCTTCTTCCAGTACACTGACAATAGTTCACCTATCTTCCGAAGTGATGTGTAAAATTTTTCAGAGACACCGTTGATGGAATCTTTCCAGGAGTTGGATATGGCGTTTATAAGTGGTCCACGTTTCACAAGGATACAGTAAATTTGGTAGTACGATAGCTTTGTAAACAAGAATTTTGGTTTCCCTGTGAATGTCCCAGTCCTCAAACACTCTGCACTTCAATCGGGAGAAAGCTGCACTCGCAGAGCTCAGGCGGTGCTGGATTTCGGCATCAATGTCGGGCCTTGTGGAAAGATAACTGCCCAGGTAGGAGAAGTGACCAACATTTTCCAACGTTACACCATTGAGCTGGATTTGTGGTGGTGCAGAGGGGTTGTTTTGTATTTTGGTTTTTTGGATGTTGAGCCATAGGCCAAGCTTTTTGTAAACTTCTGCGAAGATATTTAAGATGGTTTGGTGGTCAAACCATCCTAAATATAGGATTATGGTGTCTCCGTCAAGCTATCTGCTACAACAGTGGTGGCCAACCTGCGGCCCTCCAGCTGTTTTTGGACTACATTTCCCATCATCCCTGACCACTGGTCTTGTTAGCTAGGGATGATGGGATTTGTAGTCCCAAAACAGCTGGAAGGCCAAGTTTGGCCACTGAGAGCTGGACCATAAAGAAGGCTGATCGCCGAAGAATGGATGCTTTTGAATTGTGGTGCTGGAGGAGACTCTTGAGAGTCCCATGGACTGCAAGAAGATCCAGCCTCTCCATTCTGAAAGAAATCAGCCCTGAGTGCTCACTGGAAGGACAGATCCTGAAGCTGAGGCTCCAAGACTTTGGCCACCTCAGGAGAAGAGAAGACTCCCTGGAAAAGACCCTGACGTTGGGAAAGATGGAGGGCACAAGGAGAAGGGGACGACAGAGGATGAGATGGTGGGACAGTGTTCTCGAAGATACAAACATGAGTCTGACCAAACTGTGGGAGGCAGTGGAAGACATGAGTGCCTGGCGTGCTCTGGTCCAGGGGGTCACGAAGAGGCGGACACGACTAAACAACAACAACAACAACATTTCAGAATCGCAAGGCGGGGGAAAACCTCTGGCAGAGGTTTAGGTATATTTTGGGCTTCCAGATCAAATGCGCGTTTCAGATCTCCCAGGTGGGATCCCAGACAGAAGGGTTGCTTTGCTTGCAATTCCTGCAGAAAAACCTGCCTCGACCTGCCAAAGTTCTCTCCCTCTGGCTGGGAAACGACGCTCCATTCGTCTGGCCAATTTTAGAAATCCTTTTAATGCCCATCGGCCACCCAATCTTCCGGAACACCTCCCATGCTGTCTCAACCGGTCCCGCCCTCCAGGCCCAACACCTGTGGGACCCCTTCTGGGGTGACCTCCATGGCTTGGGTTGTTGATCTGCACTTCCGGAAAGGGACCAGGGAAGATCTAGCAGGCGGATCTTTGAGAGCAGGCAACCGCCAAGCCCTGAGCCCGAGCTGGCAATATGGGCGTTTGGGACTCCCAACAGCAAAGAGATTCTTTCCAGGGATTCTGTTTAGAAGTGCTTTTGTTCGGGTAGAAATTTGCACACCTCCCAATAGGGAAAAGGGACGCGGGTGGCGCTGTGGGTTAAACCACAGAACCTAGTGCTTGCCGATCAGAAGGTCGGCGGTTCGAATCCCTGAGATGCAGTGAGCTCCCGTTGCTCCCTCCCTGCTCCTGCCAACCTAGCAGTTCGAGAGCACACCAGTGCAATTAGATAAATAGGTACCGCTCTGGCGGCAAGGTAAACGGCGTTTCCATGCGCTGCTCTGGTTCGCCAGAAGCGGCTTAGTCCTGCTGGCCACATGACCTGGAAGCTGTACGCCGGCTCCCTCGGCCAATAAAACGAGATGAGCGCCACAACCCCAGAGTCGTCCGCGACTGGACCTAATGGTCAGGGGTCCCTTTACCTTTACCTTTATCCTCAAATATTTCATCTAAATCCTTTATCAAAACGTCAAACCACAACGGGCCCAGGGCAGAACCCTTTGGCACGCTTCTCATCCCTTTTCCCCCAGGAACCACGAGTGAGCGCTCTTTTCTCGACGACGATCCTGCAAGGCAGGTGCGCTGGAGAGGTTATCATTCGCTCAAGGTGTGCAGACGACGTCTATGTTTGCGGGAGATGTTAAAGGAGGTTTTCTGATGCGGAATAGAACGCCCCTGTTTTCCTCTGAGAAAAGTCGGAGTGTATGTGCTCCCACAGGCATAGGAAGTCTTTCGGTCGACGTGGAAGATTCGCGGCGGGCAAAAGATACAGCCCTTCTCTGCGCGGGGCAAAGTTAAACTGCAGAACTCCCTGCCACAGGGGGAAGCAAACTTGGGTATCTTGATGGCAGAAAGTGAGGAGGAATTAAAGAACCTTTTGATGAGGGTGAAAGAGGAGAGCGCAAAATATGGTCTGAAGCTCAACATCAAATAAATGAAGATCATGGCCACTGGTCCCATCACCTCCTGGCAAATAGAAGGGGAAGAAATGGAGGCAGTGAGAGATTTTACTTTCTTGGGCTCCATGATCACTGCAGATGTTGATAGCAGCCACGAAATTAAAAGACGCCTGCTTCTTGGAAGAAAGGAGATGGCAAACCTAGACAGCATCTTAAAAAGCAGAGACATCACCTTACCAACAAAGGTTCGTATAGTTAAAGCAATGGTTTTCCCAGTAGTGATGTATGGAAGTGAGAGCTGGACCATCAAGAAGGCTGATTGCCAAAGAATGGATGCTTTTGAATTCTGGTGCTGGAGGAGACTCTGGAGAGTCCCATGGACTGCAAGAAGATCAAACCTCTCCATTCTGAAGGAAATCAGCCCTGAGTGCTCACTGGAAGGACAGATCCTGAAGCTGAGGCTCCAAGACTTTGGCCACCTCATGAGAAGAGAAGACTCCCTGGAAAAGACCCTGATGTTGGAAAGATGGAGGGCACAAGGAGAAGGGGACGACGGAGGACGAGATGGTGGGACAGTGTTCTCAAAGCGACCAGCATGAGTTTGACCAAACTGCGGGAGGCAGTGGAAGACAGGAGGGCCTGGCGTGCTCTGGTCCAGGGGGTCACGAAGAGGCGGACACCACTAAACAACAACAACAAAAAGCAGACTAGAGAAATTCATGGAGGAGAAGAGGACTATCAATGCCTCATAGCCAACTAGACCACTTGCTGCAAAGCGCAGAAGGGGAGACTGCTCCTGCATTCGAATCCTGCTTGCTGGCCACTGTGAGAACAGGATACCGGGTTCGACAGGCCATTGGCCTGATCCGACAGCCTCTCCTTCCGTTGCTAAGTTCCCAGGGACTGCCTTCGTCTCCCCTCCTGGTTTTGCAGGTGCAAACTCAGCTGCCCCGAGGCCTGCAGCTCGGGTTTGCAAGGGTTTGCCCCCTCCCAATCTGCCGCCGCCCTGCCTGGTGAGAGCCGTCCAGAGGAGCCAAGGAAGGTGACTGGCTGCTGGGCGGTTGCTTGGGGGAGGAGATGCCGTGGGTGGCACCGCAGGGCTGGCGCTCTGGCAAACCTCTCCCAGGACCGCACAGGCATTGCAAGGGCGTGCGAAAGACAGGCAAGCAGGGCAAGGGGGCCCCCTGCAGGCGATGCCGCAGGACTGCACGAGAGAGGCCCCTTCTCTCTGCTCTGCCAATTCCCTCCGTCCCCTCCATTCTTTCTTCCTCTTTCGCCTTTAGGTAAAGGTAAAGGGACCCCTGACCATTAGGTCCAGTCGTGGCCGACTCTGGGGTTGCGGCGCTCATCTCGCTTTACTGGCCGAGGGAGCCGGCGTACAGCTTCCGGGTCATGTGGCCAGCAGGACTAAGCCGCTTCTGGCGAACCAGAGCAGCGCACGGAAACGCCGTTTACCTTCCCGCCGGAGTGGTACCTATTTATCTACTTGCACTGGTGTGCTTTCGAACTGCTAGGTGGGCAGGAGCAGGGACTGAGCAACGGGAGCTCACCCTGTCATTGCGGGGATTCGAACCACCGACCTTCTGATCGGCAAGTCCTAGGCTCTGTGGTTTAATCCACAGCGCCACCCGCATCCCTACCCCTTACCTCCCTTCAAATCAGAAACCCAGTGAAGGTCCAGTGTGAGTGACTGGAGGCGGTTGGAGGATGGATGGCAGCTAACAGATCGGGGTTGAATCCTGACACGACAGAAGGGCTGTTTTGGGGGGACAATAGGCGGGCAGGTGTGGAGGACTCCCTGGTCCTGAATGGGGTCACTGTCCTCCCGAAGGACCAGGTGCGCAGCCTGGGGGTCATTTTGGACCCACAGCCAGGTCAATTCTGTGTCCAGGGCAGCTGTCCGCCAGCTCCATCTGGTACTCAGGATGAGACCCTCCCTGCCCGCAGACTGTCTGGCCAGAGTCGTGCAGGCTCTGGTTATCTCCCACTTGGTAGATGGTTTGGTAGGAGTCAAATACCACATACACATCATTTTCATTACAGTGGTACCTCAGGTTACATACGCTTCAGGTTACAGACTCCGCTAACCCAGAAATAGTGCTTCAGGTTAAGAACTTTGCTTCAGGATGAGAACAGAAATCGTGCTCTGGCGGCGCGGTGGCAGCAGGAGGCCCCATTAGCTAAAGTGGTGCTTCAGGTTAAGAACAGTTTCAGGTTAAGAACAGACCTCAGGAATAAATTAAGTACTTAACCCGAGGTACCACTATATATTTTCTTTCAATGCCATACATGCAGTAAATTTCATGCCAACATTCCATAACCTTGACCATGCATCAAACTGAATATCATGCCCAATGCCTATTCCCCATTTTGTCATTACTTCCTTAATTTCATCATCTTTTGTATGCCATTCGAAAAGTAGAATGGGCCATTCTCTCTGGTCCTTGGAAACTCCCCCACCACGGACATTGCCCCTCGCTGACCCTGCCTCGCAGCCTCCTAAACTGCTTTTGCCAGTATGAGAGGAGCCCTTGAACTCTGAGAATTCATTCATTTTTAAAAAAATTGATTTTAGAAATGCAAAATTATAACAATATCAAACACATAAAGGTAAAGGGACCCCTGACCGTTAGGTCCAGTCGTGGCCGACTCTGGGGTTGCGGCGCTCATCTCACTTTACTGGCCGAGGGAGCCGGCGTACAGCTTCCGGGTCATGTGGCCAGCATGACTAAGCCGCTTCTGGCAAACCAGAGCAGCGCGCGGAAACACCGTTTACCTTCCCACCGGAGCGATACCTATTGATCTACTTGCACTTTGACGTGCTTTTGAACTGCTAGGTGGGCAGGAGCAGGGACTGAGCAACGGGAGCTCACCGCGTTGCAGGGATTCGAACCGCCGACCTTCTGATCGGCAAGTCCTAGGCTCTGTGGTTTAACCCACAGCGCCACCCGCATACTCAAATAATAATTAGACGTCTCTCCCCAGCTTGATTTGGACAGGCACGTAACTGCAGGAATCGGACAGGTAACAGGAGCATAGAGTGGGATTTAGGCAATGCGAGGCTCTGCATGCAGGGGCGATCCTGAATCCCAATTGCTGGGAACTGCAGAAAAAGGAGATTTTTCTGGTGTGTGGCTAGCGGTTTTCACACTGGGGCCTCTGCTTGGCCTCACTGAGAACAGAGCGCTGGACTCGATGGGCCGCAGACTTGATTCAGGAAGCTCTTATCGGGTTCTTATGGAACCTCCAGCTCCCAGGGCAGTCTATATTGATTTCTAGGCTCTATGGGAGCTGGACTAGTTGGGTCCTTCTGTGGCTTGATCCAGCTTTGGGGCTCTTCCGATGTTACGATTCAATACAGACACATTATTCGGATTAATAATAATAATAGTAATAATAATAATGTTAACCCCCCCCCCCCAAAAAGCATCACTTGGAGCTAAAAAAATGTGCCCAGTAGTAAAAACATGCAATACAGCTTCTGTCCACCATGTGGCGCCTTCCACTAGCCTTTAAATTTTCTTCCTTTTTCCATTTTCATCCCTTGGTTCAGTTTCGTCTCTTTAATAAATGTCCAGAGGGGCACCGGGTTGCAGAGGCCTGTCTTCAATATTTTCAGACTCCTCACCGCTGTTATAGGAATTCTAAGGTCTTATATATGTATATATAAAATAAATGTTCATAAATGTACAAAGCAAACACACACATGTATAAGTATATAAACCCTTTGTCTGAAATACAGTGGTACCTCAGGTTAAGTACTTAATTCGTTCCGGAGGTCTGTACTTAACCTGAAACTGTTCTTAACCTGAAGCACCACTTTAGCTAATGGGGCCTCCCGCTGCCGCCGTGCCACCGGAGCACGATTTCTGTTCTCAACCTGAAACAAAGTTCTTAACCTGAAGCACTATTTCTGGGTTAGCGGAGTCTGTAACCTGAAGCGTATGTAACCCAAGGTACCACTGTAGTCCGAGAGAGCAATCTTGAAGCCGTTTTGACTCTCCCAAATTGACCTCAAATGTTTCTCTGCAAGGAGGAAGGAAATGGGGGAAACTTTCCAGTTGTCTTTGGACTGTAGGGGCTTACGCCTCCCTTTGCAAACACAGCCTGGGAAGTATCTGTTAAGCTCAGCAAAGTTATCAATATGTCTAAGAGATTCAGGAACCAATTATTTACCATCTCCAAGGAATGGCCCCGCTACCCAGAAAAGGCAATCAGATAAGGCATTATTTAAATAGTTAAATAATAGTTCAAGCTCTGGTTTTCCCAGTAGTGATGTATGGAAGTGAGAGCTGGACCATCAAGAAGGCTGATCACCGAAGAATGGATGCTTTTGAATTCTGGTGCTGGAGGAGACTCTTGAGAGTCCCATGGACTGCAAGAAGAACAAAACTCTCCATTCGGAAGGAAATCAGCCCTGAGTGATCACTGGAAGGACAGATCCTGAAGCTGAGGCTCCAGTACTTTGGCCACCTCATGAGAAGAGAAGACTCCCTGGAAAAGACCCTGATGTTGGGAAAGATGGAGGGCGCAAGGAGAAGGAGACAACGGAGGACGAGATGGTAGGACAGTGTTCTCGAAGCTACCAGCATGAGTTTGACCAAACTGCGGGAGGCAGTGGAAGACTGGAGGGCCTGGCGTGCTCTGGTCCAGGGGTCACGAAGAGGCGGACACGACAAAACGACTCAACAACAAACAACAACAATCCTGACAGACAGGAGAGAAGCAACACACTCCAATTTCTGTTGTAGACTGCCTCCTTCTGTGATGTATGTATGATGTTTTGGGGGTGGTCTTGAGCTACAGAGTGGGCAATTTCAAAAGTCTATATAAGAGCTTGCACACCAATGTTCTGGGTTCCTCTCCTCTCTCCCTGCGTGGGGTGAGTGGGAATCCTGTTGCAACGGTTTAATAAAGATCAGGCTTACTAGCTGCTTTGCTTCTCAATATTCTCTCTGCTTGGCCTCTGTTGTTTTCTCCCACCGATAGAGAACCTACTTAAGGACTCTGTACGGTCTCTTAGATACCCCATAAGGGAAAGAGAGCAATAATTTTCTGATAACACCGCCTTGCAAACACCCCAATAAGTCCGTCCTTGTGAGCTGTAAGGGATATCAGGAGAGAAGGGAGGGGAGAAAATCATAGAATTGGTTAAAATAGTTCACACTGAAATGGGAATGGCTATGTGTAGGGTTGGACGCGGGTGGCGCTGTGGGTTAAACCACAGAGCCTAGGGCTTGCCGATCATAAGGTTGGCGGTTCGAATCCCCGCGACAACGGGGTGAGCTCCCGTTGCTCGGTCCCTGCTCCTGCCAACCTAGCAGTTCGAAAGCACGTCAATGTGCAAGTAGATAAATAGGTACCACTCCGGCGGGAAGGTAAACAGCGTTTCCGTGCGCTGCTCTGGTTCGCCAGAAGCGGCTTAGTCCTGCTGGCCACATGACCCGGAAGCTGTACGCCGGCTCCCTCGGCCAGTAAAGCGAGATGAGCGCCGCAACCCCAGAGTCGGCCACGACTGGACCTAATGGTCAGGGGTCCCTTTACCCTTTACCTATGTGTAGGGTTGAAACGGCTTAACTTTGGGAAAATCGACTGCAGGACTCTGAGGTTATTCTGGTGGCTGCCAACACAGCCAGTTCTCCTCCATCGCCAAAACCGTTCTCTCTCAGTTTTCGCATCCGTTGCAAAACAAAATTTAGAAACTTTCCAGAGGAAGAAAGCAGAAAGGTGTATCAGAACCTTGATACCAAGTCGTGAACCCAAATCACGATGAAGACTCAATTTTTAAAAGGGGGGTGCAGGAAAATGCAGGACGGTTCCTTCGCCCCATCGCTCGCTTTCAGAGCAGAAACGTTTTGCAGATTTCTTAACAGAACAAAACCTGCCAACCTGTTGTTTTAAATAAATTTTTTATTAGATTTTCGCTTTTCCAATTTGAAATCCTCATTTTAACACCCTTAAAATCCTCATTTTAACACCCTTAAAATATCAGTGACTTCCCTTCTCCTCTTTCCACGGTTTATTTTGCATACCATCAAATACTTTACAAAAACTAAACCATTATCGCACCCATCCAAACTCATTTGTGCTGTCGAATTAATCTTAACGCTGCCAGCTTTTTCATGTGTACACCATATTTCCCCATATACTTCAGTAAACGTTTTCCAATCTCCTCTAAACGTATGTCCTTCTCGTTCTCTTATTCTGTATGTTTAAGTCTGCAAGCCCCGCATCTTTTGTCACCTAAAGCGCCATTCTTCCTGCAGTCCTCGCTCGTTTTCCATTTTGCGTAAAACCTGGCAACCTGCTGAACCAAAGGCCAAAAAATAAAATGAAAATATGTGTGTCATTGGCCCACACCCCATGCAATGTGGTTTCCGGAAGGGCTTTTTTTGTTAACTGGACTTCCTCAGCCTTGCAAGGGATGCAGCCAGCGCAGGAGTTGCCATGGCAACGCAAAAAAGGCAGACTCTTAGCATCCTGGAGCTATTAGGCCGAGGCCTCCCAAGGCTGACTCATCTTGCTAAAAGCCGGCTATCGGCGGAAATTGTTCAGGCTTTAAAGGTGTTTGTCGGTTTGATGCGTTGGTTAAAAATGACCCCACAGGCGCAGGGAGGCAATGGGCAATGCAGCAGTTAGGGTGCTCCGACCTGGGCGAGACTAGGGTTCGAATCCTCCCACTCGCTATATTCGTGCGCCCTCAGCCTGACCCGCCTCGCAGAGTTGTTGTGAGGATTAAATGGGGAGAACCGTGGACATGAACTTCTTGGAGGAGGAGGAGAAAGAAAGAAAGAAAGAAAGAAAGAAAGAAAGAAAGAAAGAAAGAAAGAAAGAAATTGTAGAGTTGGAAAGGGCCACAAGAGACATCTATCTATCTATCTATCTATCTATCTATCTATCTATCTATCATCTATCTATCTATCTATCTATCTATCTATCTATCATCTCTCTCTCTATCATCTCTCTCTCTATCATCTATCTATATCTATCTATCTATCTATCTATCTATCTATCTATCTATCTATCTATCTATCTATCTATCATCTATCTATCTATCTATATCTATCTATCATCTGTCTGTCTGTCTGTCTATCTATCTATCTATCTATCTATCTATCTATCTATCTATCTATCATCTCTCTCTATCTCTCTCTCTCATCTATCATCTATCTATCTATCATCTATCTATATCTATCTATCTATCTATCTATCTATCTATCTATCTATCTATCTATCTATCATCTATCTATCTATCATCTATCATCTTCTCTCTCTCTTTCTCTTTCTCTCTCATTTTCTGTTTTAGAATTAAGAATGCTCATTTAAACTTCTTTAAAAAATCAGCAACTTCCCTTCTTCTCTTTCCATGGTTCATTTTGCATATCATAAATCCCTGCATATTTTACATAAACTAAACCATTTAGCATTCCATTACAGTGGTACCTCGGGTTGAGTACTTAATTCGTTCTGGAGGTCTGTTCTTAACTGAAACTGTTCTTAACCTGAAGCACCACTTTAGCTAATGGGGCCTCCTGCTGCCGCTGCACGATTTCTGTTCTCATCCTGAAGCAAAATTCTTAACCCGAGGTACTATTTCTGGGTTAGCGGAGTCTGTAACCTGGAGCGTATGTAACCCAAGGTACCACTGTATTATCTAGTCTAGGGTTGCCATTCGTCTGGAATTACCCAGAGAGATCCAGGATCTGTCCGTCGGAAATAGCATCTGGGTGGAATTTCCAGTAAAATATAGCCAGGAAAATCTGGGCAAATTTCCTAAGAAGCAGCTCTAAAACTTCCCTCGCTGCCCCTGACCCCAGGACCTTCTCCCTCACTGCCTCTAAACCCAGGACCTTTTCCCTCGCTGCCCCCGACCCCAGGACCTTCTCCCTCACTGCCTCTAAACCCAGGACCTTTTCCCTGACTGCCCCCGACCCCAGGACCTTCTCCCTCGCTGCCTCTAAACCCAGGACCTTTTCCCTCGCTGCCCCCGACCCCAGGACCTTCTCCCTCGCTGCCTCTAAACCCAGGACCTTTTCCCTCGCTGCCCCCGACCCCAGTCCCTTCTCCCTCACTGACCCCAGGCCCTTCTCCCTCGCTGTCCCTCACCCCAGGACCTTCTCCCTCGCTGCCTCTAAACCCAGGACCTTTTCCCTCGCTGCCCCCGACCCCAGTCCCTTCTCCCTCACTGACCCCAGGCCCTTCTCCCTCGCTGTCCCTCACCCCAGGACCTTCTCCCTCGCTGCCTCTAAACCCAGGACCTTTTCCCTCGCTGCCCCCGACCCCAGTCCCTTCTCCCTCGCTGCCCCTGACCCCAGAACCTTTTCCCTCACTGCCCCTGACCCCAGTCCCTTCTCCCTCGCTGCCCCTGACCCTAGTCCCTTCTCCCTCGCTGCCCCTGACCCCAGTCCCTTCTCCCTCGCTGCCCCTGACCCCAGTCCCTTCTCCCTCGCTGCCCCTGACCCCAGGACCTTTTCCCTCGCTGCCCCCGACCCCAGTCCCTTCTCCCTCACTGACCCCAGGCCCTTCTCCCTCGCTGTCCCTCACCCCAGGACCTTCTCCCTCGCTGCCTCTAAACCCAGGACCTTTTCCCTCGCTGCCCCCGACCCCAGTCCCTTCTCCCTCGCTGCCCCTGACCCCAGTCCCTTCTCCCTCGCTGCCCCTGACCCCAGTCCCTTCTCCCTCGCTGCCCCTGACCCCAGGACCTTTTCCCTCGCTGCCCCTGACCCCAGGACCTTTTCCCTCGCTGCCCCGGACCCCAGGACCTTTTCCCTCGCTGCCCCGGACCCCAGGACCTTTTCCCTCGCTGCCCCGGACCCCAGTCCCTTCTCCCTCACTGACCCCAGGACCTTTTCCCTCGCTGCCCCTGACCCCAGGCCCTTCTCCCTCGCTGCGCCTGACCCTGGGCCCTTCTTCCTCACTGCCCTTAAACCCAGGACCTTCTCCCTCGCTGCCCAGCACACCCAGAACCACCTGCACAATCTCCCCCTGTCCTTCCATTCCCTCTTCAAAAGCCAGCTTTTCCCGTGCAACCATTGGCGCATTCCCCTGTTCCCACGCACAATGTACTGCGTAGTCTCCTAAGTGCCACTTACCTGAAATCGCTGCCTCTCCACTCCTCCCCTCACCCAACCCATTTATCTTCTCCTACGTCCGCATTATAAATTGCAAGCCCCTTTGCTTGGGGGGGGCGGAGGGCAGAGGGACCTCCTCCCGATTCTGCAAAGGGGCTGGGAGCCTCTTCTTCGTACAAAGTGTCTGGAGAATATTAAAAACCCAAGCTGGGGGACCTTGCAAGGAAAGAGAAAGCAGGCAGCAATTCAAAGCTCTTCCCCAGCTCCTTATATATAGGTGCATTTTAATATGGGGGTGGGTGCCCTTTTGGATTTCTGCCTGCTGCCCAGCACTTTAAAGGACCAGATTCGAAAAGAGGAAACCTCTGCTCAGTAGTGATGCACGGAAGTGAGAGCTGGACCATCAAGAAGGCTGATCGCCGAAGAATGGATGCTTTTGAATTCTGGTGCTGGAGGAGACTCTTGAGAGTCCCATGGACTGCAAGAAGATCAAACCTCTCCATTCTGAAGGAAATCAGCCCTGAGTGCTCACTGGAAGGACAGATCCTGAAGCTGAGGCTCCAAGACTTTGGCCACCTCATGAGAAGAGAAGACTCCCTGGAAAAGACCCTGATGTTGGGAAAGATGGAGGGCGCAAGGAGAAGGGGACGACGGAGGACGAGATGGTTGGATAGTGTTCTCGAAGCTACCAGTATGAGTTTGACCAAACTGCGGGAGGCAGTGGAAGACAGGAGGGCCTGGCGTGCTCTGGTCCAGGGGTCACGAAGAGACGGAAACGACTAAACAACGACAACAACCGCTCCTCAATTCTGCTGCTTCTCCTCATCCTGTCGTGTCAGTGATTATTTTTCCTCCCTGAGGTCCTGGCTTGTTTCATCTACGTTTAATCTTCCCCATAAGCTCGTCCTGAATTAAGAAGCAGCAGGTGATACCTTGGTAACGTAGAGAACTAGGTCACACGCACAACTTCCCCCAAGCAATGCAAACTCAGGAATCTGCGTTATCACAGATCGTTGCTCCAATAATGGCTACACTGAGCGGCAGCAGCAGGTCTCCGGGGTTATGGAAGGAGGGGAGAGCGAGAGAGAGACCTTCGTAGTCCTATCTAGAGACCTGGGGAAACTTCCGCATGCAAAGCAAAATGCTGTCCCCGAGCCGTGCTCCTTTGGCTAAAAATTAAACGAGGCGCTAGTCCTCATGATTGTAAACATTTGTTGTTGTTGTTTAGCTGTGTCCGCCTCTTGGTGACCCCCTGGACCAGAGCACGCCAGGCCCTCCTGTCTTTCACTGCCTCCCACAGTTTGCTCAAACTCATGCTGGTAGCTTCGAGAACACTGTCCCACCATCTCGTCCTCTGTCGTCCCCTTCTCCTTGTGCCCTCCATCTTTCCCAACATCAGGGTCTTTTCCAGGGAGTCTTCTCTTCTCCTGAGGTGGCCAAAGTCTTGGAGCCTCAGCTTCAGGATCTGTCCTTCCAGTGAGCACTCAGGGCTGATTTCCTTCAGAATGGAGAGGTTGGATCTTCTTGCAGTCCATGGGACTCTCAAGAGTCTCCTCCAGCACCAGAATTCAAAAGCATCCGTTCTTCGGCCATCAGCCTTCTTGATGGTCTAGCTCTCACTTCCATACAGCACTACAGTGGTACCTCAGGTTAAGGACTTAATTCGTTCCGGAGGTCTGTACTTAACCAGAAACTGTTCTTAACCTGAAGCACCACTTTAGCTAATGGGGCCTCCTGCTGCTTGCCACGCCGCCGGAGCACGATTTCTCTTCTCATCCTGAAGCAAAGTTCTTAACCTGAAGCACTATTTCTGGATTAGCGGAGTCTGTAACCTGAAGCGTATGTAACCTGAAGCGTATGTAACCCGAGGTACCACTGTACTGGGAAAAAGTTCTTTAATTCCTCCTCACTTTCTGCCATCAATGTTGTATCATCTGCATATCTGAGGTTGTTGATTGTAAACATAGGGCTGATTTAACAGGGGCATAAGAAGTTGCCTTATCCTGAGTCAGAACATTGGGCCAGCTGGCTCAGGTACCCCAGGGGTCAGCAAGGTTTATCTTGCCTAGGCCAGATTACGTGTGTGCCCGCAATTTTCGGTGTCTGCGTACACGTGATTTTTGGTGCCGCGGACGCGAGTCCCTGTCCCTGCACCGTGCAGCGCCTAGGATTTGCCGATCGCATGGTCAGCGGTTCGGATCCCCGCGGCGGGATGAGCTCCCGTCGTTCGGTCCCAGCTCCTGCCCACCTAGTAGTTCGAAAGCACCCCTAAGTGCAATTAGATAAATATGTACCGCTTTATAGCGGGAAGGTAAACGGCGTTTCTGTGTGCTGCGCTGGTGCTGGGTCGCCAGAGCAGCTTCGTCACGCTGGCCACGTGACCCAGAAGTGTCTCCGGACAGCGCTGGCTCCCGGCCTCTTAAGTGAGATGGGCGCACAACCCTAGAGTCAGACACGACTGGCCCGTACGGGCAGGGGTACCTTTACCTTTACCTTTTATGAGCAGGCGGCTCAGTTGGGGGAGGCTAGTGGGCCGGTCAAATGATCTCCAAGGGCTGCTTCCGGCCCATGGGCCTTAGGTTGCTGACCGCTGGTTTACCCTGACTGCCAGTGGCTCTCTAAGATTTCAGATGGCGGTCTCTTGCCCTGGACATACATGGAGGTGCCAAAGATTCTCCCCAAAACTGTTCACTGGCATTACCATTTTAGAAGAGGCTTCCCCTCTGACAGCGCGGGCGTAGTGTAGATTATAATATATCCTTTGATGGATAATAATAATAATAATAATAATTTTTTATTTGTACCCTGCCCATCCGGCTGGGTTTCCCCAGCCACTCTAGGCAGCTTCCACAAAGACCAAAAATACACTAAGATGTCACACATTAAAAACTTCCCTGAACAGGGCTGCCTTCAGATGTCTTCTGAATGTCAGGTAGTTGTTTATCTCTTTGACATCTGACAGGAGGGCGTTCCACAGGGCGGGCGCCACCACCGAGAAGGCCCTCTGCCTGGTTCCCTGTAACTTGGCTTCTCGCAGGGAGGGAACCGCCAGAAGGCCCTCGGCGCTGGACCTCAGCGTCCGGGCAGAACGATGGGGGTGGAGACGCTCCTTCAGGGATACTGGGCTGTTTAGGGTTTTAAAGGTCAACACCAACACTTTGAATTGTGCTCGGAAATGTACTGGGAGCCAATGTAGGTTTTTCAAGACCGGTGTTATGTGGTCTCGGCGGCCGTTCCCAGTCCCCAGTCTGGCTGCCGCAGTCTGGATTAGTTGCAGTTGCCGGGTCACCTTCAAAGGGAGCCCCACGTAAAGCGCATTGCAGTAGTCCAAGCAGGAGATACCCAGAGCATGCACCACTCTGGCGAGACAGTCTGCGGGCAGGGAGGGTCTCATCCTGCGTACCAGCTGGAGCTGCCCTGGACACAGAATTGACCTGCATCTCCATGGACAGCTGTGAGTCCAAAATGACTCCCAGGCTGCGCACCTGGTCCTTCGGGGGCACAGTTACCCCATTCAGGACCAGGGAGTCCTCCACACCAGCCTTCTTGATGGTCCAGCTCTCACTTCCATACATCACTACTGGGAAAACCAGAGCTTGAACTATACGGACCTTTGTTGCCAAGGTGATGTCTCTGCTTTTTAAGATGCTGTCTAGGTTTGTCACTGCTTTTCTTCCAAGAAGCAGATTTCCTTACTTAGAGTCAAATGAGAGGTGGCCTTTCTTGACCGTCCCCTCCGCCCCCACAAAAGGGTTTGCATAAATTGCTGTGTTTCTGCTTTTCTGCGTCCACTTGCAAAAATGGCTGCTGTTTCCTTTAGCAGCCAAGCTCTGATTTCCTTAGCTAAATTGTACGAACGGCCCTTGGCGCTTTTCTTGGTGGCTTTTCGCTCCCAGGCCAGCGCTGCTTCTTTTCAGGCCTGCATTCCAAAGGCAAAAAAAAAAACCAGATTTGCAATCTTCTTCCCCCTCCGCATGCTGCTGAGATCCTTTTAAAATAAATTTGGTTTGGAACTGTTTCAGACCACCAAATTTTGCAATTAGCGGAGGTAATCTCTCTGTCCGCAGCCCTCACATTAATTGACTTTTTTCTCCCTTTTGCTGATACAGCTTGAGGATTGTTTCATTGTTCTGTCCTTAGATTTAATTCCAGATAACCCCCCCTCCCCCAATTCTTTCCTTTAAGCACTTAGTTGAAATGCAATTACGCAAAGTGTATCCTAATGAATTCCTGTTGCATCAAAGGATACAGATAGCTACAAATATAATAATGGGTGCTGTGCCTACCAAAATTCAGGGGCATTGCAAACTTTTGCAACCATATTCTTTCTTTCTTTTTTTTTTTTTGCAGCTATTCTGGAGTTATGTTTCCTTGGCACACTGGAGTTTAGAGAAAAGAACATACCGTATTTTTCACTCTATAAGACGCACCAGACCACAATGTGCACCTAGTTTTTGGAGGAGGAAAACAAGAAAAAAAATATTCTGAATCTCAGAAGCCAGAACAGCAAGAGGGATCGCTGCACAGTGAAAGCAGCAATCCCTCTTGCTGTTCTGGCTTCTGGGATAGCTGCGCAGCCTGCATTCGCCCCATAAGATGCACACACATTCCCCCTTACTTTTTAGGAGGGAAAAAATGAGACCTATAGAGCAAAAAATAAGGTAATAGCAGCCACACAAAGCTTCTGGTCAAATCAAATAGATAGATAGATAGATAGATAGATAGATAGATAGATAGATAGATAGATAGATAGATAGAGTTATACAGTAAAACCACCAACTTTCTATCTTTTGTGTTTTGGAAGAGCTGGCTTCAGTTAAATTTGCTACCCTATTCTCAGTGGGAGAGGAGAGAGACCACTGCTTGGAGGATACTGTACTCAAAAAGGCAGTTTGCTGAGATTACAGATTTCTAGCTTAGCCGAAAAACCAGGGAAGAAAAATAAAACGGATTGTGATATTGTCGCTACTGAAAGGTCAGGAATAAAGCATCCGCTGGTCAAATCTTTATGCGCTCCCGAAAGGAAAAAGAGAAAATGTGTGACACATAAGCACACACACACAAAGAAGACATTAAATTTGCACGTGCTGATTTGTATGTGTACACACAAAATTTAGGAATAATTACTATAATTAAGTAGGAACACAATGCATCTCACTGCAGTAGGGGAGAGTGGGAGCAGGCAAACTCCGTCTGTTGTTCGGATGCCAACAGGGGGTGGGCAATGCCAAACTCATTCACACAACCCCCTTGCTATTCTCCCATGTTGTTGTTTAGTCATTTAGTCGTGTCCGCCTCTTTGTGACCCCCTGGACCAGAGCACGCCAGGCCCTCCTGTCTTCCACTGCCTCCCGCAGTTTGGTCAAACTCATGCTGGTAGCTTCGAGAACACTGTCCCACCATCTCGTCCTCTGTCGTCCCCTTCTCCTTGCGCCCTCCATCTTTCCCAACATCAGGGTCTTTTCCAGGGAGTCTTCTCTTCTCCTGAGGTGGCCAAAGTCTTGGAGCCTCAGCTTCAGGATCTGTCCTTCCAGTGAGCACTCAGGGCTAATTTCCTTCCGAATGGAGAGGTTGGATCTTCTTGCAGTCCATGGGACTCTCAAGAGTCTCCTCCAGCACCAGAATTCAAAAGCATCCATTCTTCGGCCATCAGCCTTCTTGATGGTCCAGCTCTCACTTCCATACATCACTACTGGGAAAACCAGAGCTTTAACTATATGGACCTTTGTTGGCAAGGTGATGTCTCTGCTTTTTAAGATGCTGTCTAGGTTTTTCATTGCTTTCCTCCCAAGAAGCAGGCGTCTTTTAAGTTTGTGGCTGCTGTCACCATCTGCAGTGATCATGCAGCCGAAGAAAGTAAAATCTCTCACTGCCTCCATTTCTTCCCCTCTTAAGATTATTTATATTTAAACTGGACTTGGACCTAACAGCTGACAAAGTAGCCATCACTAACCTGGGGTCCTTCAGGCACCATGCCCGGGAAAGAACTTAAAAATGGAAAGCGTAATGCTGGTGGTCAACAAAGGAGGTTTAAAGACTGTTGCAAGGCAAATCTAAAAAAAATGTTGTATAAACACCGACAACTGGGAAACACTGGCCTGCGAATGCCCCAGTTGGAGAACAGCCTTTCCCAAAGGTGTCGTGGGCTTTGAAGACTCTTGAACTCAGGACGCAAGGGAGAAACGTGCTAAGAGGAAGGCACGCTTGGCAAATCCACACTGTGATCAACTCCCGCCCGGAAATCAATGTCCCCACTGTGGAAGGACGTGGGGATCCAGAACTGGCCTCCACAGTCACTTTAAAAACTGTGTTTATGGAAGACCATCTTACTTGGCTATGAGGGATCGGCCAAGAGGAAGACCCAAAAACCTCTCAATAAAAGCCTAAGATCAGACCATTTTTTTTTTTTTTTATAAATATTTATTAAAATTTTTAAATATAAATGCACAAATAATAAACAGTCTTACTTCTATCACAGACATAATTTCATCACTTCTTTGGACTTCCTCACGTCTCCCGCTCCCATTTACATCGTTAAAAGTTTTTTCCAAACAAATTATCAACTTGTTTACAATCTCATGTCCACTCATTCAAATATAATCTAGCACTTCTTCCAAAAAATTTTATATTTTCTTTAGTCTCACTTATCATCAAATTTCAAATCTAATTTAGTGGTGGCCAGTTTTTTATAATCTAGCATCCTTCTTAGCATTCAACCAAATTACAATGTTTTTGTAGATACTTCTTGAATTTCTCCCAGTCTTCCTCCATCTTCTCTTCTCCCAGGTTACGGATTCTGCCTGTCATCTCGGCCAGTTGCATATAGTCCATCAGTTGCATCTGCCACTCTTCCAGTGTGGGTAGATCTTGAGTTTTCCAGTTTTTTGCGATGAGTATCCTTGCTGCCGTTGTTGCATACATAAAGAATGTTCGGTCCTTCTTTAACACCTTCTGGCCGACAATACCCAGAAGGAAGGCCTCTGGTTTCTTAGTGAAGGTATACTTAAATACCTTTTTCAGCTCATTATATATCATTTCCCAGAAGACCTTCACCTTAGGGCATGTCCACCAGAGGTGAAAGAATGTTCCTTCGTTTTCTTTACATTTCCAACATTTATTATCAGACGAATGGTATATTTTGGCAAGTTTAACTGGGGTCATGTACCATCTATATATCATTTTCATTACATTTTCCTTCAGAGCATTACATGCGGTGAAGTTCAGCCCCGTGGTCCACAACCTTTCCCAGTCCTCAAACATAATGTTATGCCCAATGTCCTGTGCCCATTTTATCATAACCGATTTAACCATTTCGTCTTGTGTATTCCATTTTAACAGCAAGTTATACATTCTAGATAATACCTTAGTCTTTGGTTCTAACAATTCAGTTTCTAACTTCGATTTCTCCACCTGGAACCCTAACTTTTTATCATTTTTAAAAACTTCTTTAATCTGAGCATAATGTAACCAGTCTCGCACCTTATCCTTCATTTTCTCTAAACTCTGCAATTTCCAATTGTCTCCATCTTTTTCTAATATTTCCCAATATTTTGGCCATTTAGCCTCCATATTGGGTCTTTTTAGGGCCTTAGCCTCCAGAGGTGAGAGCCACCTTGGAGTTTTATTTTCCAGTAAGTCTTTGTATTTTGTCCAGACATTAAACACTGCTTTCCTGACAATATGGTTCTTAAAGGCCTTATTGATCTTAACTTTGTCATACCATAGGTATGCATGCCAACCAAAAGCATTGTTAAAACCTTCCAAG